>NC_064036.1:17998823-18603806 GCF_932526225.1 Nematostella vectensis
GTCATTTTTCTCCTTCTAGATCTAACGGCAGGAGTTGAGTTTGGTGAAACCGTTTTAACTTATCGGCAATTTGAATACGCCAGAAATGTAAGGAAAAAAATTCGGTTAAGTTTTGGTTTGAATCGGTTAATTACGCAACAATAAATAAATAAAACTTAAAGACACAAAAACACTAAATGTTAAAACTTTAACTTGAAAAATATGGTTGTAGCTATTTTTTTAACCTTTAAGATTTCAAACCAGTAAGTCATTTTACAGTTTGATATTTACCTGTTATAGACGCGGCAATAAGACAAACCTTTACAACCTCTCAATGCTTTCCGAGATAGCAATGTGACATCTGTGACGATTAAACATTTAACAGCCGTAATCTGCATAATAAGTTGCACCTGCAGGATTCGATGTGGTGCAATAACCGTATTCTACTTCGAATCGTAGGGGTGCAATAACCGTACTCCGTATTTTAGGGGTGCAATAACCGTATTCTACTTCGAATGGTAGGGGTGCAATAACCGTACTCTAGTTCGAATGGTAGGGGTGCAATAACCGTACTCTACTTCGAATAGTAGGGGTGCAATAACCGTACTCTACTTCAAATAGTAGGGGTGCCATAACCGTACTCCGTATTTTAGGGGTGCAATAACCGTACTCTACTTCGAATGGTAGGGGTACAATACACCTAAATATAAATACCCTAAATATGATAAGAAAAACATTCTTAACAACATCCCAAAAGTTCTCCAAAGTTCTCTTGGGGAAAAATCTCGAAATTTGACAATAAACAATTTCTTTTGTTGGATATATTGGATTATTTTGTGTTTCTCTATTGTTTTTGTTTTGAATTTTTTTATTTAAGGTGAAAACACGGTATGGAAATTATTTCTTTGACTCTTTCTTTTTCGACTTTCTTCCGCTCGCCATCTCGTCCAGTTTGGTATCCAATTTCCGCTGAAGATGAGCCTTCCGTGTCATGTCCGCACGTTGCGGTTTTCGCGGCGGAGCATGCGCCAACTGGTGTCTTGCGCGAATCTTGGCGTCTTTGCCGCACCCGTGGACTTCCGGTATATGATGTGATAAGCAAAATACCCGCGTACAACAAACGCACTTTTGTCCCAACAGCGAGATATTTTGTTTACAAGACTCAAACGCACATCTCGTGTCTAACTTTGAAAAAGTAGCAAGCAATGCTTCAAAACCTTCCTCGTTTTCACCGCCCGAATTCGCCGCTTTCTTTTTCGGTTTTCGTCTAGTTTCCTTTGATTCTTTGAGACGAGAGGTTTCGGCGCATACCTGTGGCTGACCGTCTTGTGCGCATGCTCTTTGCTTCTGTTCGCAGTGTAGAGTATGCAAGCTCAGGTTGGTGGTAGGGATGAGTTTTTTGCACAAGGGACATGTTCTTAACATATCATTGTCGTTGTGTGGTGGTTCTAGGAATAGAAAGACTAGTTGAATTTTTTCATATTCATTACCACTCTAAAATTAAAACCAAAAGGCGGTTAATTATCTTTTTACGGCATCTCATTTAGTTTTATCTTAAAATACAAATTATACACAGCGGTCTCCTATCAGTTGTGTCAATCAAAATATGAAGCCGCCCTCGGGTCTATATATATACATATATATTTGGGGAAGTGGGAGGTGGTTTTATCGAGTAATCATAGTTAATACCTTGAGTTGTTGGCGTGTTCTTGGCAGGCTTGCGGATTGTGATGTACCTTTCCTTGCCTTCGCCTCTACTCTCGTGCTCAAGGCCAAAGTCCTCAGCAATCGAATGCACCATAAACCGCTGCTGGTCGCTAAACGACGCAGGGAACTCCAGTACGTTTCTCTTACTGTCAGTCATGAAAGTCTGGACCCGCTCCTGTAGCGCTGCTCGCTTCTCAGCTTTACGGTCATCATCTACACGAGGCCTGCCGAGGTCTACCCCAGTCACTTTGTCAATGGCACTGTACCGGCCGGCATTGCACAGATGTACTGAAGCATCATGGGAAAGCCCACTATCGTGTTGAACAGCGGTTTGCGGTTGGAGAGCAGGAGACTGGGCTTTACTAAGCGGGTTTCTCTTACAACGAGCTGACTTCGATGTCTCTAGTAAGACTGCTTCATCTTTTACTCTGGTTACTGGAAGGCTAAATACGTCGCCGCCACGCAGTAGTATAGAGGGGTCTGTTTGAAGGGACTCCGCGTCAGCCGTCACATGGTCCGTCAGGTAGTCTACTGCTGACCGCACCTCGCCTTTCTCAGACATGTAATCTACAAGGGAGCGCAGGAAGGGGTGGTGGCTCACGGTCTCCGAGTCACAGATGATGGCCAGATGACGCCTGGCCCGTGTGATCGCCACGTTAATCCGCCGATCTTCCGCCAGGAAGCCAACCTCACCTGTAGACAAGTGCAGTCAACTCCTGCGGCCATTTACAGATAACAACTTTTACCCCCACTCTCCACCCTCTCAACGCTGTATGTATTAGTAACTAAGTGCAGCGTTGTGAGTAGAGATGTTGTAGGTCTATGCACGTTGCATGTTCATATGTTGGACGACAAGGTTTGGCCTGACAATGCTTCGTATTTGTGCCGACAGTCTTTTGTGTTTGGTTCGATAGTGCTTCGTGTTTGGTTCGACAGTTGTTTGTGTTTGGTTCGAAAATGCTTCGTGTTTGGTTCGACAGTTGTTTGTGTTTGGTTCGACAGTGCTTCGTGTTTGGTTCGACAGTTGTTTGTGTTTGGCCCGACAGTGCTTCGTGTCTGGCCCGAAAATGATTCGTGTTTGGACAAACAATGCACCTCTAGAGTTGGAGCGGACAAGTGACAGGATGACGGCTTCTTTCTCTCTGCCCTGAAACCCATCAACAGACTTGACCTCCACCGCAGGGTGTGAGGGGGAGAGGCGCTGACGCAACAGCTCAACCTACAGGAAGGAGATCAAACCACTGGGTCACCCCACAAGAAGGAGAAATATCCACTGGATCACCCTACAGGAAGTAGATATATCCACTGGGTCACCCTACAGGAAGGAGATAAAACAACCACAAGAAGGAGATAAAACCACTGGGTCAACCTACAGGAAGGAGATAAAACCACTGGGACCCTACAGGAAGAAGATAAAATAACACTGGGTCACCCCACAAGAAGGAAAAATATCCACTGGGTCACCCCACAGGAAGGAGTTATATACACTGGGTCACCTTACAGGAAGGAGATAAATACACTAGTCACTCCACAGGAAGGATATATATCCACTGGGTCACCCCACAGGAAGGAATTATATACACTGGGTCACCCTGGTCACAAGAAGGAGAAATAACACTGTCAATAAACAGGAAGGACATGAATGCAACATTTCCTACAAGAAGTATTACTGACACTGTGAAAAGTTTAAGCCAGATTTCACTTGTGATTTTTACCTGCAAATTGTATGGAGCTATTACAGCAATATCGCGCGGGTTCAAGCCAGCGTCAATCAGCGCAGTGACATGAGCGGTTACAATATCAGCCTCGCCCTCATTTCCTTTAGACAACTCATCTTCCACCTCCATCTCCAAGACATCACATCCAGCGGTGTCAATCATCAGGAGCGGTAGGCGTGTCTCGTCAGTATTGCGGATGTTTGGAAGATCGCAAAGCAAGTGAGTGGCTACAGACACATGGGCATCGAGACGACCGTTGTACAATTGGTCTGAAGACCACTTCATAATCGCCTCGTGCATTCTGGGAAATAATCATTTTCCTGGTCTACTACAGTGAACAACCGCATACACCTATTTCAAATTAGGTTGCACTCGGAAAATCTGTTTATCGTAACCTGCAGTGCTTCATGGGTATCAAGTAAATAAGCAAATAAGTGGAAATAAAATACAAATACAGGTTTCAAAAGCTGTAGAATTCTTTGTTCTTATGTAGAATTCTTTGTTCTTATTTGTTTCATATACACCGAACAATAACATCCTTTAGTCAAAATGCTTGCTGTACTATAGTTAACTATGATTCAACAATATCAATCAATTCCTTTCTTTCTTGTTATCACTCGTAAATCAATTTTGATTTACGAGAAATTTTGACAAAACCTTCATGTCCTACCTGTATTGGGTGGTGCTCCTACCTGTATTGGGTGGTGGTCCTACCTGTATTGGGTGGTGGTCCTACCTGTATTGGGTAATGGTCCATCCTGTATTGGGTGGTGGTCCTACCTGTATTGGGTGGCGGTCCTACCTGTATTGGGTAATGGTCCATCCTGTATTGGGTGGTGGTCCTACCTGTATTGGGTGGTGGTCCTACCTGTATTGGGTGGTGGTCCTACCTGTATTGGGTAATGGTCCATCCTGTATTGGGTAATGGTCCATCCTGTATTGGGTGGTGGTCCTACCTGTATTGGGTGGTGGTCCTACCTGTATTGGGTGGTGGTCCTACCTGTATTGGGTAATGGTCCATCCTGTATTGGGTAATGGTCCATCCTGTATTGGGTGGTGGTCCTACCTGTATTGGGTAATGGTCCATCCTGTATTGGGTGGTGGTCCTACCTGTATTGGGTAATGGTCCATCCTGTATTGGGTGGTGGTCCTACCTGTATTGGGTGGTGGTCCTACCTGTATTGGGTAATGGTCCATCCTGTATTGGGTAATGGTCCATCCTGTATTGGGTGGTGGTCCTACCTGTATTAGGTGGTGGTCCTACCTGTATTGGGTGGTGGTCCTACCTGTATTGGGTGGTGGTCCTACCTGTATTGGGTGGTGGTCCATCCTGTATTGGGTAATGGTCCATCCTGTATTGGGTGGTGGTCCTACCTGTATTAGGTGGTGGTCCTACCTGTATTGGGTGGTGGTCCTACCTGTATTGGGTGGTGGTCCTACCTGTATTGGGTAATGGTCCATCCTGTATTGGGTGGTGGTCCTACCTGTATTGGGTGGTGGTCCTACCTGTATTGGGTGGTGGTCCTACCTTATTGGGTGGTGGTCCTACCTGTATTGTGAGGTGGTCCTACCTGTATTGGGTGGTGGTCCTACCTGTATTGGGTAATGGTCCTACCTGTATTGGGTGGTGGTTCTACCTGTATTGGGTGGTGGTTCTACCTGTATTGGGTAATGGTCCATCCTGTATTGGGTAGTGGTCCTACCTGTATTGGGTGGTGGTCCTACCTGTATTGGGTAATGGTCCATCCTGATTTGGGTGGTGCTCCTACCTGTATTGGGTGGTGAGCATGTGCACAACTTTCTCTCCAAGCTGATGTACCACTCTCTCCATCAGAGTCACCTCAAGGCCATCCTTGGCAGCTTTAGGGGAGATGATGGTAGGAGGAAGCTGATGATGGTCTCCTGCCAGAATACACCTGCAAACCCAAGGAATATGTCAAACTGCCATGGAATACACAGACAGGATTTGGGTAGTAGAGTTTTAACTGCGTAGTAGAGTTTTATCAGTTTTACCTGGGTGCTCGTAGTAGAGTTTTACCTGGGTACTCTTAGTAAAGTTTTACGTGGGTGATCTTAGTAGAGTTTTACCTAGATTCTCTTAGTAAAGTTTTACCTGGGTGCTCTTAGTAGAGTTTTAAATGGGTGCTCTTAGTAGAGTTTTCCCTGGGTGCTCTTAGTAGAGTTTTATCTTGGTGTTCTTAGTAGAGTTTTACTTGGGTGCTCTTAGTAGAGTTTTACCTTGGTGCTCTTAGTAGAGTTTTACCTGGGTGCTATTAGTAAAGTTTTACCTGGGTGCTCTTAGTAGAGTTTTACCTGGGTGATCTTAGTAGAGTTTTATCTTGGTGATCTTAGTAGAGTTTCACCTAGGTGCTCTTAGTAGAGTTTTACGTGGGTGCTCTTAGTGCACTTTTACCTGGGTGCTTTTAGTAGAGTCTTACCTGGGTGCTCTTAGTAAAGTTTCACGTGGGTGCTCTTAGTAGAGTTTTACCTGGGTGATCTTAGTAAAGTTTTACCTGGGTGCTCTTAGTAGAGTTTTACCTTGTTGCTCTTAGTAGAGTTTTACCTGGGTGCTCTTAGTAGAGTTTTTCGGTGACCTTAGTAAAGTTTTACCTGGGTGATCTTAGTAGAGTTTTACCTTGGTGCTCTTAGTAGAGTTTTACCTGGGTGCTCTAAATAGAGTTTTACCTTGGTGCTCTTAGTAGAGTTTTACCTGGGTGATCTTAGTAGAGTTTTTCCTGGGTGATCTTAGTAAAATTGTACTTGGGTGCTCTCAGTAGAGTTTAACCTGGGTGCTCTTAGTAAAGTTTTACCTGGGTGCTCTCAGTAGAGTTTTACCTTGGTGCTTGTAGTAGAGTTTTACCTGGGTGCTCTTAGTAGAGTTTTACCTGGGTGCTCTTAGTAGAGTTTTACCTGGGTGCTCTTAGTAGAGTTTTACCTGGGTGCTCTTAGTAGAGTTTTACTTGGGTGCTCTTAGTAAAGTTTTACCTGGGTGCTCTTAGTAAAGTTTTAACTTGGTGCTCTTATTAGAGTTTTACCTGGGTGCTCTCAGTAAAGTTTTACCTGGGTGATCTTAGTAGAGTTTTACCTTGGTGCTCTCAGTAGAGTTTTACCTTGGTGCTTGTAGTAGAGTTTTACGTGGGTGCTCTTAGTAGAGTTTACCTGGGTGCTCTTAGTAGAGTTTTAACTTGGTGCTCTTATTAGAGTTTTACCTGGGTGCTCTCAGTAAAGTTTTACCTGGGTGATCTTAGTAGAGTTTACCTGGGTGCTCTTAGTAGAGTTTTACTTGGGTGCTCTTAGTAGAGTTTTACCTGGGTGCTCTTAGTAGAGTTTTACGTGGGTGCTCTTAGTAGAGTTTTACTTGGGTGCTCTTAGTAGAGTTTTACCTGGGTGCTCTAAATAGAGTTTTACCTTGGTGCTCTTAGTAGAGTTTTACCTGGGTGATCTTAGTAGAGTTTTTCCTGGGTGATCTTAGTAAAATTGTACTTGGGTGCTCTCAGTAGAGTTTAACCTGGGTGCTCTTAGTAGAGTTTTACCTGGGTGCTCTTAGTTAAGTTTTACGTGGGTGCTCTTAGTAGAGTTTTACCTGGGTGCTCTTAGTAGAGTTTTACTTGGGTACTCTTAGTAAAGTTTTACCTGGGTGCTCTTAGTAAAGTTTTAACTTGGTGATCTTAGTAGAGTTTCACCTAGGTGCTCTTAGTAGAGTTTTACGTGGGTGCTCTTAGTGCACTTTTACCTGGGTGCTTTTAGTAGAGTTTTACCTGGGTGCTCTTAGTAAAGTTTCACGTGGGTGCTCTTAGTAGAGTTTTACCTGGGTGATCTTAGTAAAGTTTTACCTGGGTGCTCTTAGTAGAGTTTTACCTTGTTGCTCTTAGTAGAGTTTTACCTGGGTGCTCTTAGTAGAGTTTTTCGGTGACCTTAGTAAAGTTTTACCTGGGTGATCTTAGTAGAGTTTTACCTTGGTGCTCTTAGTAGAGTTTTACCTGGGTGCTCTAAATAGAGTTTTACCTTGGTGCTCTTAGTAGAGTTTTACCTGGGTGATCTTAGTAGAGTTTTTCCTGGGTGATCTTAGTAAAATTGTACTTGGGTGCTCTCAGTAGAGTTTAACCTGGGTGCTCTTAGTAAAGTTTTACCTGGGTGCTCTCAGTAGAGTTTTACCTTGGTGCTTGTAGTAGAGTTTTACCTGGGTGCTCTTAGTAGAGTTTTACCTGGGTGCTCTTAGTAGAGTTTTACCTGGGTGCTCTTAGTAGAGTTTTACCTGGGTGCTCTTAGTAGAGTTTTACTTGGGTGCTCTTAGTAAAGTTTTACCTGGGTGCTCTTAGTAAAGTTTTAACTTGGTGCTCTTATTAGAGTTTTACCTGGGTGCTCTCAGTAAAGTTTTACCTGGGTGATCTTAGTAGAGTTTTACCTTGGTGCTCTCAGTAGAGTTTTACCTTGGTGCTTGTAGTAGAGTTTTACGTGGGTGCTCTTAGTAGAGTTTACCTGGGTGCTCTTAGTAGAGTTTTAACTTGGTGCTCTTATTAGAGTTTTACCTGGGTGCTCTCAGTAAAGTTTTACCTGGGTGATCTTAGTAGAGTTTACCTGGGTGCTCTTAGTAGAGTTTTACTTGGGTGCTCTTAGTAGAGTTTTACCTGGGTGCTCTTAGTAGAGTTTTACGTGGGTGCTCTTAGTAGAGTTTTACTTGGGTGCTCTTAGTAGAGTTTTACCTGGGTGCTCTAAATAGAGTTTTACCTTGGTGCTCTTAGTAGAGTTTTACCTGGGTGATCTTAGTAGAGTTTTTCCTGGGTGATCTTAGTAAAATTGTACTTGGGTGCTCTCAGTAGAGTTTAACCTGGGTGCTCTTAGTAGAGTTTTACCTGGGTGCTCTTAGTAGAGTTTTACCTGGGTGCTCTTAGTAGAGTTTTACCTGGGTGCTCTTAGTAGAGTTTTACCTGGGTGCTCTTAGTAGAGTTTTACTTGGGTGCTCTTAGTAAAGTTTTACCTGGGTGCTCTTAGTAAAGTTTTAACTTGGTGCTCTTATTAGAGTTTTACCTGGGTGCTCTCAGTAAAGTTTTACCTGGGTGATCTTAGTAGAGTTTTACCTTGGTGCTCTCAGTAGAGTTTTACCTTGGTGCTTGTAGTAGAGTTTTACGTGGGTGCTCTTATGAGAGTTTTACCTGGGTGCTCTCAGTAAAGTTTTACCTGGGTGATCTTAGTAGAGTTTACCTGGGTGCTCTTAGTAGAGTTTTACTTGGGTGCTCTTAGTAGAGTTTTACCTGGGTGCTCTTAGTAGAGTTTTACGTGGGTGCTCTTAGTAGAGTTTTACTTGGGTGCTCTTAGTAGAGTTTTACCTGGGTGCTCTTAGTAAAGTTTTATGTGGGTGGTCTTAGTAGAGTTTTACCTTGGTGCTCGTAGTAGAGGTATCCAGCAACTTGCCTCTAGTGCCTGTGCAGCCTCGTCAATGACCACCAGGTCAAAATGATCTTCCTTTAAAAGCCCCAAGGGCCCGGTATCTCCGGCACTGGTATTGGTTGCCAAGACAACCTCGACACCTGTCAATATCTCTCGCATTGCTTTTTCTTCTCTGTCTCTAAGTTCTTTTCTGAGCACTTTTATCTCCTGTCGTAGTTGTCTTCTCTCTGCGGGTTTTGACTTGCATGATTTTTTCTGTTGAAGATGTGGAAGTTAAGGTTACAACAATCTGCATCCCCAAAAGTGAAGAGTGTTGATCGCAGACAGATGCTTAGAGAGATATTAATATTACGAGAGGAATGAGGTAAACATAGAGATGTTTTGTTTCTTATGTACTTTTATAAAGTAAGGATCATTTTTCTATATCCTGTCTCAAACATTCGATGGATTTGAAAAACAGAAAATTTTTTAAAGGTTTACACATGCAAAAAAAAATAATAACTCAATTAAACTCATTTACTACATACCATGGTGAGATCAATGTCCCGTCGAACGTCTTGAACGATGGCGGTTGAACTGGATGATGAAAGAATGGCATCTAAAGAGTGCTGCTGTATGTCCTTCAGCAGGCGGGCAGGATGACCAAGACGAACAACCTGCACAAATAAGACAAGTGAGATGACCAAGACGAACAACCTGCACAAATAGGACAAGTGAGATGAACAAGACAAACAACCTGTACAAATAGGACAAGTGAGGTGACCAAGACAAGCAACCTGTACAATAGGACAAGTGAGGTGACAAACAACCTGTACAAATAGGACAAGTGAAGTGATCAAGACAAACAACCTGTACAAATAGGACAAGTGAGATGACCAAGACGAACAACCTGCACAAATAAGACAAGTGAGATGACCAAGACAAACAACCTGTACAAATAGGACAAGTGAGATGACCAAGACGAACAACCTGCACAAATAAGACAAGTGAGATGACCAAGACGAACAACCTGTACAAATAGGACAAGTGAGATGACCAAGACGAACAACCTGCACAAATAAGACAAGTGAGATGACCAAGACGAACAACCTGCACAAATAGGAAAAGTGAGGTGACCAAGACGAACAACCTGCACAAATAAGACAAGTGAGATGACCGAGACGAACAACCTGCACAAATAGGAAAAGTGAGGTGACCAAGGTTAACAACCTGCACAAATAAGACAAGTGAGATGACCGAGACGAACAACCTGCACAAATAGGAAAAGTGAGGTGACCAAGGTTAACAACCTATACAAATGGGACAAGTGAGGTGACCAAGACAAACAACCTGTACAAATAGGACAAGTGAGGTGACAAACAACCTGTACAAATAGGACAAGTGAGATGACCAAGACAAACAACCTGTACAAATAGGACAAGTGAGGTGACCAAGACAAACAACCTGTACAAATAGGACAAGTGAGGTGACAAACAACCTGTACAAATAGGACAAGTGAGATGACCAAGACAAACAACCTGTACAAATAGGAGAAGTGAGATGACCAAGACAAACAACCTATACAAATAGGACAAGTGAGATGACCAAGACAAACAACCTATACAAATAGGACAAGTGAGGTGACAAACAACCTGTACAAATAGGACAAGTGAGATGACCAAGACAAACAACCTGTACAAATAGGAGAAGTGAGATGACCAAGACAAACAACCTATACAAATAGGACAAGTGAGATGACCAAGACAAACAACCTATACAAATAGGACAAGTGAGGTGACAAACAACCTGTACAAATAGGACAAGTGAGATGACCAAGACGAACAACCTGTACAAATAGGACAAGTGAGGTGACCAAGACGAACAACCTGTACAAATAGGACAAGTGAGATGACCAAGACAAACAACCTGTACAAATAGGACAAGTGAGATGACCAAGACAAACAACCTGTACAAATAGGACAAGTGAGGTGACCAAGACAAACAACCTATACAAATAGGACAAGTGAGATGACAAACAACCTGTACAAATAGGACAAGTGAGGTGACCAAGACAAACAACCTATACCAATAGGACAAGTGAGGTGACAAACAACCTGTACAAATAGGACAAGTGAGGTGACAAACAACCTGTACAAATAGGACAAGTGAGGTGACCAAGACAAACAACCAGTACAAATAGGACAAATGAGATGACCAAGGTTAACAACCTGTACAAATAGGACTAGTGAGATGACCAAGACAAACAACCTGTACAAATAGAACAAGTGAGGTGACCGAGACAAACAACCTATACAAATAGGACAAGTGAGGTAACCAAGACAAACAACCTGTACAAATAGGACAAGTGAGATGACCAAGACGAACAACCTGTACAAATAGGACAAGTGAGATGACCAAGACAAACAACCTGTACAAATAGGACAAGTGAGGTGACCAATTTGAACAACCTGTACAAATAGGACAAGTGAGATGACCAAGACAAGGAACCTGTACAAATAGAACAAGTGAGATGACCAGGACGAACAACCTGTACAAATAGGACAAGTGAGATGACCAAGACAAACAACCTGTACAAATAGCACAAGTGAGATGACCAGGACAAACAACCTGTACAAATAGGACAAGTGAGATGACCAGGACAAACAACCTGTACAAATAGGACAAGTGAGGTGACCAAGACAAACAACCTGTATAAATAGGACAAGTGAGGTGACCAAGACAAACAACCTGTACAAATAGGACAAGTGAGATGACCAAGACAAACAACCTGTACAAATAGGACAAGTGAGATGACCAAGACGAACAATCTGTACAAATAAGACAAGTAAGATGACCAAGACAAACAACCTGTACAAATAGGACAAGTGAGATGACCAAGGTTAACAACCTGTACAAATAGGACAAGTGAGATGACCAAGACAAACAACCTGTACAAATAGGAGAAGTGAGATGACCAAGACAAACAACCTATACAAATAGGACAAGTGAGATGACCAAGACAAACAACCTATACAAATAGGACAAGTGAGGTGGCAAACAACCTGTACAAATAGGACAAGTGAGATGACCAAGACGAACAACCTGTACAAATAGGACAAGTAAGGTGACCAAGACGAACAACCTGTACAAATAAGACAAGTGAGATGACCAAGACAAACAACCTGTACAAATAGGACAAGTGAGATGACCAAGACAAACAACCTGTACAAATAGGACAAATGAGATGACCATGACAAACAACCTGTACAAATAGGACAAGTCAGGTGACCAAGATAAACAACCTGTACAAATAGGACAAGTGAGATGACCAAGACAAACAACCTATACAAATAGGACAAGTGAGATGACCAAGACAAACAACCAATACAAATAGGACAAGTGAGATGACCAAGACAAACAACCTGTACAAATAGGACAAGTGAGATGACCAAGACAAGCAACCTGTACAAATAGGACAAGTGAGATGACCAAGACAAACAACCTGTACAATTAGGACAAGTGAGATGACCAAGTCAAACAACCTGTACAAATAGGACAAGTGAGGTGACCAATTTGAACAACCTGTACAAATAGGACAAGTGAGATGACCAAGACAAGGAACCTGTACAAATAGAACAAGTGAGATGACCAGGACGAACAACCTGTACAAATAGGACAAGTGAGATGACCAAGACAAACAACCTGTACAAATAGGACAAGTGAGGTGACCAAGGTGAACAACCTGTACAAATAGGACAAGTGAGATGACCAAGACAAACAACATGTACAAATAGACCATTGAGGTGACCAAGGTTAACAACCTGTACAAATAGAACAAGTGAGATGACCAGGACGAACAACCTGTACAAATAGGACAAGTGAGATGACCAAGACGAACAACCTGTACAAATAGGACAAGTGAGGTGACCAAGACAAACAACCTGTACAAATAGGACAAGTGAGATGACCAAGACGAACAACCTGTACAATAGGATGAGTAAGGTGACCAAGACAAACAACCTTTACAAATAGGACATGTGAGGTGACCAAGACAAACAACCTGTACAAATAGGACAAGTGAGATGACCAAGACAAACAACCTGCACAAATAGGACAAGTGAGATGACCAAGACAAACAACTTGTACAATAGGAAGAGTAAGGTGACCAAGACAAGGAACCTGTACAAATAGAACAAGTGAGATGACCAAGACAAACAACCTGTACAAATAGGACAAGTGAGGTGACCAAGATGAACAACCTGTACAAATAGGACAAGTGAGATGACCAAGACGAACAACCTGTACAAATAGGACAAGTGAGATGACCAAGACAAACAACCTGTACAAAAAGGACAAGTGAGATGACCAAGACGAACAACCTGTACAAATAGGACAAGTGAGGTGACCAAGATGAACAACCTGTACAAATAGGACAAGTGAGATGACCAAGACGAACAACCTGTACAATAGGACAAGTGAGGTGACCAAGACAAACAACCTGTACAAATAGGACATGTGAGGTGACCAAGACAAACAACCTGTACAAATAGGACAAGTGAGATGACCAAGACAAACAACCTGTACAAATAGGACAAGTGAGGTGACCAAGACAAACAACCTGTACAAATAGGACATGTGAGGTGACCAAGACAAACAACCTGTACAAATAGGACAAGTGAGGTGACCAAGACAAACAACCTGTACAAATAGGAAAAGTGAGATGACCAAGACAAACAACCTGCACAAATAGGACAAGTGAGATGACCAAGGTTAACAACCTGTACAAATAGGACAAGTGAGATGACCAAGACAAACAACCTGTACAAATAGGAGAAGTGAGATGACCAAGACAAACAACCTGTATAAATAGGACAAGTGAGATGACCAAGACAAACAACCTATACAAATAGGACAAGTGAGGTGACAAACAACCTGTACAAATAGGACAAGTGAGATGACCAAGACGAACAACCTGTACAAATAGGACAAGTGAGGTGACCAAGACGAACAACCTGTACAAATAGGAAAAGTGAGATGACCAAGACAAACAACCTGCACAAATAGGACAAGTGAGATGACCAAGACAAACAACCTGTACAAATAGGACAAGTGAGATTACCAAGACAAACAACCTGTACAAATAGGACAAGTGAGATGACCAAGACGAACAACCTGTACAAATAGGACAAGTGAGGTGACCAAGATGAACAACCTGTACAAATAGGACAAGTGAGATGACCAAGACGAACAACCTGTACAATAGGACAAGTGAGGTGACCAAGACAAACAACCTGTACAAATAGGACATGTGAGATGACCAAGACGAACAACCTGTACAAATAGGACAAGTGAGGTGACCAAGATGAACAACCTGTACAAATAGGACAAGTGAGATGACCAGGATGAACAACCTGTACAAATAGGACAAGTGAGATGACCAAGACAAACAACCTGTACAAATAGGACAAGTGAGATGACCAAGACAAACAACCTGTATAAATAGGACAAGTGAGGTGACCAAGGTTAACAACCTGTACAAATAGGACAAGTGAGATGACCAGGATGAACAACCTGTAGAAATAGGACAAGTGAGATGACCAAGACAAACAACCTGCACAAATAGGACAAGTGAGATGACCAAGACGAACAACCTGTACAAATAGGACAAGTGAGGTGACCAAGATGAACAACCTGTACAAATAGGACAAGTGAGATGACCAGGATGAACAACCTGTACAAATAGGACAAGTGAGATGACCAAGACAAACAACCTGTACAAATAGGACAAGTGAGATGACCAAGACAAACAACCTGTATAAATAGGACAAGTGAGGTGACCAAGGTTAACAACCTGTACAAATAGGACAAGTGAGATGACCAGGATGAACAACCTGTACAAATAGGACAAGTGAGATGACCAAGACAAACAACCTGCACAAATAGGACAAGTGAGATGACCAAGACGAACAACCTGTACAAATAGGACAAGTGAGAGGACAAATGAAGTCCTACCTTTGCCTTACTTCTGGCCAGCTTTTCAACCAAGTTATCAACAGCAATATTTGAAGGAGCACAAGCAAGAACCTGAGAACAATAAGGACATGTACTATATTATAAGTCATAATGTGCTCATTACTTTTGATATTTTATGTCATAATGTACTGAACAATAAGAACGTGTCATCTAATGTGTTGAACAATAAGAACGTGTCATCTAATGTACAGAACAATAAGAGCATGCCATCTATTGTACTGAACAATAAGAACATGTCATCTAATGTACTCAACAATGAGAACATGTCATCTATAGTACTCAACAATAACAGCATGTCATCTAATGTACTCAAAAATCAGAACATGCCATCTAATGTACTCAACAACAATGAACATTATAATGTGCTTTATACTTCATCTTATTATCTTAAATAATAAGAGTCCAAGCTATTTCAAAAGCACTTGCACACCAAGAACTGCATAACACGCCCAGCCAGTGCAATAAACAGATACCATTATTCACATTGTCAATGGGGTCATGTTGCCACTCAAGTCAATCATTTTATCAATCAACTGATGATCTATTTATCACAATTCCATATTTCTTGGTCGCCTGGAGTATGACATGTTTTACCTTCATTCCACATTTCTTGGTCGCCTGGAGTATGACATGTTTTACCTTCATTCCACATTTCTTGGTCGCCTGGAGTATGACATGTTTTACCTTCATTCCATATTTCTTGGTCCCCTGGAGTATGACATGTTTTACCTTCATTCCACATTTCTTGGTCGCCTGGAGTATGACATGTTTTACCTTCATTCCACATTTCTTGGTCGCCTGGAGTATAATTTCTACCACTGTTGTTGTCTTGCCTGTCCCAGGTGGGCCATGGATGACAGCTACCTCTGGCTGCCGCAGGGCAAAACCGACTGCTTCTCTCTGAGAAAGGTCCAGTGAAGTGTTAAACAGTTCCATCTCATCTTCATTGCCAAAATATATGGATTGCAATGGACAGCCCATTGAAACCCGTCCAAACAGGACATCTATTAGATGCGAGGCTCTGCCACTCCTATACTTTGTTAGTTCACCCATCGCACTATGAGAAATAAATTGGTAGACAACATTAAAAACCAAAGAATTTTGAAAAGACCAAGGTTCTTAACATCTAAAACAGTATAATGCAATCTTAATAAATAGCATGTACACTAGTATCACATAAAAGATGCAGGCAAAACATTGCACTAATGTTGGTATTATCATTACAAAGTTTTAAAAAATCCATAATCTGTGACTTTTTTATTCTATTTTTGGGCTGTTAGATACATATTAAGCTAAATATTTGACTTATGCTTTAACTTACAATGATTTAAATAATGCTTACCAGAGCAACATGTCAAAGGCATCTAAACACTAAAATCTAAATTATTTTCCAAAATAAAATGTTGCATCACAAAAGACACAGCAGGCAAAATAAGGTAATAATTTGCCATTTCACCTTTTTATTCGTTTGTATGTGACGTCATTAGCCAGCTTGCTAAGAGTTGAAGAGAATTTCTATGATCTTAATAGTAAGTGATATTATAATCTGCTATTTACCATTTAATTCTTTTGTATGTGACATCATTAGCCAGCTTGCTAAGTCTATATAGGCCATCATCGTCGATCTCATCAGTGTCAACAGCATCATCAAATGCAACTGTTATCCCATTGTCAGTGACACGAGTCACTATTCCTGAACATAGTTCTTCTGCAATTGCACTTTTGCCAGAGGCACTCACACCAACAATATCTCCTGGAAATAATTTATATGCTGATGGATATGGCCATTTTTGCTAGATACCACAGTATGTTTTTGTGTATTTCGGGCCCTAAATCAACAAAAAAATTCTGTAATAAAATAAAAACTTTGTTATGAATGAGGATTTATACAACGACACTTGTAAATTGTGTGTCTGATTGGTCAAGGGTCCATTTGTTATTAGAGGACACATGCACGCTTGGAATCCTCATGCCACATGCTTTCCAAAAACTAGATTGTAACATAAGAAAACATTTTTATTGTTCTATAAAACAAATAGATCTCATTTTTTTGTGCGTCCACTAATAGATGCACAGAAGACGTCACAGCATGTTAGGGTTAGTACTTTTTTGTTCATGACACGCTGTGACATCATATGTGCATCTAACAAAATGAGATCTATTTGTTAAGTAAAGTTTTTTGCAATTACCAAAATTCTGGGGCCGGTTCCTGAAAAGCCGATTTGCGCTAACCCAGGGTTAAATTAACCCTAACCCACAATTAAATTTTTACCCCCAGATTAGTTCCGTTCCCGAAACGCTGGTTAGCGCTAACTCTGGGTCAGTTTGGAGGTAAAATCTAATCCTGCTCGTGAGGTGGGTTAACTCGCTAACCCACTGTTTAGTTGGCGAAACACAGGCCTCCCAAACTTTGTAGTAGAACTAAAGCTTCATAAAATAAAGTTGTCGACAAAAAAGACGTTACACAAAACAATGTAGGGATCGAATATCCTAACATTTCGCTTTATTATGTGACCTTCGTTGCGTTGCTGACTTGAAAATTGTGCTGGGACAGACAGAAAGTTACATGAAATTTATACTTGAAATATATCTATCTCGCTAGTGTCACGCACCAACTCGAATCCTGCAAATGACACTTTTTTGGCCATGAAATGGTGGTAATTACAGGTGATGTAGAGGTGTTTTGGGGCTTTTCTGCGAAAATAAAATCCCCAAAGGTAAATTTAAGTTACTTTCTGTTGATATACTGGGTACCCTGTGTGGATTTTACTCCTCAAACCAGTTTTTCACTCGTTTAATCCAGGGTTAGTAATTCGGGGGATTACATGGCTTTCGGAAACGGTGAGTTATCCGTCGGTTAGCTAACCTACGATTAGCGAATTTTAACCCGGGATTAGGCGCTGATCGAGGGTTAAGTTAATCGGCCTTCCAGGAACCGGCCCCTGGTGCGCACATGTCATTTTTTACGCGCTGACGCGGTGGTGAAGTAAAAAAAAAAAAAAACAGATCTACAACTGCTTACTTTGTTGCATTTAACTGCCAAAAGCAGGTTAGCGCTGCCAGAAAGCAGGTAAGCGCTTATCCACGGATAAATATATCGAGACATTTGATTGGATAACAACCTTATTTATCTCTGGGTTAGTGTTAACCTGCTTTCTAGGGACCCGGCCCAGATCATCTAGTCATATTGATAACAGGCCGACTTCCCAAAAACTTACAATAAAAAGGAATAACTCCGTCATTGTTTGGGCAACTACACGATAGAAAACAAATACTATTCACTACTTACCGGTGGTAATACGGTGAGAAGGCAGCTTATTATCGCCACCCGGCCTTAATCTCTCGAACGTTAGCAGACTCCGGCCATATAACCCCGTACATCTATTCCTTATTGATAGCTTGAGGACGCACACCCCTCGCTTTTGAAGCTCCGCCGGACTGATGTTTGTTTGAAAGGCCCTGGCTTCGTCAACCTCAGCTTTTCGCTCGATACTAAGCAATGCTAAAGTCTTCTTCGCGAATTTCTCTACGTCCTCCATCTTGGATTTGTTGTTCTTTAGGGAAAAGCCGCTGAGGCGAGTTCGTGCCTAAGCCACAGGAAGACCGCATTTGTTACCTCTTTTCTGGTGTACTCTCTCAGCGGGAATGCCATTTCCTCTTTTCCCTGGTGAAAGGCCACCTTATCTAAAAGCAAATCCATGACTAGAATAGATCAGATGAGAACGGAGTTTTGACAAGAAAAAATTGGCTAGCCCAAGGGTCGAACTGATCAGAGAAGACTGAAAAAAAAAAAAAAATAGACCATACTTCCAGATATCCGCTGAAACATCGTATGGTACGGCCAGGCTGGAGATTTTGGCCCCAGCATCGCTATCTAGCGAACTGTACAATAAACAAGTACCAAAGGCGGAGGCACTGACCAGGTTCCTAGCCCTGTCTTATAAGGTTACGCCACGCACAGCTTGCTGTGACGTAGAGTGAAAAATATGAAGGTCTTTTTTTGCAGTTAGTCTCTTTTTGGGAGCGATGTCATTATGCTCAGCGCGCTCTCAATCTATGTTTATCCTATCACGCGCAGGGTTATTCGGGGACCACAGGGTCTCTTCCTGGATATGTCTTCTTTTACGAGAAGAGGCAACAAAAAGCAACTGAAATATCCAGAAATGTATGCGATTTGTTCTCGCCAAAAAGGACGACGGAGCCCGCTATAGAAATATTCGAGTTCCCCCCTCTTTCTCGGGGGGTAAACGCTCGAAGTCGTGTCCAAATTGCAGTCGAAGAGTTCTCCCTCGTTCTAATTTTTAGGCAACACTTTAGTTGTTAAAGTTACCATTTCACAATTAAACCATCACTGTTTATCAAAATTTCACGGAGAGGCGGTGGGTGGGGGGGAGTTGCGTAGTGAGTGGATCGTATGCGATTCATGTCTTAGTGGAGTAGATAAGTACCCCATTTAAGACATGAACACTGTTTTAATGCGGTCAGTTCTAACAAATACCACCTCACAGAATAACTCAACATCTAATAACATAAGGGAATGTGCAATAAATATCAGGGCTTCGAGTAATGAAAAATTACGTAGGACTCCCCGCCCCCTCCCCCCTCCAACAGCGTCAAGTTTAGTTTTACCCCTTCCTGTTCTTTAGAAATTGCGAAGACCCCGCCGCCTTCCTGCATTCCGCCTGTACTCACTTGCTTCCTGATGCATTCGAATAAACCACCAAATGTCCGGGAAACAGCTATTGAAAAATTTTATCTTGCCTACATACAATTTAAGGACCAAAAAGCACAAAGCGTTATATTGGAGAATCTAAGAATTTTCTTTTTCTGGAAATGGTGAAAGCAATTTTCTTCTTTCTGTCTAATAAATAACATGGATTGAGTAATTAAAAATGGTTAACACAGGCCCATACACCTGAGATTGTTGTACGCGGGGTTTTTATTTTCATCTAAGGGATACCTCCCCTTAATGCGTGACAAATCTTCCCTTTGTCGTCTTGGTGTGGCCGCTAGAATATGGGTACTTACGGGAAGACCGCTTTCTGAGTTTGAGCTCAGGCTACTGGGGAACATCAAAAGAAGCAACGAGCTCATTTTGCCGATAAGGGTTTAGATATATAGCGATTTATAGAACAGAACGGCCCTTAGTGAGACTGCAAAGAGGTCCTCAAAGTTTGCATCGATTCTGACCCCCCTATCTTGGCAACATTTTAAATTAGTGCCCCTCCCTCTGGTTTTACAGCCCCCCCCCTTCCTGGTTATTATTGCACAGTTCCTAACGCAGCACCTTACGACATAACTCAACTTCTCAACCCGTGACGCAAAACATCACAGAAGCACGCAACACATCACAGGATAACGCAACACCTCACAGAATAACACATTACAGTATAACGCAGCACCTCGCAGCGTTAATACCTCACAGAATAACGCAACACATCAGAGAATAACACAGAAAAACGCAACACCTCACAGAATAACGCAAAACCGCACAACACCTTGAAGTATAACACAACTCCTCACCCCGTGAGACAGCACCTCACAGCATAACGCAGCATCTCTGAGAATAACGCAACGCCTCACAGCATAACACGCAGAACTTTACAGAATAACACATGGCGCGAGAGGGGAGATTGGGCTCATTAGAAAACAACACATCAATAATTAAAAGTCCAGTATAATTTCTAGGTATACAGTGGGCGCTTAGCAGCAAATTCCAAATACTTTACTATTATTTACAAAAGAAAACGATGTGATATTTCAAATATAAAAAAAACCAGGCACTAGTCCTTTCTCTTTTTCTTTTTAGCTACGCCTCCCTGTTCTTTTCTTTCTCTTTTCTTTGCCTTTTTGGTTGATTTACTACTGTCACTCCCTAGAGATGATTTGGGCTTTTTCTTCTTGCTATTGTTCTCGTCATTTTCTGCTGACTCACTGTCAGATATTTCTAAAATACTTTCCACCCTCTCTTTATCCTTTTTCTTTTTTATCTTTGTTTCCTTAGCCTTGCCAGTGTCTGATGCTTCATTATCAGATATTTCTATGACTTCTGTTTTGCGTTTCCTTTTCTCCTTTTTGCCTTTTCTCTTTGTCCTTGAAGTCTGTTCTTTTGCTTTAACCGCATTAGCACTTCCATCGCTATCATCCATATCTACTTCTTTAACTGTTTTAACATTCTTTGCCTTTTTAGCCTTCTTACCTTTCTTCTTCAAAGAAAACAACTCCTTTTCCACAAGTCCTTGATCGCTTCCCTTACAAATTGAAATTTCTTTTTCTTTCTGAGATTCATGATTACATAATCCATATTTTTCTTCTTTTTCTCTTTTTTTTATTTTACTCTTCTTATTTTTCTTCTTTCTTTCTGCCTGACAAGACTCATCCTCGCTAACGTCACTACTAACAGCACTAGCATCCTTGTCTGTCTCTCGACTTGCAGAGCTTTCATCATTGTTCCCAGACATCCTCTTGGCCTTGAGCTCAGCCATTTTCTTGGCAAAGTACTCATGGACACTGTGTTCTGCCTTGATTGTAGTCACACCCCCAAGGTTGGTATGGACAGGATCAGGACAGGAGGCAGCACTGTCGTCAGAATCCTCCTCCTAGAGTAATAAATAAACACAATAAACAATCTTTACACAAACATAAACACAATAAAAAAAGTTTTACACATACATAAACACAATAAACAAGCCTTACACAAATAAACACAACAAACAAACTTTACACATAAATAAACACAGTAGAACAGCATAGAAGGGCCATTTTTGTATGGAATGCTATTATCATTAAACAAGCTTTACTGTACACATAAATAAACACAATAAACAAGCCTAACACACACAATTAACAACCTTTTCACATAAATAAACACAATAAACAAGCTTAATACACACAATCTGTGCTGGATCAGGCATTTTGAAAGTATAGAAGCTTTAGAATGCAAAAATGTCGAAATTACTGATAATTTCAATAATTCAATTAAATAAGAATACACAATTATTGTAACTTGGAGCATTCTAATGGCTGCTATTTAGATAACCTTCTGTAAAAGGTAGGGACCACATCAGCTAAATTGGACAAGTCAAAAGCAAATAAGTACCTCGGACTGCTCAACAGGAGTTGCGGGTGCAGACTTGCTCCTCTGTCCGAGAATGCATGCCATATCTTGGTCAGAGTAGCCAGACAGATCTTTGCTCTTGACAAAACGCTTGTAACTGAAAATTACAACAATGTTACACAAGGAATGCATGCCATATCTTGGTCAGAGTAGCCAGACAGATCTTTGCTCTTGACAAAACGCTTGTAACTGAAAATTACAACAATGTTACACAAGGAATGCATGCCATATCTTGGTCAGAGTAGCCAGACAGATCTTTGCTCTCGACAAAACGCTTGTAACTGAAAATTACAACAATGTTACACAAGGAGCACAATAGCTTGGGTGACAAGATGTGGACTCACAAGACTCTCTTCTTAGAGCTTCTGGCCTTCTTTTCTGTTTCTTGTGTTGATGTTGATGAAGTATCTTTAAAAACAAGATAACAGGGTAGCAATGGGATCAACAACTAGTGCTACAGTTTTAAATAATGTACAATTAGGTACATCTGCATGGAATCTTCACAGTGATACAAATGCAAAAAATATATATATATTATACTATCACAAGCACAACAGAGTAAATTACGAGGAGAATAATATCACTTATGCCCCAAGGAAGTGCTTATAGGATTTAGGGCTATAAGGGTTTTAACCTTACCATTACCAGATGCACTATTAAGCTTGGCCAGAAGTTCATTGAACTCATCTTGGTGGGCAAGCCAGTTGTCTTCATGGTACTTATTGGCACCCAGACCTGGCAAGACATTTGTGAATAGTTCAGTTCCAAGATACCATCATTTCACTCACACTTTGTGAAGTACAGCACACACAACCTAGAACATGGAGGTCATGTGACCATACCCTTAAGGCCTGGCTAAACACGCAAACATGTTTATCAAACATTGCGTTTGACGCAAGTGTTTGTATGATTAGCCACCCACAAAACATGGCACTCAATTGGCTTCCACAACACGTAAAGATGTTTGAACGAGTTCAAAACATTTTCATCAAACATTTGCGTTGAACGCAAAGAAGAATAGCCACTTCGCCAAACATGCTGGTGCAAGTGTCCAATTTCAATGTTTGACAAACATGTTTGCGTGTTTAGCCATGCTTTTAGAACAGACAGATTACTGTGACATGTTGTATTACTAAGGTATATATTATTACCAAGACTGTGACCATACCCTTAGAACAGACAGATTACTGTGACATGTTTAATTACTAAGGTATAATATATACCTTAGTAATTGAGTACCTATTATCAAGATTGTCATGTGACCATACCCTTAGAACAGACAGATTCCTGTGACATGTTTAATTACTAAGGTATATATTATTATCAAGACTGTCACCATACCCTTAGAACAGACAGATTCCTGTGACATGTTGTATTACTAAGGTATATATTATTACCAAGACTGTGACCATACCCTTAGAACAGATAGATTACTGTGACATGTTTAATTACTAAGGTATATATTATTATCAAGACTGTCATGTGACCATACCCTTAGAACAGACAGATTACTGTGACATGTTGCATTAATAAGGTATATATTATTACCAAGACTGTTATTCTTCTTTGAGACCTTGACGTGGGTTGTCCCACCATGTCCCTTAGCTCCAAGACCCTTGCCACTCCTCCAACCCATCTTTTCCAGCATCTGATAGCCAAACCTGCTGGTATCTAAGAACATGTATATATTTAAATAAGTTACTTGTAGCATTATTGGCAGGGATGGATCCCTGATGGATCCCTAGACCCAAATTTGACTGATTCCAAATGGTCACGGACCAATCAAAGGCAGGGGGGGAACGGGAATACTCCACAGGAAATTTATGAAATTACACGTTTGAAACATGCAATCTACAGAATTTTTGGGAATGCATTTGGCATTTTAGGGATGTATATAGTCAGATCCATTCAAGTTTATGTTTCACCAGTGCTGTATTAAACTTATGGTCATTTAAAACTGAATGATTTCATTCATCGATTAGTCAGATAATAAATACACTATTCTTACCTAATTCAACCAAATTTGTGTTTTCAAAAGTGTGGCGAGGCAAGTACCAGTTATTATTTATTGCGTGGTTCCACGTGGACCGTAACCAATCGGTGAAGAGCTTGAGTGATTCCAGAACATGTGCATAATTTTTATACACGCGCAAAATTTCTAAATGGGTCCCCTCCCCCAAACTAGATTTATTCCTCACTATCAGGAGCAATATTTCCCGTGGGGGGACCGGAAATGCCGTCTAGTGCTAAAGGAAATAAAAGCGAACAACCCAACAACCCAGGAAGCAGGTATAATAGTGGTTAAATAATTTTTTTTTATTGAACGTTCTAAAATTCAAATCTACAAAAAAAAACATTTTTCTGTGATTTTGAGTGATTCACTGGAATCAGTTGAATCAGTCTGGATCCACCCTTGATTGGAGTTTGATACAGTATCCTTCGTTATTTAACAAATATATAGATTTAGGCACTGCGGAGCCAGCAATTAACACCTTTTTGTGTAATTGATAGGGGTAGTTCTAGAGGGGATCTTGGTGTCTCTAGTATCTCTAGTAGTTTTTTTAGTGAGATTAAAAATATGTCAAATTTTACTGCCATGTAATTATGAATTGTATTGGCCCCTTCAAATGGATCAGGCAAGCACTCATTCAATAATATTAAATATGCAGTATAAAAGATAACAAAATACTAAAACTTGGTGTGAAAAAGGCTGTCAAAGTTCAAGGTGTCTTAGTTGACGAGAATGTTTTTTCAAGGGTCTAATGGTCAATTCTTATTTCCCTTTATAGAAGTTCTACTATGTATATATTTATCTTTGGTGGGGGAAGTTTTCTCTTGAGGGAATAATGCACTAGTCAATTGAAACCCCCACCCCCATGGTCCCGGGGAAGGGTGGGGGAGTAGACTTTGACTCTGTACAAAACAAAGAAAAGCCCCCACCCCGTCGGGACAAAACCGCAGTCAAATGACCCTACCCCTCAGGATGCAAACTAAAGGCAACTACCCGACAACAAGTCATCTGAAATAAGCTTATCTTTCAAAGCCAGTAACATTTTAGTGAGTACATTTGTACTAATAACTATGAAGATATCAGTTACCAAAAAAATGGAAAAATAAATTATCTTCATCTGGCGTTTGTTATCATTTGTATTTGTTTTCACACATGTCGGCATGCAACTTGCCACACGCTGAAAAAGAGTCTCAAACCAGGAACTGACATGACTTTTGCAAAGTACATTTGTGATGTTATTCATTTGTCAACAAGCCCCCATGGTGGGGACAAGTCTTAGAGTCAAAAACTGCCAATTCCCTCACCCCCTCAGGACAGATTCTTGTTCAAAAGTGCTAAGTCCCCATGTTAACCCCACACTTCCCCGGGACCATGGGGGGGGGGGGGGGGGGGGGTTCAAATGACTAGTGCATAAATTCCCTTTCTGCGCCACAATTCCCCTTTAAAACCACACACAAGGTTAATATAGCGATATAACTAGGTCTATCGAGGAAATAGCCAAGACACAACTTCAAATTATATTTCATTTTCCCGAAGGATCACGAGAGACTGGCCCATATCCTGCTTTGCCTGTTGTAAGAAAGTCCTAGTCATTTGTGAAGGACAGTTGGAACATGTCCCAAAACCAAAACAACTGATGTACTACTTGCCACGTGCGAGGTAGACCCTCGAGATAAATCAGTTAATAATCAGCCGATGATCTTGAAATACCTCTAAGACAAACGGTGTTCATTATTTTGATTTTTCGTTCTTACCATTGCTCCAGGACGTGTTTCGCGGATCATGGCTCCATTTTTGTTTCGATCTTTTCTCTGCAAGCATCGCCATGTTCACTTTCGCAATCGAGTCTACAAACAACGGACAGCTGTTTTACGCACTACGCACGCGCAGTTACAGAAGTACCCTTGTACCGCCGGCGCTCACACCTTAAAAAGATATGCGCACTCGTTTCTGCGCAAACGTGGCGGACGGCGTTGTGTGAACCGAAGATGCCGAAGTAAGTTTAATCTTTTAGCGATTTGTATCATTTCACTTGTTTTGATTTACGTTATGTGTACCCTATGTATCAAGCGATGCCCAGAGTTTGCATTGACCGTCACTTCTTTGTATTTCAGATATTATTGTGATTACTGTGACACGTTTCTTACCCACGACTCGGTAAGTGATGCATTGTTGGTTGACGTTCGTTAATTTCTTCCCCCAACCCCGCAAGCGTTTTCAATATTTTAAAGCCTTTATCGAACTTTATCTTTTTGTTTGTTGAAATAGAAGTATGCCAAATACTTCCCCTGTAGTGGTATGTATTTGGTGTTAAACAACTTTCCGCACGCGAAAGTATTTTTTTGTGTCCTTTGGCTATTGTCTTGGGTTACTCGCGATGTTTGCTGGCGCCCGTTTCTCGAAACACCCGAGAATTCTCGGGCCCGAAAACTTTATTTTGCATTTTTGCCCAAAATTTCGCATGTTTTCCTATTTGAGAACCGCTTTCATGTTTTAGAACAGTTTAAACTTCCTCTTGGTTCATGTTTCAAATGACTACGCTCAACAGGGCTATTTTCGAAGTTTTGCTGAAGCCAGAAAGTTACCCGAAAAGTCTCGGGTGCCTGCGAGGTCCCAAGAACTTTCTTAATATTTAAGCCATGTGAATTTCGGGCTTCTTTGGTTTGAGTGCTATACTAGTAGAAACTTGAGGGGCAAGGCGAATGGTGAAAATTTGCATATGAACTTGAAGTACTTTGATGTTTGCTGGACATAATGAAGTGTGAACTAGGTGTTACTCCCAATCCCCGTTGTGCTTTGCTCAATGTTTTGAAGCTCACATTTCATGACTTCGCCGAAACCCCGATTTTAAATAGCTTTTTCGAGCATAATATTCATCTTCCGAATGGTATGTGATTTTTATGGATACTATATAACGCTCATTCGTGTGAATAACTCTAATTTGTAATATTGAGGTATTTTGGTCAACCTTCGGAAAAAAAGGCCATGAAGTGGAAGGCCCAGGTCCAGTCATTTGTAACGTAGATGGAGATGCCAATCAAATTACATGAGAAAATATATATGCATGCTTATATATAAATGTCTCCATGTTCCCAGCGAGTTTTGGCCTCCCAAACAAACTCTTTCTACCAGAAAAGGCTAAGTTTTATCACATTTCGGCAACCCATAGACGATAGAGGAATCCGAGTAATCCGTTTATTTATTGTTTTTATTTATTTATTTTATTTATTTATTTTTTGATTTTTCTGATTCATAGTTTACTCAGAGTTAGAGTACTTTACAATGACCCCAACAATGAAGCTCATTAGAAACAGCAAAATATGGTCCCAATCTTGAATACCTAGCCTAGCATTCTGCCAAATTTGGTAGTCATTGGTAATATGTTTTACACATTTAGGGTTTGAATAAAAGAATACAAAACAAAACAAAGCATCTTTGAATGTTCTGTGTTATCACAGAGTTACTTTCTTAGTAACTATTATTAACTTCAAACCATTTTACATAGAAAAGGTTACCATCACCAGATTTGCCTTTACTAGAATAATTACCACTATATATAACACAATTTTTTAGTTTTGCTACATACATACTTTTTATGATTGGCGTTATGCTTTTAATTGTCCTTTTACAATTCAAGTCATTGCAGCATGACATTTTTACAGCAAAGGTTGATTTAATTTTAAACGCCCATTTGTATTCTATCATAATATTTACCTATAACCTAAAGAAGAATGTTAATTACCAGTAGTAGTAATAGGCTGTTATATTTTCCCTAGCCATCAGTACGAAAGACTCACAATAATGGGCGGAAGCACAAGGAAAATGTGAGGTTTTACTACCAGAAATGGATGGAAGAACAGGCCCAGACCCTGATTGATCAAACAAGTAAGTAGAACTTTGACTTAAAAAGACACACATTTCCACTGTAACAACAGTTTCTGATCTCTTCCATTTCTAATGATTGCTTAGTTTCTCTGGGGAATGCTTATTTTAACAAGTACTCGGAATAGAAGAAATGTGTGATTCATTTATTGTGTGTTTCAGGGGGAGAATTACTCATCTATAATATTGGGTGGTGTATAGTAGGCAAATTTATTTAGACATCTTAACATCTTCTTAAGAGAGATAAAAAAACACTGTAAAAAACAGTTCTTTGGAATATATTGTATTATCTACCTAAAGTTATATTTTCTGTCTTTCCTATGGGATGTAATCTATTATCTTGTTAATTCAGCTGCTGCATTCCAATCCAAGCCTAACTCTCAAATGCCACCCAATGCCCCACCTGGTCTGATGCCGCCACCTGGGATGCTCCCCCCACCTGGGGGCATGCCGCCAGGACGCATGCCTCCTCAAGGCTTGCCCTTCCCTCCACCTGGACCAATCCCACCACCCCCTGGTGCAGGAGGGATGAGACCTCCTCATGGCCAAATGCACATGGGCGGCCCTAGACCACAGATGGGACGCCCTCCAATGTCATTAAGATCATAACAAACTATGACTTTTAGTTGTACAGATTTTAATTTAGGGGTTGTTGCCTTGGCCATTTCTCAGGTAGAATTTGTTGTCAGAAGCTGGAAGTGTCCCTGCCACTAACTGCGGGAGTCCAGCAAAGATGCTCACAAAAATCACAAATATATTCAAAGTGAGTTTTTGTCTAACTATGACATACATTTATACAAAGATTTTCGTCAATACTAAATGCTAAATAGATTTTTTTGCACAGACTTTCAAAAGCCTTTAGCGTACTTGTGATATTTTTGTAGTATTTCTTTCTGTATATAATGTAGGACCATATGAGAAATAAAATACTATGAGAATGATATAAAGTTCCTTTTTTTAACAGTGCACACTCCCCCTTTTATTTTCCGCCTCGTCTCTATGCCTCTGTTCCTCAAGTGGTATGGTATTATACTACCCTCATACCGACGACGTCATCGATGATGTCACTAATATTCTTATCTCATGAACGAAACATCATGAAAACCAACCTTGGTATGTGTCATAAAGCTGTCAAGGGGGGTGCACCAATATAGTTACGTGATTGTGACGTCAATGTAGAAAACATTCATATCTCGTGAAAGAAACATTGTATAACAACCAAACTTGATAGGTGTCATGTATGTGTCAAGGGCAGTGCGAAGATATGGTCACGTGATGCGTGACGTCATCGATGACGACACTATAAGTAAAACTACCCTGATGTCGAAACATCGTATGACAGCTAAACTTGTTATGTGTGTGTTATGTGGGGAAGGGCGCGTGATTTGTGAAATCGTTGAAATCATCAAAAACAGAAATGTAATAATAATATTTAACATTTCTTAAATTATTAAGCGAGAATGAATTAAAGATTTGGTCGTTTGGGGCCCCGCTTTTAGGCAATGCCTAAATCTATATATTACAATAAACCAGAAGTCAACTGATCTGTTAATACTTCCGGCTTTATTGTCGTTAACAATACAAGGTGTCCATCTGCCAATTGAAACGGAAGAGAGATGTGCTTGATGGCGATGTCTCAAGGACCGCAATTAAATTCAGGAAAACTGAAAATGTCTTTTTTATACTGCTACCTCTCAGGGTTAAAAATTCCCTCCACCACACCCAATTTGCCATCTCTCAGGGGTAAGGATTTCTGTTGACCACATCCAAAGTGTCTTCCCTTAGCGGGCCGACGATCACTCCCGTCTGTTTTTGTCTGTACCCAGGGGAAAAATACTTCTAGACATTGACTGGGATTTACTGTATGACGGGTGCCACAGACAACTTCTAGAAACTGGACGGACAAGTCCGTCAGAGTTGTCGGGAAAACAGAAGTAACATAAATCCGTGACCAGTTTCGGCAATTCTACTTTTTACTTTTCTGGCAAATAAGGTAACTGAAAAATTGGAAAAATTTCATATTTCTGTTTTCCTGTTGATCTTGAAAAAAGATTAAAATGCAGTTTTTTTGCTAATAAAACCTTGCATTTTCCTTTTCGGAAAAGAATAGGGGAATTAATTTTTCTCTAGCTTTTCCTCGATTTCTATTGCCACAAAAAGCAACGATTGTGTTATACGTTTTCTCACCTCTAACATATGTAGAAACTTGAATAGTGCTCTTTCTTTCTCGCGCGCTCCCTGTGTGCCCGATTTCCGCGACGCCCTGGGTGCTGGATCATTTCAGTTGGTGTGCAAAGTGCATTTGACGACTTTCGATGATGCATATATTCAGGGTAGTAACGAATGATGAGGCGTGTTATGCAGGGTCGTAACGAGGTATATTGGATCATAGTCACCGTTCTGGATAAGGCGGCGCTTGATCCCCAGTAATTGAGATCAGGGCAGGATCCAGGATTTCAAAATGGGGGGTGGATAATGGCCGGCATATAAACTGATCCAGTGGTTCTTGGTAGGTCACTTCATAGATCTTACAATACTTCACGCTGAATTGGATTTGTCGCGTCAGAAAAGTCAAACAGGCGGAGGGTGGACAGTACCACCCGTCCCTAAGACATTTATTTTCGAACAATGTGCCTTTCAATTTCTTTTTTTACTCAAAAAGGGGGTTGATATCCACCCCCTGTACCCGCCCCTACAGTTAACGTTGGTGGGATAGGATCACGACAATTTTCTCGGGATGTGGGATCGTGATTTCACCCAATTTTACAGATCAAGGTTTATTCTGTAGACCTAGGATCGGGATCACTTTAGAAATTATATACGTTGGTACTACCCTGCCATTTGCGCATATCGCAAAATGGAGAAAGGCCATAAAAGGGCACTCAAATAATGAATTTATTGAACTCTCCCTATTTACCGGTATGTACAATTGTAATAGGCAAGAACCATGCATTAATGTATTTAGAGGTTTGCAGGGTTAAATATCTGCCAAAGAACTGACACTAAATCTCGCGGTCTGGAAATAACGAGAAAAACAGCGTGCAATCCTTATAAATACACTATTATGTACTGTGATTTTGTACAATAACTACTATTTACACGATGATTAACATTTCTATATCGAGTTGAGTTCAAACAGACTAAATAATTTTATATCCGATTTCCCAAAGGCGACTGGAAACCAATTCATGAGGTGTTATTTCCAGTCGCCGTCAGGAAAAATAAATCACTAGATCTTATGCGGATGAATTATATCTCTTGGTAGTTGCCCCTTAAAAAACTGGACATATCTGCGATATAGCAAAATTAATTCTCTAATTTTGACATCAAAAATTGAGGATTAACAGATCAATGAACTACACAGTATTCATTGTCTAGCGCGCTTTGGCGGTGCCTCTTGTTTTTTCTGGGGCAGTAACTTGTTGTGGAAGACCGCTGCACTCCTTGCCCGAACTCTCCTCTCTCATTTTCTGCAACATCTCATCTGCTCGTTCCTTGGCGTAAAGAAGGCGATTCGAGAGCTCTTGGCTGCATCCGTGTTTCTCGATCTGCGTGAAGGGGAAGGTTCGGAAGCGCTTGTTTTCGTCAATGTATGTGACGGCTCCCATGCGAGGACACATTATGATTTTGGTGTGGTCCTTGAAAAAGTTGATCTGTTGGCAAGAGACGAGGAAATTAATTTTCACACAGAGTCAGCATAACGCATTTCGCCGTTCCCGTGCCTGGGCGAATTTGGTCAAATTTAAGTGTGATGAAAGTTCTATTCTCCTACATATTGCAAATCAAGGTTAACCATAGCGATCAGCAAACGGTCCTCACCTGGAGGATGCCATTACTGAGGTGCAGAATGATGCCTTTACTTGTACGGAACCACGAGCGGAGAAAGGGTAAATGGGCCGACTCCTCGTCCTTCGTACCGCGGCTTCCACCCGCCTTGAGAAGGTGTTCCGTCATGTAGTTGCGGAAATACTTGAGCAATGTGACCTTCTTGTGAAGAGAATCGGGAAAACCTTTCATGGTATGGAAGCTCTCTTGACCATTCTTCAAAATGTACTGAAGATTCCTACACAAAACCAGACTGTTATGAATATCTTTTTCTTCTAAGAGCACTGCATAATTTCTTTCCTTAGAGAGGAGCGTTTTTTGTTGTGCACATAAAAAGGGATTCCCTGCTAGCAGAGGCCTCTTTTCTCTGTATTTCGCTGGGCTGGAGTTCGCGAGGAAAAGATACCTCTGCCGTGGGTCGAAACTGTTTCTGTTGCGCATGCGTGAGCGTTAATAAGCGACCGACGTGGCATACGGAGGACGCCGTTTCGAATGCGGGCTTATTATCCCGCAGCGGATATACGTTTTATGCATGCGCTAGTCATTGTGGGCTCAAATAGTGTCCAGTAATTAATGAACGGAGCATGCGCTCTGGATCTCGTCCACGATCGTGGACGGCGGTTTGATCAAACGAACTTGCGACCCATGGCAGAGGTATCTTTTCCTCGCGAACTCCAGCCCAGCGAAATACAGAGAAAAGAGGCCTCTGCTAGCAGGGAAAAAAAGGGAAAAGCATGCACACACTCATAACTCCAAAGTATGCTATGTCTTTTTCCTTGGGATTTTAGGCCAGAAACATAGTGGCTATGGTTCGCCAACCTCCTCCCTTAAAATAACAAGCATCCAAGAATGTACTCACTCTCCATCTTCACATAAGATGAGCCGGGTGTGGTCGTTGAACAGGACCCCTACACTGTTGTCAGACAGGGTGTAACCCAGACCATACTTGTCTGAGTAATCGACCCATTTGCTGACCCAGTACACAGGCGTGGCCGCTGGTTCCTCTGCATCATCTTAAAGGTCAATGCAAATGGCATTTTAGGATCTGGGTGTCTAGTGTACAAAATACAACACAGGGGAAAGGGTACATTGAAGACTTAATCTGGATTTCTTTTGAAAATATTAACAAAATCCTCCTTGACGATCAAAAGGTTATTGCATACCATTACATATCATATATGTTTATACCTTCATTCTTATATTTCATATCAGCAGGGTTAAGGGCCAGTAAATTTGTCAACTGCTTCTTGAGATCGGATAAGTAGTAATCCTTCGGTGTTTCTGAAGAAAAAAAAATTATAATTATAATGAGACATCTGGGTAAGATAGCTGTCCTTATGGAGTAAGTAAGTATTGAAATATAGATAGCATTCACAACAATTCAAAAGACTACTTGTTTGCAGTAATGGACATTTTTTTCAGGAAGCTGATATGCTGCAATGTCAACATTTACTATAAAACGCCATGCTACTCACCATCTTCCTCTGCTTCTTCCTTGACTTCGTCATCGGCTGCCTCCTCTGGCTGGATCAGCTTACTAACAGCACCTGTTACACGAATACCCAGGGACTTCCTCTTGGAGTACACATCGCTGGGCTTTGAGGTGATTCTAGCTGTTGTTTCCTGTGAATTAAGCTCTGATAATGGAGGACGCCCGCCTGGCTGCAAGAGATTAGATGAACTACCAGTAGCAAATCGTGGTGGCATTGTCAGGCAACTGACAGGCAGCCGTGTGGGCATGTAGCCAGATGAGGGTTTGAAGAAGTCGTCATCAAGTACTTGCTGCATGGTTGGGCGCGTGGTGGGGTCGGGCCGAAGAAGCTTAATGATAAGCAGTTGTGCTGTGTGGGAAACCTTGGATGGGATGTAGTATTCATTCCTCTTTATTCTATCATATGTGGTCTTCAAGCTCTGAGTTTCAAAGGGAGGTTTACCAACAAGAAGTGTATACCTAAAGAAAGATATGACTTCATTATAGCACAATTGAAAAAGTGAAGTTCTGTTGGTTCTCAGATGTGATACACAAAAATAATAGACCTGTTACTTACAGTATACATCCAACAGACCACACATCCACTTCAAAACTATGCCCTCTTTTACTAAGAACTTCAGGTGCAATGTAGTTTGGTGTGCCACATAATGTCCTACAAAAACAAACATATCATATTCAAAATCTATTACAATAGATGCAGCGAGCAGGTCCATAAGGCTTGGGGTGCAGCGGTGTGGATGCGCTCCTAAATCCCACCTATATTTTTCTAGAGGTTACAGTATTCTATAAAAACTCAATAAAAAAATTACTCAAGTCATAGCGAGTTCAACTTGAGAATAGCCTTCCTGCCCAGCTTTTACCAATTATGCACAGATTTTCTTTCAATAGACAGTTTAAAAAATGCCTACTACCCCCCCAATCCCAGCATACTGCCTTCAAATGTAGGTAAATACATAAATGGATGAATTTCCAGAAGTCTAAACTCACTCACTTTTTTCTCTCTCCTTCCTCTGCACGAGTAGCTAATCCAAAGTCTCCCACTTTAACCTCCATGTCATCATTAAGAAAGAGGTTCCCTAGCTTTAGATCACGGTGAATAATCCTGGACTTGTGTAGATAAATACAAGCATCAATGATTTGCTTCATGAAGTATCGCACTTCAGGCTCTGTTAGAGCTCGTCTCCGCTTGTGTAGCTCCATTAGAGACTGAAAGCGAAGTAAAACAGTATGAGACTACACATTTTTTCAATTGATTTTATTCATCTTAGAGGTGAAAGTGTATCTTCTTGTTTAATCTCTGTTAAGGGATCAGCATTGCTGATGTTACTATAAGGTTGTTTGTGTAAAATAATATTAAAAGTTTATTGAATATCCAGCTTTCAATTTTAGAAGAACTTGTTTGTTTTTAGTAAGGTGTCTTAAAACCTATGTCACATGATTATTAAATATGATGATAGAAAGGACATATTGGACCTCATAATCTTTATGATATTAGCGCTATTGACTACATGTGCTTCTCTCCAGGTTGTTTCTATATATAAAATCTGAAAAAAACGTTTCTTATTAAAATAAAGGAAATAATTATAATGTTGTTTACAAAACGTTTTTCTTTTATTAGGGAACGCTTATTAGTGAAATTTTCTCCTCCCCACTGAAAAGCAAAACATCAATTGTCCCCCAAACACTAGCTTGTGTTCAGTTAGAAGACAGCTGCTCCAATATCTTACGGCCACACCTCATTACCAAAACTCTTAGACCTTGCTTGGTCCCTAACAAGCCTTTGGTCACATTTTATTTGTTATAGGTTCACCACCTTTATTTTACTCAAAAAAGGTTCTCGCTTCTTGTGTTTTAGGGATTGGTTAATGATTGAGATCAACAGGTGATTTCAGACCAAACGCACAAATAGTGCAGTGATGTAAGTATATTTGAGGATGTTCGAATAAAATCTACAAAACGATGTATGCACTTGTTTAAATAAAATAACCGATTAGAAACATGCAGTTTGCTATTAATTTAACTTTCTTTATTTTACGGAAATTATTCAAATGTCGACGTGGTAGTGCTTTGTGAATTCTTTAGCGTTCTATTGTGATTCTGATTTTAACATTCAAACATGAACAAGCTTAATCGTTTCAAACAAAATATAGACACTTGCTTCCGATGTCCGTAATTGGTTTGGAATACATATTGCTTTTCAATGTATCTCCTACAAACAGGCAATATTTACCAAAAAATATGCGTTGTCGTTACAAAGTAATAAATTTAAATTTGAACTAACATGCTATTTGCAAGACACTCTACGACTACCAGTATAGGCCGTTCTAACTCGTAGTCACCGATTGTCCACATTTTACGATTTCAAATGTAACCGTTTGTTTGAAGTCATATATTTCTGTATGTTTGCAAATGTATTGAATCTTAGCAACAACTACAAAATAAGAGTTTTAATTTATTATACTCACACGTCTAGGACACAATTCCAGTAAGATATAAATGTAATCTCTGTCTTCGAAGTAACCGTGGAACCCCACGATATGCTTATGCATCACTTTGCCATGAATTTCGATCTCCATCGCCATCTACAAAATACATATACAAATTAAAGGTGTCAGAATTGCCCTTGTTTTTTCTTCCAAGCTTAGACATCCTGGCATTGAAATCGCCATCGGTTGCTTTTACTGACCTTTTCTTTCTGATGAGGTTTAGTCAACATGGACTTCGAAATAATCTTTCCAGCATAGATTTTATTCGTATCCAAATCAGTAAGCTCATAGCACTTCGCAAAACCACCCTGATTAAAAGAAAAGAAGTGAACATTGAAACACATGGTAAATCATAGTCTTTAAATTCGGTATTTTAAATTTTAGAGACGACTGAATCACCTTGCCAAGGAATTTGCCTCGGTAGTAGCGCTTTTTTCTATCAGCATCCACTATAATTTGATCCAGCTCCCGTGGAATGCTTGGAGGAGCCATTTGTTCCGTCTTATACCTTCCAGTATATCTATCTTTAGCTCTGTTGGCCATTACTTGTGGATATTCGTGGAGTACAACGAGGTACTAGATCGTTCCAAGTGAGCAGGACAAAGTTTCTACTTCTTCTAATGCCTCTGAATTACTTCAAAAGCAGTCAAGACACGAAATTAATAAATACTACTTCTGAATTTTTAAGCATTAATAATTCCAAAAGCTTAAAAAAGAAAGGAACTTAACAAAATAGGAAGGAGCTAGACCACGATCATCCGTTCTCTTCGAAGGGAACACGGCTTCTAATCTCGACAGTTGGGAAAACTCATTCAAACAATCTACGCACCGCTGATTGGCTATAGCACATACAAATTATAACGAACAACAAGCCGCCGACCAATCAAGACGCGCGCTTCATTTCAAATTCTAAGATCTCATGACAGGAAATGAAAATGATCCAATCACAGGAGAGAAGCAAGGTAAAAGTCACCGTAAGTGAATTTCGAAACGGGCGCTCTCTACGCGAACAAAATCATCGTACGAGTTGTGTTCCAGTCTTTGGTAAATGTGCACGTGTTACTTAAATTAGAAAATCTACCATCAATATTATAAGAGAGGACGGAGAGCCAGCGGTCATTGTGAGCGCCAATAAATGAATTTTATTTCGCGGCCGAAGAACGAAGATCCTCGAGATGCTGGTAGCATCCTCGGAAGCTCCTGTACATTTAGGGTTGGGTCATGCATAAATATCCCCCACCCCCACAAAATAATGACCTGTCCCTTTGCTGTATTTAGCGAATTTGTGCCAGTGCAAAGTTAGCCTGCGTAGCCAAGGGAGCACGGCAAAACGTATTCCTGACGCATGATTGATATTTATTACGAAAATCAACGCGTCATGTGTGTTTGCTTTGTAAGGGGAGTTATCAGTTGCGCTGTTGGGGGTGTGGGACTCGGATTACTGAAGTGGATTATGTTTGTCAACAGGGTCTTTGTTCGTATATTGCCCGAATCCTTTCCGAGGATCGAGACGCTCGCGAGGCACTTCGTGCATCTTTCGTCGGCACTTCGTGCCGACACTACGCGTACCAGGGGCTCATAAGTAGGGGCAATCATCTGTATCATATAAATAATAATAACTTTATTCCAATATTCCAAAATAAATACCAATACAGGTATGTTAGGATAATATACAAAGTAGGTTGGCTTATATGCATATCCTCTATTCATAATATTTAATTACATCATCACAACATTTCAGGACTAGGCTCGTAATGGAGTCATCTGTTAAGCTCATAATATACAAAAAAAGGTCTTTTGGCCTTAACAGTTTGACAGACGGTTTAAAATACAGTGGTATACACGTGTGGCTCTGTTGTATAGACTTGTTAGGGCACTTAAAAAATTTCCCGAGAAATGAAACTTCAGACCTAGATATGTGTATTCGTCTACACATTCTAATGGCTCTCCACCGTAGTCCCATTTACCTGTTGTAAATTGCCGCCGGTATTGTTGCGGACCAAAAACTAATACTTTAGATTTTTTCATATTAACTGTGAGCTTCCATTTATCTGCGTACATTTTTAGTTTCTGGAGGCAATTTTCTAGACCGTGGCTGAGTCGGATAGTATAACGAAATCATCAGCATAGAGGAGACAGTTAAGTTTTGATGTATTATCGAGTTTTACTGGGTCGCACGATGAAGAGAATATTTCTGGAATATCATTGATGAAGATGTTGAAAAGGGTTGGGCTTAGGTTGCATCCCTGTTTCACCCCAACGTGAGAAGAAAAGGAAGGCGTTATACCCTGGTCTAGCTTAACTGATGATCTAACATCTGAATACATACTTTGTAAAAGGGTGATAAACCTTCCGCTACACCCTATTTTTATTAGTTTGTAAAGTAAACCCTCTCTCCAGACACTGTCGTATGCTCTTTTAAAGTCGATAAAACACGTAAAAACACGGTTTGTGGCTTGATTTATAAGAGTCAATTAGGGTTTTTAGTACTAATAAATGGTCGGTCGTGCGAAAGCCTTTTCTAAAACCGATCTGATATCTATTTAAGATTTTATATTTTTTCAGAAATTTTGTAAGGCGGCCGTTTATGATCAGTGTGAAAAACTTCCCAAGGCAGCTACTTATAGCGATTCCTCTATAGTTTCCCGGATCACATTTATCGCCTGATTTGTGTAATGGTACAATATAACCCTTGACCAGCTCTTAGGAAATACCCCCTGTGCTAGCACAGTATTGAATAGTTTTCCAAAGTATCGGCCTTGGGATTCGACAGATACCTTTATAATTTCATTGTTTAATGAGTCACCAGCGCTGGCTTTTTTGTTTTTAAGTCATTTTGCTGTTGATTGCACTTCTTCTAATATGTGCTTCCATAAATGTCACAGCGTTTCCTAGGATCAGGCTATTTTTAGACGCGCGCGCACGAACGGGCCAATTAGCTACTTTGACGTTGGTCGCGCGCGCGAGTGTCGTGAGGCTGCACGCGCAAATTGCAGTTAGGAAGAATATATTTTTATCTATCATCCGTCGGTTTTGTTTGTTTACCTAAAGAATTGCAAGCTAGAATTCAAAGTCATAGGTAGGGTTGGATTCATATCCAACCACACCCCCAATAGCGCAACTGATAACTCGTTGATTTTCGTAATATCAATCGCGCGTTTATAGGAATACATTTTGCCGTGCTCCCTCGGCGTAGGAAGGGTACTGTGAGGTTTAACGGAAATAGTGGCCCAGCGACGGAAGTAAAAGATCGAGCTAAGAGTATTATCGCCCTCACTTGCCCCCTTGCCGCGCTCTTCGTCTGCTGGCCGCGCTTTTCGTCCATACTATACCGCCGATACCCCCACTAGCCCGAGTGTCAGGCCCTTTTATCGTTCCTTTTCAAGTATATACCGGGAAGCGATAAAAAGAGGTAGTAGTTTTATTTTTCGTCTCCAACTTTTGAAAAATAAAATCGCCTTATACTCGGGGAAAACCCCACAGAAACGCTTGCTGCACATATGGCGCGTTTTCAGTCAGGGTCAAAATTAATGTTGTGTGTCACGCATGAAATTACTTACGAATAAAACTTTATACGCATTATTTGATATTCGAATGAAAACTTTTCGCATTATTTGAATAACCTATTGAAACTTTTCGAATTATTTGATAATCGAACTAACAAATAGCTGCTGGCCGGGTAGTGAAAACGAGAGTCGGTGGGGCCATGAGACCATCTGCTAATCCTAGTTCAGAGTCAATTTTGTGCCCCTTGATTACAACACGGTCCCAGACCCCTACCGCCGGTATGTGATGTGAATGTAAAAAAATAATAATTTATAATAACTCAATCAATACTTTATTGAGTATATATAATGTATCCTTGAGAATAAAAACAATACACCAAAAACTGGAAATCGACTCTGCCAAAATTAAAGACGAAAATTTGGCAGGGTCGATTTCCAGTTTTTGGTGTATTGTATTCATTGTTCTGGTACGAGATCGCGACAGTTTGGGCTTTTTTATTCTATTCTTGAGAATAAAAACATACAACTAAAGAAAATTCCTATAAATTATGAAGGCGAAATAATTTAAATGTGCTTTTCCTGTGTGTTTAAACGCAAATGGCGTAATCACAATTGCATATCGCATATACACCTATTTCACAAAAAGTGGAAATGGTAAATGGCTTATGGGTACTTATTATTCGTAAAGTTAAAGGTGTTAAATGAAGTCCAGCAATGTCAGAGCCAAGCATTGGTAACCTTTAATGGATGATTGTTTTGATTTATCGATATTCTTCGAGACGCATGGTGTGCCATTGGAGTGCCATTTGCACTGACAACCTTTATGAAATAGAGGGGGGGGGGGGGGTGGGGGGGGAGATTCCTGGGCGGGCGGCACGTCTAAAATGTACTGTTGGTATCTTCATGGTGCGGGAGTGCAAAGAATATACACAGGCTTCCCACCATCGCCAGTGTAGGATTTCTAAGGACATTAATTCACGCAAAAAATTCTCTGTGAGTTATATCTTTATGCTCTAAATGCATAAAATAAACTTAGTTGGAATAAAAATGTATCCGTTTGTGGTGTTATTTCTTTCCTAGAACCTCAATGTTTGTCGTTATATAAAAGGTAATAAAAGTGAGAACTGCCTGATGAGAAGCATGTCACTGATTGCAAGACACTCGAGTTATGTGTCACCCTGGAACGCAACACTTACAAAAATGGTGTTACACTAGTTTGCGTGACATTCAAATAACTCGACCTTTAATCATTTAGCTGTGTATGTCGCCATCATTGATAAATCAACACTGTTAGGTACAGTGGAGGTGTCGTTAGAACCGAGCTTAATCTGCACCACCTCCTTACACCTTGGGTCTGTCTGAACGTGATACGTAAAGTGTGAGAACGTCCGGAACCCCAGGTTGCACTTGGAGCATACATAGTTCTTGGGGCGCTCCTCCATCTCTATCCTGGCGCCCTTGGTGTGGAGCCGCATGTGGGCACTAAGGTGACAGGAGTTCTTAAACTTTTTGCCGCAGTGCGAACAGGGATACGGCCGCTCGTCCGTGTGAACGCGCCTGTGCAGCGCCAGATGACTAGACGTCTTGAATCCCTTGTCGCAGTCCGAGCATTGAAACGGCCGATTGTCCGAGTGTGTCTTCATGTGCGAGGTCAGGTTGCTGGGATGCGTGAACCCTTTGTTACACTCACTGCAGACATACGGCCTTTCGGACGAGTGCGTCCGGATATGGGCCACTAGCGAGGCCGGCTTGGTGAATGCTTTTTCGCAGAGGTGGCACTGGTGTGGCTTATCGCCGGAGTGTGTCTGTACGTGAAAGCGTAGCCCTACCCTTCGGCTGAAGTGTCGTTGACAGATAGGGCACCTGCTACCGCTCGGTTGGTGCCTCATGATGTGTTCTGTCAGCCTCGCCGCGCTGGGTAGCTCCGCCTCGCAGAGCTGGCAGATGAAGTTCACAGGCTTCTGTTCAGGTTGTACCATGTGTATCTTTGGGATGTTGGGGATTACTACCATTGGTCCATCTCTGCCCATGACCTCTCGGTCGTACGTAGAATGCTACAAAGAAAAAACTTATCAGAAACATGTGAACTCAAGGCAAAAAGCGACAAGTTAAGCCTAACCTTGATATTAAAAAGTGATTGTCAGAACGAAATTTTCATATCTACAGAAATAGAAGAGGATGGTTTGACTTATTAAACTCATAAAACGCTCCAGCCTTCCTTCCGCTTGTGTGCGGCCTCGTTATAATGTAGTAGACCACCCTACCCCCACCCCTGTAGGTATTATATTGTAACGGTCAATTTATAGGCAAAATGTGGGTCTATATAACTTATCACTGGCATTGCTTTGTGTTTCTATTACTTTGACTGCTTGTACGTTTGTCAAATACTATAATGTATGGTACAGGATATGGAATTAGGATAAATGAATAAAAGTAAAAAGGGAGGATGGGTGGATTGAGTAGAAACTAGGTTCTAGGCATTCGGTTCTTATAGCAGAGAAATCCTGACGCGGTTTTGTCGCCATCACGATGCATATGGGGGGAAGGTTGCGTGAAGGGAGGCGAAGGGGGGGGGGGGGGGGGGGGAGAGTCTCCCCCGGGGCAAACGACCCTTAAGGGTTTCCCCTGGGTTCAGCCTGGGTACTAGGGCGCAGGTCCTTGCAAACGGGGCTCTTATAATAAAATGTGCAACTGTTAACATATAGCCATTACTATTATTCGGAAATAAGATAAAAATACTACACTAAGAAGTCGAATACGAATTTTATTTGATAGAAATAAGTGAGTTATCAAAAAATATATTTATGAAACAATATTTACATTCTAAATTACAATTTAGAATTTAATTTTAAGTAGCGCTATAAAACACACAAAAGACGTTCTAAACAAAACATTAGGTGATATTGGAGTGATAAGACTCTTTGTGTCTTCGTAAATTTCTATTCTCTGAAAATTTCTTCCCACATTCACTGCACTTAAAATTGTCTGTGTGCTCCCTATTTATGTGTCTCTTCAATTTCTTCTCATGGTTAAATATCTCATAACAATATGTGCAAACACACTCATGGCAACCCTTCAGATGGTGTCTAAAGTCTTTTCCCCTTGTAAATTCTGTCCCACATTTTGGGCACCTATTCTTGGTAACGCGACCCGGGCCTGGTTTGGAGCTTGGACCCTGGCATTCCATGTACTGTAGAGAAATCATTTAAAAACCTTATAAACGAAAAACCGGATGGAGCTTGGCTGGTGCGTTGTTTGATAAAATGCTTTTCAAATGCGCAAAACTTAATAATATTGACTGCTCTTACAATGAAATCAACCATTGGCAACGATCTTTTGAAAATGCGCCAGGATTTACATTCAGGAAAAGCGAACAAACGAGAACTTCATAACCTGAGGGATCCCTCATAGACATTACAAAGAGGGGTTAGCCAAGCGGAAGAAAATTTTCTTTCTCCAAAAAACAATTTTCTGGGCACTTGCATGATGAAGAGTGATTTCAGGGTTTTTTAATGACCTTTTATCTTTCAGATAAATAAAATATTGTGCTTTGAACGCCTAACATGAGGATGGAAATTGATTGAAAAGAGCACTTTTACTGTAGGTTTCAGAACAGGCTGTACCTTTATCAAACCTTAATATTGCATAAATAAACGAACTAGATCCTTTGTCTGAAATTTCTTTTTCTGATAATTGGTATATTTCACACTTGGGTGAAGTAGTAGGAAGATTTAACATTGTTTTGTTACACACATTTTCATATTTTATAGATCTTTCTAAGAAAATGCGTGAAAGTGCCCCTTCAAAGGGTTTAGCTATACACCTATTTCAATAAAGGTTGTCAGTGCAAATGGCAATTGGCAAATGGCAGTTCAAAAGTAAACACCTTTAATTTTACAAATAATTAGTACCTATAAGCTATTTTCCATTTTCCATTTGCACTGACAACCTTTTGTGAATAGGTATATATAGTACAAATGAAGCAGATCTAAAATATTATATAACAATTTGAAGGCATAGCCGTAAACGTAGGTGCACATCGGATAGATTAGATATGTCAGAGATTTTAATAGAATATGAGAAGTTCCTTAATCTAAGAAATCCATCCTTAATTTTCTCCCTAAATATATAGAGTTATTACGTGTGATTCATAACAACAGCTATATTCTCATTGTAGTTATGCAGGCATGTTATATGCCTCTCAGTCGTGCTGTAGCTAGGAGAGAAAGGGTCGTGCACAGGGCAATCCACCTCAATAAAACATTTGGCCATTTCATGCTTCCCCCCCCCCTCAGTCCTGGCTATGCACCTCCCCCTTTAGTTAATTCAAATGGATTTCCTGTATCTGCCTTACCTCAGGAGAAGACATGGTGAAGATACTGTCCTCTTCAGCCTCCGCACCAGACCACAGCATTCGCCTTGGCTCCGCCTCCATGTACTCTGCACTAGTACTGGATGTCTTAATTATCTTCCGGGGTTCCTTTTTCTTCCTTGATGAGGACCCCTCCGCCTGCCGACACATGTCCAGGGAGCCATTACTGGGTATAATTGCACTGTTGTTGTCAAGACTTACATGCTCTGCTCTAGTATCCTCTCCTAGTAGCACTACATGACTTCTGGTAGACGATGCACCAAAACTGTCCTCACCATTACTATTATTCAGAGCAGCAGATGGTTCTTGTGCTGCCTTACTGAGCTCAAAGTCAACATGAAACACGTGATCACTGTGTGTTATGGGTAGTGAGCTGGGCAATGAATTGGATGGGAAGGCTGTGATGACTTCAGGAAGAGTATTTTTTGTTTCTGTTTCATCTGTTATTTCTGATCCTGATTGTGTGACTTGTTGATGGGAAACTGCTGGTGGTGATAGCAGGACTGGTTGATGCATGGCCACTATTGACCTTTGCACAGCCAGTTGATGCGTGACAGCTGGTGGTGATTGTGTGACTGTTTGAACATGACCAATGAATGTTTCTTGTGTGTTATCCTTGCTATCATCTGTTTGAATCCCAATGCTTCTCACAAACTTTCCACTTTCTGATGGCTTTGATTTGATTGGTTCCCAGATGCAACAGGGCTCGTTCACAGCTTTATGATCTTTGGGTTTCAGGCACTGAAAAAAATAACAAGCAAAATATGATTGAGTTGGTGTATTTGCAAGATCATAACCATGACCATTTTACTAATCAACTGGCTTTGAACAGCAGCTCAGAATGAATAAATAAAAAACATCACACAGACATCTGTGGGGGTGGAAAACCAGGCAAGAGAGAAAGGAACACCACTAAATGAAAACAAACTTTAATCAGACTCCAACTCGACAATTCTCAACACAAGGCTTTCAAGTACCCACAATCTATGCGGATTTACACTACACATATTTCCAATGAACTTAAAGGTCAAAAGCTTGCTGCCATAGAAATTCCATCACTCATCTCTAATCTTGGGAACAATTTCTTATACTGGACCTCATACAGCTACAAAAAGAAGATGTTTTTCTGAAATCTACATGTAAAAACATACCTAGGGCAAGGAAATCTAATTTATCCCAAGTTGTCCTTTATAATGTTTTCTTCAGCTTCAATGTACAATATTACCAATATTATAATATCATTGCAGCAGACCTTGCAAGCTTAACTTCGTGAGGTTTCACAATCCCATCCCCCACCCCACGCAAACACACATGTATCTAAGTTGTGCACACTTACAGCGCAGAAATGGATAGCCCATCGGTGCTCTCCAGACTTGACATTGTAGTAGAACAGAACTTCGCCTGACTTGCATTGGTATGCATACCAATCCTCGTCAACACCAACCATAGTCTTGTTTTAACCTGGAAAACAGTATTCATGATATGATCTTATGCCAGGTCACCCTTTACACAAGGCAATGCATAATGGTCATTTTTATGGGTTTATACGTTTAGATCTTTAACTCTCTAATACGGCATTCATGACAAATTTTCCCTTAATCCTCTTTTTTTTAATAAGCAACAGATAATATAACATCCCCTCCTTCTCTTCTTCGGGGATCAAGATTGACCCTCTGCCGGAAAATGCATGCCTGTCAACTCTCCCACATTAGGCGGCAGTCTCAAGATTTTGGACCCCTTCTCCCACTCTCCTGCGTTGAGCACCAAATCTCCCACTTTTTAGTGATTTTTATCGGCTCCTAAAAATTATTCTATAGAAAATCGTCATTTTGCCTATTTTCTATTAAAATATTTGAAACAATAATTCCCTTGCATAGCGCAACTATCTAACACCCTTGCAAGATCTTTAAGTGGATTTGTTCGTGAGAGCTTTCTATACAAAAAAATAAATATACCCCACCTCTCCCCCTAAAAAATTATCAAGGTTGACAGGTATGAAAATGTAGTGTCAATTTGCAAAATACATTGCTTCTATTCTTGATAAGACCACTTTGCTTTTGACTAGTTGACACACCTGATGAAGCCTAAATACATCTAAATAAAGTATAAGTTTGCTAGAAGAACAGTTTTTATCTCCTCTCAGGGATTTACCATGAACTTTGCCCCCAGGAAGTTCCAAAACCCAAACAATTTGTTATCATCTTATGTTTATCAGGTACTAGACCCAACTAAAATAAACAATACAGAATCTAGACAACATACTCATTGTACTGGATGGGATTACATTTCCTAATCATGAAAGTATAAAATATCCTCAAATGCATTCCTTCATTATAAAATACTTTTAAGTAACTTAAATGTATGGACACCCTGTTATACACAAAAATATAGGTCCAAAAAAATCATAATCAATAAAATCACAACTAAAACAACATAGGCATGTCATGAAGTGTTTGTTCAATATCTGAATGTACCTTGGCGCCATTACAAGAAATACAGATAAGACATCTATAAGGCTCGAGTTACTGTTCAACAACCGCGACACTTTTTTCAACTGAGTGACAGAAAAAAGAGGGGTAGAAAAATATCCTTTCTAGGGAACATTACGATAATCAAATTTGTGAAAGATCAAACTGTGATTACAAATGGGCAAACAACAAGTTACATGTTTTGAGAATATATTTGAGAGGTTCGCAAGCTGGCATGGTAAAAGCATTAAACATTCATTCATCTCCATTCCATTGTTTCACCGCGGTCACCCGTCCAAGCGAAATGCTGTTGCTCCACATGTTCGAAACAACAATAAGCAAAACTATATTCCCTAATAAAAACCCAAACCCTTACAATATCCAAGCCAACACCAGACGGTAGAAAAGCACGAAATACTGAGACGCGGCTAGCATCCAAGTCGCCACATCACACTACATGTCCCGCAACTCGAGCGAGTTGTTCACTGCGGCCTTCTTTCCCTCGGCCGCGTGTGGTAAACATTCTGGAATACGTTTTAAATCGAAGCTAATGACGGTAGACCGTGTAGTAATGTACCTTGTGATATAATTAGTGTTCCCAGGAGGCAGTTCAGTTAGTTTTCTTGCCGCTAATTCTGTGTAATTGAAGAAGTCGCTAACCGTAGTTGTCGTAGATGCTGTGTGATCTGGAAACAAAAACACAAGTGGTGAAGCTTGGTAACCACTCCATCACCCCAAGGCGTGGCTACAACTGTCGGTTCTCGGTTCGCGGGGGTTAGCCTCTTGCAGGCGTTAGGCAGGTGGCTATTCGCGGGGGTCATCTCTATCTATTTTACACTGTTCTAAATTTTTACGTGTTTACTTTTTCTTTCTTATAGAGATAGTGCTTGGGGCATTACCTTCGAAGGTATTTCTGGCCGAGAAGAAAAGGAGACAAGTATCTTTATCGACACTATATTTTGGCGCGCGCAATTGGGAAACTCTGTCACCCTAGGCGAGCAAATGTTTTGGAACACTTTGGTCTTATCGACTAGATGAGAGATTTGGGGCGTTTTAAGAAAGCCAATGCTAATTTAGCGGCATGCATCCATCAAGAAAAAAAAGAAGCTATTTTCTATGCACTAGTCATCCGAAACCCCCACCCCCATGGTCCCGGGGAAGTGTGGGGTTAAGGTGGGGGTTTTGAGCGAGAATCTCTCCCGAGGGGGTGGGGGAGTTGGCAGTTTTTTACTCTAAGACTTATCCCCACCGTGGGGGTTTGGGACAAGTGAATAGTGTCACAAATATCATGTTAGTTTCTGGCTTGAGACTCTTTTTTTTCTGTAGCAAGCAATTCCATGTATCAGCATGTGGCATACTGCACGGCGACATGTGCAAAAACGAATATTAAAAAAAATGCCAGATCAAGGTGATTTATTTTTCCACCTTTTTTTGTAACTGTTATCTTCATAGTAATTGGTATAAATGTACTCGCTGAAGTGTACTGGCTTTGAAAGTTAAAAAAAGCTTATTTCAGATGACTTGTTGTCGGGTAGTTGTTGCCTATAGTTTGCATCCAAGGGGTAGGGGCATTTAACTGCTGTTTTTTCCCGAGGGGGTGGGGTTTTTTCTCGGTTTTCTAGTACAGGGTTAAAGTCTAACCCCCCACTCTTCCCCTGGGGCCGGTTCCTGAAAGGCTGATTAACTTAACCCTAGATCAGCGCCTAATCCCGGGTTAAAATTTGCTAATCGTAGGTTAGTTAACCTACGGATAACTCACTGTTCCCGAAAGCCAAGTATTCCCCCGATTTACTGACCCTGGATTAAACAAGTGAAAAACTGGTTTGACGAGTAAAAGTCACACAGGGTACCCAGTAGATCAACAGAGAGCAACTCAAATTAACCTTTGGCGGTTTTATTTTCGCAGAGAAGCCACAAAACACCTCTACATCACCTGTAATTACCTCCATTTCATTGCCAAAAATGTCATTTGCAGGATTCGAGTTGGTGCGTGACACTAACGATTTTAGAGTCAGCAACGCAACTAAGGTCGCATAACAAAGCGAAATGTTAGGACATTTGATTCCTACGTTTTTTTTTTGTCAGCAACATTTTATGAAACATTAGTTCTACTACAAAGTTTGAGGGCTTGTTTTACGCCCACTAAACCGTAGCGTAGGTTGGCGGGTTAACCCACCTCGTGAGCAGGGTTAGATTTTTTTCCGAACTAATCCAGAGTTAGCGTTCACCAGCGTTTTTGGGAACAGAACTAATCCGGGGGTAAAAATCTAATCGTGGGTTAGGGCAAATTTAACCCTGGGTTAGCGCTAATCGGCTTTTCAGGAACCGGCCCCTGAAGGTTGGATTTGATAGGTGGTAGGTATTTAGGCGATACTCACTTTCAGGCACCAAGACATCTGTGATCTAATGCACTAGTCAATTGAAACCCCCACCCCCATGGTCCAGGGGCCGGTTCCTGACAAAAAAAAAAAACGTAGGGATCGAATGTCCTAACATTTCGCTTTGTTATGCGACCTTAGTTGCGATGCTGACTCTAAAATTGTGCTGGGACAGACAGATACATGAAATTTATACTTGAAATGAATCTGTCTCGTTAGTGTCACGCACCAACTCGAATCCTGCAAATGACATTTTTGGCAATGAAATGGAGGTAATTACAGGTGATGTAGGGGTGTTTTGTGGCTTCTCTGCGAAATAAAACCGCCAAAGGTTAATTTGAGTTGCTCTCTGTTGATCTTCTGGGTACCCTGTGTGAATTTTACTAGTCAAACCAGTTTTTTACTCGCTTAATCCAGGGTCAGTAAATCGGGGGAATACTTGGCTTTCGGGAACAGTGAGTTATCCGTAGGTTAACTAACCTACGATTAGCAAATTTTAACCCGAGATTAGGCGCTGATCTAGGGTTAAGTTAATCAGCCTTTCAGCAACCGGCCCCAGAATGATAGGAAAATAACGCGCCCTAAGAATTAATCTTAGACTGAAACTCCACATAATTGTAGTACTCTTCTTAACACTTCATTCATTCGAGCTATGGACCACCCACGCCTTGAAGTGAGTACTTACAGGTCTAGTAGAGGCTGACATGAACTTAAAGTGCCATATGGGCGTGTTCTGCACGTCCTGATGTTTTGATAGACCAAACATTTGTAAAACTGTGCTAATATGTGCTGTTGTTAAATGTAGTTCGGATTGAAGGACGTTGTTTCTGTAAAACTCTCCATTCCTGCCATCACCCTTAAAACTTTAGTAGAACTGTATGCACCAAAGGGGTGTGGTTATAGGCTTGACTATATCCTGCAATACACCAATAAAAGTGAAAATGAAAAATGATTTTTAGCTCGCAGTCCGTATCAAAGGCATTCTGTATAAGCGATTCGCGTTATCTTTAGTGGAACTGTAAGTACTCTGGACGTGGGTACACATCTCGAAGGAAGAGTGTACAAATTTTTAGAGGGGGGGGGGGGGTATATCCAAAATTACTCATTGCACCATTCTCTATCACTGTGCCAAATTTTATAGATGTTCCACACATTTAAACGACGTTGCACCATTTTCTTCAATTACCAATGCAGATATAAAACAAACAAACAAAAACAATTCGAGGAAAGCTCATGTCATCACAAATGACACCTCTTTATTTCAATTGTACACGCTGTATTTTAATTACGATACGTTTCGCTAGAATAAAGGCATAAGTATAAGAAAGGGGTCTTGTGCTTACGGGGAATTTCAACTTGGGTGAATTTTCTGGTTAAAATAGCGCTACCTCTAAACAAAATTCAATTAGTTCAATAGCCATTTCCATGTTTTGGGGATGGAACGAAGAATGGACGTAAGATAGTGTTTCTTGTTTAAGCCACAGTTGTTTTCCATATTTGGAAAAACATCAAAGTCTGAATCAAATACAAGTTCTTCGAATATGACCGTAGTTAGTAGAGGACTCCTACATTAGAACGCGTCATACCTTCTGCCTCATGAACAAGAATTTCAATGCTTGTTTACACGCTAGCATTGAAGCCTTAACCTTTCTCCCTATGAAAACTGAAGATAAATTTACATAATTCCTGCTTCACCTTTCCGAAGAACATTACTCTTTCAAAAGTATTTCCAATATTTCCTTTGAAGTATATGATTGTATAATTTTACTGTAATTTTAAACATGCTCAACGATCGTAAAAAAAAGTGTAGATATAATAAAACAATCTCCCCCCCTCCAAAAAAAAAAAAAAACCTTCCAGTTATCACATTGGGGTAAACACAAAAATTTCTCAAGTTGCTAGGGTCTAGGGTACACATAAATTCTAGCTCAAGAGGGTGACTTATGTCTCAAACTTGTCATGCTGTTTGATGTCGGGGTCATGCCATTCTGGTTTCTTGATGTACTTGAGGGGTTTGGGAACCTCCCAAGGGAACCCAGGTTTGAAGTGGCCATATAGACAGGTGCTTTGGTAAATTGGCTTCTTCAGGTCTAGATCTCTGTAGGTCAGAACCAGAGATAAATGGGGTGCAGAGAAAAGTCATTATAGTCATCAGCGAAAAATTATTAGTGATACAATTTGATATGTTCTCTTAATCAGAACAAGCAGATCTATATAGGTCAAAACCAGGGATTAATTGGGTGCACAGAAAAGTCATATATAGCCATCAGGGGAGAATATGATACATATATATGATATACTTACTAAATCGGGTCAACATTGAGGTGCAGAGAAATGTCATATAAAGTTGTCAAGGCAATTTTCTGTAAATCTCCCCTGTGTGTTATGGAGAGATCCCCAGGGCTATTAATAATTTTGGTTTTGACTTGTAATTCCAGGGTACCATACCTGACTATAACCCCAGGCCTCAGGTCAAAGTTGTGCTTGATGACTTCCAATAACTCTTCTTCAGGACGGTACCCGGTACCATATGTGAAGACAGATATAGACAATGGCTCTGCCACACCAATGGCATATGACAATTGAACCAGAACCCTGTGACAGAGCTTAGCAGCTACCAGAGACTTGGCGATCCAGCGGGCGGCATAAGCAGCCGATCTATCAACCTGGGTTGGCAAGACACATGTCACGCTTAATAACAATAACCAGCGATTTTATCTCTACACTAGACGTCTAATTACTGTAGACAGCAACTAGTGCATTCATCTCTACAGGTCCAAAATAAAAGCTTGCATGTCTAGATGTCTAATTAGTAAGCAACCAGCGTTTTCATCATTACAAGTCAAAACTGAAAGCTTGCTTTTATTAAACACTAACGACTGCTTCAATCTCTTCAGGTCAAAACTAAAAGCTCCAATGTCTACATGTCAAAATACTGCAGACAGCAACAAGCGTTTACATCTTTAATATGTCCTAACTAAAAGTTTGCTTTCACTAGACAGCAAAAACTACTTTCATCTCTACATGTCAAAACTGAAAGCTGACATGTCTAGATGTCTACACCTTTTTCTGTTTATTAACAGGAAAGGGACATTCATTTTTGCCAGATGTTGTATTGTTAAGGTGTGTTGTAGGTTTATCAACATTGCAAGAAACATCCTTAGCGTGACTCTACTTTCAATTACAAGGATTGAATATGCGCAAATCAATTATTGTCAAACCACATTCATGAATGTCACCTTGATGAACATAATTGTCTGAAAAGGCTTGTTAATTGTCGTTGTTTATTTAAATAGCACTAATGAATTTTCTGTTTCATATAACTGATTGTCAATAAACGCTACTGATTGTCCAAACGTGTAATTTTTTATTACATGCAAAATTTTCCATTGCACGCAAAAGAATGTTCATTCAATTTGAATGAGTGCCCAATTGCGTTGATGCTATTGAATGTTCGCACATATTCAATTATTGTTATTGAGAGTCGAGTCACACTAAGATGTTTCATGCGATGTTGATGAATGTACAATACACGTTATCGATACAACGTTTGGCACAAATGAATGTCTCTCTCCTGTTAAAGGTGTAACTAGACAGCAACCAGCGTTTACATCTTTTCATGTCCCAACTAAAAGCTTGCTTTCACTAGACCACTGCTTTCATCTCTAGATGTCAACACAGACAGTTTATGCTGTCTGTTGACAAAAAGTCAAAATTGACCTTAAGGCCAAATAGATATCATAGCGTGAATAACCATTTTGCAAGTACTGTAGGGGTAGAAAGGAGCAGTCTATACATAGGGAATACTAAGTAGAGGAGAAATTAAAACAGGTGGAGTTCACAAATTGTAGCAGGGTGACACTTGTAACCATTACCTTGCTAGGGTCCTTGCCAGAGAAAGCGCCACCTCCATGGGCACCCCATCCACCATAGGTGTCCACGATGATCTTCCTGCCGGTCAGACCGGCGTCACCCTGTGGTCCACCAATCACAAACGAGCCTGATGGCTGCATGTGGTAGACAGTGTCGTTGTCAATGTATTTTTCAGGTACAACTTCCTGTGAGAATAAATATGGAAGAAAAACTATTATCAAGACATTATGCATGGCTGTATACAGCTAACTTTCTAGGGCTGTAGAGCTCGGGATATAATAGCAATAAACGTGTATTCATAACTCTTGTCCATATGCTTTCTTGTACTGTACGCTCTGTACGCTTGGTTTGTGCACGTTTGTGATCATGTGGCAGGGTTGTTCAACTTCCAAGAATGCCTATTGTTTATGTCCTTCGAAGTTTGCCGGGTTTCCAAACCATCTTCCTCTTCTAACTATGATTGTATCTATTTTTATTTTTTAAATGGTATGTGGTTGGCATGGATGTCATAAAATGTGCAATATTTAGGTATTTTGGTCAATCTTCAGAAAAAAGGATGGAACTGCAAAGCCCGGTTCAAATAAGTCATTTGTTACATATGTAGATCGAGATGTCAATCAAATTACAGGAGTTACAAAAAGAGGGGGGGGGGGGGTGAAACAAGGGTTTTAAAAAAGGGGGCCCGGTTTCTTTGTTATTCCTTGGATTTCCTTATATTTCATGTTATCCCTAAGCCAAATATCTGAAAATAGGGTGGGCGTGGGTGCGCTTGGCATACCCCTAGATCAGCTCCTGCCAATCCTGCATTTTGAGTACAAGAGCAAATTCAACAGTCTTGTTTATGTTTTTAATGGCAAATAAAATATTGATCTATGTGAGTTTTTTTCACCAGCAGAAGCAGCGGAATGTGATAAATTTGGTTTACCTTGTTTCTCACCAATTAAAACAATGATCTCTTCAATAACATAGCCCCTACTGCAGCAGCAAACAATGGTTTAAGACCTAAACTTTGAAATTTATTACAAGCCAAACTTGTACAAATAAAAAACACATCTTCAATAACAACCCAAATGAATCAGACAAGATACAACCTTTGATAGAAATTCTAAACATTTATCTGAAACTTGAGAAAAATAAGAATTTTTAAGGCCACCATCAAATGTTTCCCAAATCAGACCCCTTTAAGGCCCCTTTAAGGCCTTACAAAATATGAAATAAAGATTTTTTAAGGCCCAGTGGAACCATCAGTAATAAATTAGATCCACTCCTTGCAACCGGTTCCTGGAATTACAGCTTCTCAGTTAAAGTAATGTTCAAAACATAGACCTACCTTAACAACATAGTCCATTAATTCTTTTCTCATCACATCAAGTTCAATGTTTGGGTCGTGCTGTACAGAAATGACGATAGTATGGACACGTAGAGGGACAGCTTTTCCTCCTTGAAACTTGTACTCAACAGTGACCTGGGTTTTGGAGTCCGGCCTCACCCAGGGAAGGGATCCGTTGCGCCGACAGTCTGCCAGTCTCTTGTTTAACCCATGAGCAAGCACCACTGTTAATGGCATCAACTCATCTGTCTCGTCAGTAGCGTAGCCAAACATGAGACCCTGGTCCCCTGCTCCGAGATCTTCATCACTTCTGCCAATGTGCACACCCTGAGCAATATCGGGGCTCTGCTGTTCAATGGCTTGCAGGACAGTGCAGGTTTTATAATCAAACCCTGAGAACAAATGTTTGGGTATATTAATAACATTAACAATTATCATACTATGTTCTATGGCTTGCAGGACTGTGCAGGTTTTGTATTCTATGGCTTGAAGAATTGTAAAGGTTTTGTAATCAAACCCTAAGACACAAATGTTTAGGTATATTGATAATAATAACAAATAACATAATCTGTTTTATGGCTTAAAGAAGACACAAACAGCTAAAAAATAGAAATTATTGTAACATAACATATGTTTAGTCCGATTCAAGTGCAGAAACAACACTGTTCAAAAAAAACAAAAAAAAATGTACGATTAAACTCAACTTAATAGTCCTAGGAAAATGCTGGAGAAAGTGGATGAAACCAAAGAATTCAAAACACAGGTAGTATTGTATCTAAAGTTGTATCTCTAATATGAAATATAAAGTAGAGTTAGCAGATCCTTACGAGATATTGTGCAAGACTGGCCCAAGAGAATATGAGTCATCTCTATAACATACCTTTACTTGAGTCATCATATCCAATCTGTTTGATTGTATCCCTCACAACCTTCTGATAGTCTACATTCGCTAAAGAGGTGATCTCTCCGCAAACAACAATCATGCCAGTCTTGGCTACACTCTCTGATGGAAGTAAGAAACATTCATTATATTTTTGTGAAATTGCAAGGCTCAAAGTCTGTGTTTAATTTAAGCAAAGCTGTCAACCCAACTTGGACAGAAATCTTGTGAATTCGGCTGAAATACAGTAAATATGTGAAGAAAAAAAACAAGAGAGCCAGATGCGGATGAATACAGAGAATGTATGAACATTCTCACAAAAATTTGGCTTGTGATGAGGTCCAAAATCTTATGACACCAACCTAATGCAGGTAAGTTGACAGCTATGCTATTGTATCTATTGTTTGACTACTTTGTTATTCAATGGGGTTGGATTTGAAGATAGTGCTAGATTTCATAATATGGAGTTTATTTGTTTTTTACAATTGATAGTGAGGGTGGGGGCGTTAAATAGAGGGGGCATTTATTAGAGAGGGGCGTTCAAAGCCTATGTGTAGCTGCTCACTTGCAAACATTTTGAAGGGTCTACGCAAGGGCGGCGATAATCGTGTTAACCGACGTCACAGCTTTAGCAGGAAAACCTATAATAGTCTCTGATTGGCCACTCACTTTAAAAGTTCTCTTGGATATTATGATAGGCTCAGATCAGAAGTTGAAATCATGGGTTCCCGCTGTTTCCGGTGTGAGTTTATCTAGCTGTTCAAGTATGGAGAAAAACACTACGACTCCACCACCTGTCCTAAGTTCAGCCTTAGAAGATGTGTCAATGTTATTTGGGATAGAGAAACCACACAAAGAACAAGAGAAGGCTATCTCTGTTTTTCTGGCGGATGTTGTTGATGTCTTTGTGAGCCTTCCTACTGGCTACGGAAAGTCTTTCATTTTCCAAGGAATTCCGATATTTTAGTTATTTTCCAAAGTTCTATCCAAAGAGGCTAGTTATTTTTAACCAAATTGCTCCTTTTAAACAGCAGATCACGCCAACTCCTGCATATGTATGCCCTTGTGTTGTTTACACAGAAATCTAAACACTCAAGTTCACTTCAAACGCTGAAAGTAAAGGAGTGCTTGCTATCCCTGTTTGCAATCTTTCTCAATTACCCTCTTACAAAGAATGCAGGTATACATTAGCAGAATTAATACGAAGGAATGTGCACTTAGAAAGTAGCAGCATTAAATGGCGATGTTGGAATGTATGTTTGTTTATTTGCCCGCTTAAATAGAAAACCAATGCACAGTTGTCAAATTCATTTATTCAAATTTATTACTATCGCGTGACGGAACACGATTATCGCCGCCTTGGTGTAGACACTAGGAGAGGATATTTTCGTAAGTTAGCGGCTACATGTAGGCTAGGGCGTTCAATACAAACTTTTAAGCTTAGGGGGGTGTTCATTAGGTAGGAGGAACTCTTTAAATAGGGGGTGTTTTATTAGATCATTTAAGATAAACACAAATTTGAAATGGTATGCTTGAAACATCTGTGAAACTATTCTTGACACAGGTACCCTAAGCTCACAATGGGTGGTCATGTTATGTTGTGTTTGTAGTTTGAAGTAAACATTTGGAATTTAAATGAGCTGTTTCATTTTATTATAAAATCAAATCTTAAAAATCTCAATAATATCCATACGTTTGATGTGTCTTCAATGTGGTCTGAATGAAATTTTAGGCTACATTGGCGAGTATTTTGCAAGTAAGGCTGCTAAGTCTCCCTTATTACAAAAAGTGAAGAAAGCTAGCAGACTCTGGCTGGCGGCCAATTGGCTTCTAGCTTGGCTCCAATTCATAGATCCGACATGTCAATCACGCGCGCACGAAAAGCCAATCAGGAAAGAGATGGTGCAATAACAGGCATGTGGTCCCACAAATGTCCCACAAAAAGTCGGCAATTCATGCCGAAAAAGATTGGTTTGAGATATTTTTCTGCAAATCTGGACAAGCAAATAAGCATTTTCCGGTCAGCGTAGAAAGTGCTAGCCCTGTTTTCTTTGACCGGCCGCTTTTAGTGTAGAGTTAAGACTCAATTGTAGAAAAACAAATTCACTACGAAGAAACGAAAAACAAAAAGCAAACAAACCACTTACAAGAGCAGTGTAAGTCCTACCATTAAACTTGTGTTTTATATTATACCTAGGTTACTTCAATTACATATAAGAATGAGACTGTCGTTTGTATTTTTACTGTAAATCTTGACGTTTGCCGATAAAACTTGTAGTCAGAAGTCGGTCGTAAACAGCGAATTTGGCTTTCTCTTCTGATTTTCCCCGCACTTAAATCACTGCAAGTTTACAAAAATAGCTTTGAAAACACAGAAACACTTAGTACCTACTGTAGAGAGCACGGCTTTATCTTATCATTTCCAATTTTTCATATTTTAAGCTGGATTCGCGCCGTTTCCATTCAACAACCAAACTTGTAGTTATCTATTTCTATGCTTCATTCTCACAAGATTTTCACCAAGCTTGGACAACAAGACAAGTTTCCATCATGTTAGGTTACTGTGTTTTATTTTCCAAAACGCAGGAAAAAAACCTATAAATGTCTGTTTTTAAAATAACTCTGGGCAGGACTCACTGACCTCACCCGCATGTACAATTTGTGGGACTTTTGTGGGACATTTGGGTTGCACTTAGATGGCTTCTATATTCGTGCGGGCGTCGGATCTATGAATTAGCTTCAATTGATCAATTGGCTTCTAGCTTGCTTGAAATTCAATATTTCGGCAAAATCAATTCGCAGTGTTTTAGTGTGATTATCCCTACACTAAGTGAGCTTGTGTACCCATCCAAAACGCTAACCAGGTCCAACCTTGGTACAGTTTACTGAGACTCAACCTCAGTTGTCATCCTAATGTAACCATGGCATGAGTCACAACGTTACGTGATCACACACTGTGAGCTTGAGGGGCCTTTGTTCTAGAGGGGCTCTAGACTTCAGAAATCAGTAGATCTTATGTTATGTGTGGCCTTTTTTGGAACATGATGGGAAATCTCACCCACTATCATCCACCCCCACCCCCTAAGAAAATCAAAAGTATGAACGCCACCCCTCCCCCTCTACTACAAAGCCCAGTGGGTTGGGTGGGTCATTAGTCAAACACAAATAAACAGCTTTAGATCTACAAGCTTACAAACAAAAACATCATGTACGTTCACTTTATAGTGAGTGAAGTTACAAGAAATTTGTAAGAGTCCATTCTTAATAGACTGCACTGGTTCACTGGAACGGGCTAACACAAATGACCTGCATACACACAAGACACCTCATTAAAATACCAACAATAAAAGCATAAACCAAAGCCAAGACCTACCACAAGCAACCTTCGCATTTGGATCTTGTTTTAAGTGTGCATCGAGGATAGCATCGGAGATTTGGTCACACATCTTGTCTAGTGAAGCACACCGCGCGTGAGTCAAAAACAACCAAAGAATTCAAGAAGACATTCAAGGTAAAAATAAGATGTTGAATTCAATCTACCTGGATGGCCTTCGCCAACAGACTCGGATGTAAAGAGAAAAGTATTATTGAGTGTATCTGGGGTGTTCATGGTGGATGCTTTCTTCATGAAATCCTACACTTTCAGCCACGCACACCACGGCACATTACCCGACACGCTTCACGAGCTATGTAGCACTGTAACGCAATCTCTATGATGATAATACTTATAGCATAGCATAGCATAGCATAGCATAGCATAGCATAGCATAGCATAGCATAGCATAGCATAGCATAGCATAGCATAGCATAGCATAGCATAGCATAGCATAGCATAGCATAGCATAGCATAGCATAGCATAGCATAGCATAGCATAGCATAGCATGACATCGTTTGATCATGTTGAAAATGTTACCCAAGGGTTTATAAGGGCGGCCCAAAGCCCATCATTACCGAGGAAGATCTTTTATCAATTTAAAAATAATAGCATGGTACTTGGGAATATTCGCCCTCAAAACCTGTACGTGAGTCGAGGTGGTTCACCGTAAGAGGATACCCAGAAAAAAGATATTCTAGACGTCATAAGCATTAAACATTAATTTTACTATTCGTCCTTCTTTTGAAAAAAAAAAGAAGTTTCATTAAACTTTCGCCGAATACCAGGGCAATTCTATATATATATATATATATATATATATTCTTTAATATTCTAGCGCCCATATTTAACACACGGGCTGTCACTTTTTCACTACAGCTGTTATAATAAACACATAGGGCAAAAGGGTAAAAACTTAGTTTTAATATACAGGCGGGTTACGTTGTCAAACTCAGCATTCCTAACTGTGTTCTGATCTTAAAGGTCGCGGAGGACGGAAGAAATTTGTTCAACCCGTATAGGCTGAAATACAGTATGTAAAAAAAATCGGTCAACATATTGGTCTTATTGATCGTGCCCCATATGGTAGTTCCTAAATATTGGCCAGGGTTAAGTTTGCCAATAAAAAGCTCCATTACTTTAACAGTTTTCCAGTATTGTGAAAAATTTGTCTCAAAATGATTTTTTTAACAAGAATATCCAGGTGCTAACGTAAAGTCCACAATCCACGTGGCTAAAAGATAGCGTGACAGAAAGTCACATGTCTCAATACTGGCCAATCGGATTGGAGTATTGTGAGGCGGGCGTGATGGACTGGCATGCTGCTTGTCGATGTATAAAATCGTTCGTTCGCACTCAACCATGAGTCATTTGGAGGATTTTACGTTTTCCAACGGTGCACCGCCGTCCAAAAAGTACAAAATGGAGCCTTTAGACACTCAAAACAACACATTCCTGTTTACATCCGAGTCAGTTGGCGAAGGCCATCCTGGTAGGTGAATTGTGCCGAAAGAAAAACATGGCTGGTTGTTGTACAATCTTATGAGAATGGCTTGGTCTAAAAATCTACAGACTTGAATTAATTTAGCTTTTTATCCACAGATAAAATGTGCGATCAGATATCTGATGCAATTCTTGATGCACATTTAAAGCAAGATCCGAATGCAAAGGTTGCATGCGGTAAGTCGACTTTTGTGTAAATCCCTAACGCCAAGTTTGCGCAATCGTCTAGATCGTTTAGGCGTAGAACCCCAAATAGCATAAGTTGCACATTATGTACTTTTTAAAATGTACCCCTCCATCATGGAGTCTATATTTTACATTTTCCACACTTTCCGGTACTTAAACAGTTTCCCGAGTTTGATTGTATCAACATGATTCATACTAACATATACGTGCACAACTCTTTAGTCTTGACTGAACTTAATTACACATAACTCAAAGGCTGCATATAATATAATAATTATATGATCTCTTCAGAATCTTACGTCTGTTTTGGGTTTATTATGTATTTCTAAAGTTTGTTTTGATTGTGTCCTACGCAGTTCAAATTATGTGCCCGGTTATTCAAGACGGACCGGTCTAGTTCACCATAGAATGTATTTACAAGCCTGTAAATAAAGCGACCCTTGTTATTTCGGGGTGATTTTACAGAACCACTGTCCTATGAAACTCTTTGGATTTGTACTAAATGTTCATGCTTTAGAACATGTCATGCATCTTTGTTTTGTAATGTTTTTATCATTTTTGAAACTTGTACAACCAGTTAAGGACAGGTTTCTTTCAGGATTTCTCATGCAATTTGATATGAGGTGAAAGATATACAAATCAACTCCTAGTTCATGTTACTAGGGCAGTGCATAATGTCATTACAAGTTATAAATGTCTTGCAGTTTAAACATGACTAAAAGCACAAGCAGTTAATTGCGCATCCATGAAGACAAACCATGCACACACATGAAGAAAAACCATTATCCAAGGGTCAACCCCTCATCAAAATATTGGTTAAGGAAATTACCAGTATCAATATTTTGCCAATTACAAGCATCCCTTACTAATTCCATGTTATCGTAGAAACTGTTGCCAAGACTGGAATGATTCTGTTGTGTGGTGAGATAACCTCCAATGCTGTTGTGGATTACCAGTCTGTAGTACGTCAATGCATCAAAGATATTGGCTATGATGACTCAGAAAAAGGTGGAGTTTATACTAGTAGTTGACTATTAAAGCTGTCAAAGTAAAAAACTTGAATATTGTATTGTATTGTAAAAAAGATTATACTTCTTGAATTGTTATTTATCACAACAACAAGATTTGCTGAATCTCTGAGCTTTGGTTTACTTCAGATTAGCACCTAATGCGATTGACTTATTTTCTAGGGTTTGACTATAAAACCTGCAACGTCCTTGTTGCTCTTGAGCAACAGAGTGTGGACATTGCTCATGGTGTGCATGTCGGCCGGGAGGAGGAGGATGTTGGCGCTGGGGACCAGGGACTAATGTTTGGTTATGCAACAGACGAAACTGAGGAGCTTATGCCTCTTACTGTTGTTCTTGCACACAAAATGAACCAGAAACTTGCCGAGTACCGCAGAGATGGCACCCTTCCTTGGGCGCGGCCAGACTCTAAAACCCAAGTTACTGTTGAGTACAAGTTTGAGCATGGACGTGCCATCCCTCTGCGTGTGCACACTATCGTCATATCTGTGCAACATGATCCAACAATAACAATGGAGAACCTCAGAAAGGAGCTTATGGAAAAGATAGTCAAGGTAATTATTACCAAGGATATATTGTAGACATGGATTTTGGAAAAATGACAAACTGTTGTTGTCAGTTACCTCATTTCTGGACTTCAAAAGTTTTAGAGAAAAACTTTGAACAGTGCCTTGTTGTCAGGAAACAATCAAGATGAATTAGATTGTTTTTCCCCTCCTTATTTTTTGGTATCGGGCTGGCAGTTTTAGTATATAAAAAGTGATGAAAATGGATTTTTCTAATCAAGGTTGTCTGTCTTGCTTCTGTAGACTGTAGTTCCTTCCAAGTTCCTGGACGAAGATACCATTTTCCATCTTCAGCCATCAGGGCTGTTTGTGATTGGTGGACCTCAGGGTGACGCTGGTCTGACTGGCAGGAAGATCATTGTGGACACCTATGGTGGATGGGGTGCCCATGGAGGTGGCGCTTTCTCTGGCAAGGATTATACCAAGGTGCTTATCTATCCTTATATGCATACCAGCTCTATTTAGGATGTACAATTTTTGCTATATGACACTTAGGTAAAGAAGTTTTACTATTCTAATCAACACCCTAAAACTTGATTTCCTTATAACTTTTGCTGTTAGCTCACTTCTCAATTTTATTTGCTAGAAGAATTTTATTTGTTTTTCTTGGTTAACAAGAAAATTTGTTTATTAATTTGTTTTTCTTGGTTAACAGGTTGACCGTTCTGCTGCGTATGCAGCAAGATGGATCGCCAAGTCTCTAGTTTCAGAAGGCCTTTGCAAGCGGGTCTTAGTGCAAATCTCCTATGCCATTGGTATTGCACAACCTCTGTCTGTCACCGTCTTTTCTTATGGAACCAGCAAAAAGTCTGAAGATGAATTGCTCAAAATTGTCAGAGATAACTTTGATTTACGACCAGGAAAGATTGTCAAGTAAGTTGGATTTAAAAAATATATTTGTAATTGTTATCTGTTTTGTTAAGCAAGATGGAAATCTGACTTTGTTGTTTGACCCTTGAATTTCTATCTTTCTTTTTTCTGGCTTTTCTGCATATGTTGCAAACACACCCTGAATCCATTTAGTAGACTTAAATCTACAACTTGTTGATAATGAGATTACTAGTGAGATTAATGAGATTAATGTGGCATACAATTTCCGTGAATAACATAGGCCCCATATTATTTGAATTCTGCTAATTCCCTAATGGGCTAAGCTGTTGTTTGTTCATTGTCTTGACAGGGAACTTGACTTGAAGAAGCCAGTGTACCAGAAATCCTGTGTTTACGGACATTTTAAGCCTGGGTTTACTTGGGAAACACCAAAGCCTTTACAATATTAAACAGACCTAATATATGAAGACAGTGTTTTTAATTCTGTACCATTTGCATTCATGAAATTGTGTTCATTGATGGTTGTATAATCCAGATACCTGGCTGATGATATACTAATCTGTGTGTCACAGTTTAAAGAAAAACTCATTTGCATAGACAGAAAATCAAATAAAGAATTAGGAATCATCATAATGTTAATGGGGAAAGCCAGAATTTGACCAAAAGTTTGTTTATTTTTATACTCAAAGATGTAACAACTCCCTACATAACTTCTAAGAGCTGTACATCTTTAGAATAACGTACTCCGTCTTTTTTCCTTTTTTTTCAAATAATGTTACCCAACAAAAAGTATACTCAGCAGAATCAGCCAATTCTACAATAAGCATAGACATATTCACATATTATTTTATGCAGTAAAAGCTTTGTAAGTCAAAAAACAAAACATTGTACATTATTCTGTTGTAACTATTTAAGTACAGACTTGTCTACCAGTAACTAAGCTGTTAATTTAGTTAAACATACAACTGTAACAACTAAATGATTTATTAAAAGTGCATTACACAATGAAATTAAAAAGGCTGCTTTTAGTGTACTCTGAATAATCAAGTTAATAAATTCCTTTAAACAGCACAAAGTGTTAGGACTGGAGAACTATTTACGACATGGGAATTCAAAACAGATCACCAATTAGAACACCTGCCAAAGTTTATTTTTGTAGGGCACAATGCTAATGCATGTTGGAGCAATCATCATTTGCATATTCAAACATGAAGAAACAGAACTAGAGTTTGGGCTGCCTGTGGTTATCTATTGGCTAATTTGCCTGCAATCAGCTGTTTACCATTATACAACTATTTCAAAAAAGGTTGCACTTTACACATTTTAAAATAGGTGTATATATCAACTGCTATCAATATCCAATATCACTAAAGATAGATAGATAGTTTATTGTACCACTTGCAGATTAATCTGAAATACGGGTGTCTGCGCACACGGAATATAAATACTAACTTACATAAAATACAAATAATTACATGACTTGGAGAAATTCCACAAATTTAACAGTGACAAAGTCCGCCAGCCTGTTAGTGTTGCAAAGGGTGGGTACGATCTTTCTATCTGCTCTTAAATTATATTGGTGTAGTGGCTTTGTGGTTCTCGACGAGGCAATCTGATGTAATGGATTGTCCCTACGTAAGCTTCTCATAAACTCTTTGCAGAGTTCGGCTCTTCTGTCCTTTAGAGATCTGATGCCTGCTTTCATCATCACACAAACAAACAAAATATGTTTCCTATAAAATTGCTATTCTCTTAAACTATTTTTGCACAGGTAGCAAGACAGCTGTGTGGAGATTGGTAAATTAGTGATTTGCTGTCCACTCGCATTTTCGGTGCAAAATTTTAAATTATGTGCTATCCATAATCTAACGCATCTGCATAAATTATTCTTGCGCTGTTATGGAAATGCTTGTATCTTAGAGCTCACACACCTTGGTATAGCATTGTTTTACTATTAATAGAACCATTTTAGGTGGACAAGTCTAGGAATGATATTCAATTAGGTTTAGAATATCAAATTTGAATTTAGCGCTCAGACCAATTGTCCCGACATATTGACTCTTTGGTGGCTGATTGATAACTGATTGTTCTTGAGCCTGAGCGTCACTGGGAGAGAGAAGTCTAGAGGCTCTGATACCCAGGGTAGGATCATAGAGATGGAATTGGAAACTTGGTCAGGTTATGATTTGATTAGACATTCACCATTCATCCTGATAATAACACAGGTATCCCAGTAAAAACATCCTCCATTCCTTGGCAGCATGTTTCAATTCTAAAAATTAAAATTCTCACAAAAAAGTAAACTTGATAATGAGAACAATAGAAGTTTCCAGAATTTCTTTTATTTTGTATTTTACAAGGCAATAAAAATATAAAACTACCAACTCATTGCTGGGGCTTAGAATTAAATGTATGTAGGGATATTATATTGTATTCGACAGAGAGCCTAACTAATCCAAGCTGACGTTGCCCATGGGTTTTTCACCTACAATGCTGTATTTGCTGTTTAAATCAGGAGGTTCCCATTTGTAGACCCACATCTATCAGTTGTTTGTCCAGTCAAATGTTGCAAACTTTGAATCAAACTCCAAATACAGGCTTTTTCAGCATTGCTGGCACAGCCCAGGGATTTAGAGTTTAGTGTGTAGGCCCAAGACTATTACTACATGTGGATTCAATTTATAAAAAAAAAAAAAAAAATTAATAAGACCAGAATACTGGTCTGAAGAAAGCCAGGACAAATAAGTTCCCAAGCACTAATCCAAGATTTATATATAATGACAAGAATGATCCATTTGGAAGCACAAACCAACAAACTGTTCAGGCCTTTGGTCATTAAAACATTTGCTGCTCCAATGCTTTTTCTTTGGCAGAGAAAATCTTTGTTTGACCTGCTCAGCCATACAGAAATGGTAATACACCAAATTGTGATAAGGCTACAAATTTCATTTATGACCAGACAGCCTTGTGTACCCATATTAACATGTTCCCCTGGCTGTCTAATCTCATGGGAACTGTTCCCATGGGAACATGTCCCCTAATGGCCGTCTAGCCTTGTGGATGTGATCCCCTACATAAACAAATGATAGCCAAATTTACAGCCATAATACGTACAATCAGCTTATGTTACTAGTTTGATGACAATATACTGAGATGATAAATACTCACATGAATTTTAGCTAGACATACAATTTATATATATGCAGACGGCTGTAATAAAAAATGTCATGGCAAATTTTAATCACATTATGTACAAACACATCATGGATATGATACATGATCATTTGGCTACCAGTACAAAATAATTTTTTATCATCATCAAGTGTTGAGCCTGGCACACTTAAAGGACACCACAACAGCACAAAAGACGGGATAGCAAGTGTGAAGAAATATACAATGTGAAGAAGAGATCAAGAGAAAACAAAACTTGATCTTGATGTCTTTGCTATTGGATTGTAATTCATAAAAGTTAATTCCCAGTGTGTACATGCCAATTAATGTTGTGGAGGATTGTCGAACAGTAATCATTGTACAAATCTTCACAGCATTTTGATAATCAGCTGTTACTTCAGTTATTTGGAGAACTTAGAAAACCCAGTCATGAATATCTTTCCTACTATAAACTACAAGCGGTCCTTGTCCTTATTGACCAGTCTGTCTATTAGCTCTTGAAGCGGCGCCAGCTCCCTCTTGTCAATAAGGCTGAACTCTTGTACAAAAAAGATGAAGTGTTTAAAAGAGGTGTTCAGATGCGCCTCCTCCCCTAGACTCACAACGTGCTTGAAGTGCTGGTGGTAGATGTGGGCATACACTCGGAACAAACGCTTGAGAATCGTCTTGGCAATTGCCAGGAAATTCTTAGGAAAAGGAACACCTACCAAACCAAAATCCATACATCAATATCAAAACCTCAACAAAGTGGTATAAAGTCTCTATCATAACTATCATTTGGGTCATGAGAAGAAATTAAATAGGTCACTTTTAATGCCTACTAAAACTGGCGCATAAATTCTCAGTATTTTATAGTATCCATGAACAGTAATTTGACACAGGGCCGTAGCTGCCTTGAAATATTGGGGGTGGGACACAATACAAAAACATTCCGAAAATATTGGGGGGGGGATGTGGAAAGCCACGCCCCTAATGGTCATTTCCTCGTATTTTTTTAAAATAACGGGGGGAGCACATGCCCCCAGTGCCCCAACCCCTGCTACAATTATATATGGCCCTGTGACAATATGAATGTGGAAAATCCCTACACCTGGCTGCACAAAATACCATTTTTTTGAAGACTGCGCATACAACCAGGATACTGTATACTGTACTGTATTGATTTGCTTCACCAAAATTAGTTTAGTTGATCTTGCTCTGCTAACAAAGGTGGTCCTTGTAAATTTGGTTGAGCTTAGAGGCTAAGATCATACCTATTTTGGAGGGGAAGAGCGTCTCGTCATCAAGCTGATCCTGTACCCAGGTCATCAGGTAATCAATATATTTTGGAGCAGAGCACTTTATTGGTTTCTTTATTGTAGTTCCATCAGCCCAATGATACTCGTATCTAGTGAGAAATCACATCCATTATTCTGTGACTTATGTATGCAGCATTAACCACTATGGCAGTGCAGTTCACATCTGCGCAGCATTCACATTAGTATAGGTAATTATACAGTTTCGAGTTCAATTCGGGATTAATTTGCGAGATTGAATTTTTCAAAAAAGGATAATTATTGCACGAGCCGTCTACAGCGAGTGCAATTTGAGCTTTTTGAAAAACTCACAAGTGCAAAATTATCCCCAATTGAATCAGAAAGACACACAGAGATCTATGTGCAGTATGGAAAAAAATGCAGTTATTGAATTCTGATTTTGTGATATCCAAATAAGGTCTAAGCAAATATAACACTTTATTTTCATGTCAATTTAATTTTGCTACAATAAAAAATTTGCAAAAATAAAGTGACGCTAACATAAAGTGTAGTGAAAATTGGGATGCACGAAATTTAAGTGAGTACCTATTGTACAGTAAGGGGTTGAGTTGAACAATTCTGAACAGTATTTATAGATTATTTTTTGTGGAACTAAATTTAGCCCACGCATGTTTTTGTTACAGTTTAAATACAGTTTTGATGACTGAAGTACATTTCAAATTCACTAGTTTTGTTTGATTTCATTTTCTCAAAATCGTGAAATTAAAGTGACCCGTTTTTTTACGAAAATAGTGAAATCGTGTCACGAAATAGTGTAATAAGGTAGTCTCAGTCTCTGGCCGATACAAGAGATTTTTTGTGAAATTTGCAGCCACAGTGGCAGCTTCAACTCAGTTAAAAATAAACTCCAAGATGGCTGACAAATTTTGATAAGCTGCCACACTTTAGATTTAGAATTTCGGCATGGGTATACCTGTTTTCAGTCCCTAATAATTTTGGGTGAAAGAAGCCATTTCACAGTTATGATGGCTGTGAGACACCAATCAACAAGTAAGGCACCAGGCGTTGAAAGGCACCAGATTTCAAAAAAGTAGACAAGAAATACATCAAAGATACATACCAAACCAACTATGCAAAGCCCAGAGTTTATTTGAACTTTATCTAACTGCTAGATTTGTGTTTTTTGTTTATTTGGGGTGATGGTACTGTAAATTGGAAGGCAACCTATTATGATGTTGTTTTTTGGCTGTTTTCTATCTAAAGCTGTCAAAGATGCAGAATTGGAAGGATTAAAAAGTCATGAATGATTTCCATCAAAAAACACTTGCAACTTGTAAACGACATGGCACAGTGGCATGTGTGACTGAAAACAGGTATAATAAAAAAACATTGCCAGCATTTTGAATTTTGGTAAATTTAATTTTGGGAAATATTTGAAAGGTAACACATCAATAATAAAACAATTAGAATTAAATGAAAAACATTGGGCTTATAATTAGAAAACTAGGATTGAATCATCTGACTGATTTAATATTTCGACTTTCTTTGTAAACATTTGAGTGACTGAATTCGATTGAGATAAATTGCTTAACATTTTGATCACAACTGGACTACCTATTATTTCTGTCACGAAAATCTCACAAACATGATGGTAAGTACCTCTTTTGAAAAGCATTGTTTGAGGTGGCTTATGACAAAATTTGATTTGTCATCTTTAATTTGTGAAACAAGACCCATACCCCCTAGCTGGTTTTGTTGACTTACAGAGCCATTTTTGCATGGCCGAGCAAGGGCTGGGGCGAGTATAAGGGGCACCCAGCAAAAAACGCTTGCAATCAACCCCATGAGATTTTTGAAACTCTGTTTGCCAGCTAACAGAGCAAACAGGCTTTTTGCTTGGCTAATATATCAATAGCATGTCATGTCAATCAACAAGCCTTCACATCAAGTGCTTAAAAGGTTTATGAAACCTCGGGTTTCATGGTTTGCAAACAGAAAGAAGCTATCCAGAAATTGTCCTTGTGCAGGTGTTGCAAACTCTGCTGGAGAACAGCTCGTCGTTAGCAAGTTTGATTCCCAGGCCTCTACAAACTTCACTCACGACTAATCTACTCTGCATGCATCTAAATTTGCAAGAAAACAGCGAGAACGCAAAGCCAAATGGGACGGGATGAGCGTGTAAGGGGGGATTTGTCTCGCCACAGGGACCCAGCTAGCGAAAAGCTGTTTAGCTGTTTAGACGCATGCGAACAAGGCTAACTCAAGACAAGATCAAAGAATCTTTCACCTTCGTTGGGCAAAATAAATTGATTATTTATTGATGGATTGGTGGAATGTCCACCTCTCTTCTCCGGAAACTTCCCAAACTTGTTTAAAAAAAACTTTACAAATATAGCAAAGAAAGTTCAGATGGCAAAGTTTGCCATGTTTGCTTGGATAATTTCTCTAGAGCAAAGCAGCAAATTTGCATGTTTTTGCACAGGTAGCGTGCTTGCAGGAATTTACCCGGTGTTTTTTTTCCACTATGTTTACAAGGTGTTTTCGCTATGTGACGAGTCGTGGCCGCCATCTTGTTTTGTTCTGGCTGCGCGAAAGCTGGAACGAGTGCAAAGCGCTAGGGAGAGGGGCCCCCAGCCCTCTTCGTCACATTTTGTCAATTGCACCAAGCTAGCGTGGCCAAAACCAAGATGGCGACCACGACTTAACACATAGCGAAAAAACACCCGGTAACGCCTGCAAGCAGGCTTTTGCACAGGCCATTTTATGATTGTTTCACATTTGACAGTGGTTAAACAGCTTTTTAACATTAAACACACAAAGTGTATTGAAAATGTTGTATCGAAAAGGTCATGGGGTCAGTTGCAGGCGGTTTTTCCCCTTTGTTGTTTTTTTTTTTTTGTCGACTTAAGTTTTATTTAAACTAAAAAGATAAAATAACTTCCACCCCCTACTTATCAACCTCCACCACCTACTCTGAAAGTTAATGAAAGCCCTGAGCTACGCAGGCTAATAACCCCCCCTCCCTTACTATACCAGATTAAACAAACTGTTGGTCATGAAGCACAAATACCAATGAACAAACTCAATGAAAGAAAAAGGTTCAAAATAAAAAAAATGCATCAATAAAAAGATAACAAAACCATTGATATTTGACTCTGTTAAATAACTCCCCCTTGCTGAAGCAATTGATGGGGCCCTCCAAAAGTCCATTCATAAGCTCTCGAATTCAAGATTTTTGTTCTTCCTACAACTTACTTCGGTCCAGCCGACATCACAGGGCAGCTCTCCAGCGTGCAAAACTCCGTTATCGTCCCGTACAACATGTTTATTTGATTGAAGAAATCCACGGCTGTGGTAGAAGAACACAATCTCACTCAATGTCAATTAGAACGGGAACGAAATAGTCGCGAAGTGATTCGGTATGATCATTATCGTGTAAATGAGTAAGTTTTGGACGACTTTAAGTAGAAGTAAACTGTCATTTTGGGTGTGAGATTAATGGGGGAACTTACTATTTACCGCTACCCATTCGTTCAGGTCTTCGCCTTCTGGTAGCATGACAGCAAGCCGAAGGTTTCCACTGCCGAGAGTAGCTGCTGCATGCCTCATCAAATCATACTGGTGAGTGCCTTCGGGGATATTTTTCTTTGGCTTGAAAGTCTTTGTTGACCTGCTTCCACTGTAGAGACAAGCAAGATGCAGATTTCGAGCAAGCTTTAAATCGTCAGACATCTTACAAAGACATTTCTAAAGAGTTTTATAACAACACAACAAGAAACAAGAGGGGAGTTCTATCAAATAGTGCACTATGTCGTATTGTGAAAATCATGGCAGATTCGGTAAATTTAGTTAATGCTAGAGATAAAGTATCTATTAACTCACAAAAGGAAGCTCATCTTGTGGCAAGGACTCCTGAAATACCCCGTAAAATAGCCAGCCTTGTTGTAGCTACGAAAGAGGAAACGATTCAAGATGGCGGCCGCTCTATTAGCCTCAATTCTGTGCATTACGTCATCGCGCATTCTTGGGATACTTTTCCGGAAGGTTTGTCCTAATGAGTGCAACAAAATAGACATTATCTCTCAATAGGCAAGGCACTTCCAGCGTGAACCGGGAGGGATAACTTTTCTTATTAGTATGTCCTTCACTTTTACCCTTCCAGGAGCCTATTCTCGATGTCAACGAAAATAAAAAAGGGCCTTACGTTGGTATAAAAAATAATAAATGGTTGCCTGCTTTCCATGTAGAAAAAAAAACAATTTTTTGGGGGTTTGAAAAAGAAAAAAAGCACAAAATCGCGATTATTTCTAAACTTATCCCAATTTTCAAGCTGCAGCCATGTACAGGCTGCTAATACCTACAAAATTACCTACAAAATTTTCGTAGCATTTGGTTGAGTTTAAGGTACCCTGGAGACCAGAGGCTCCGAGAGTTTTTCAAGCAAACCGAGATTTTTCGAGCGAAACGAGAGATTTTCCGAGCGAAGCGAGAATTGCCAGCCCATTTGAACCCCCGCCCCCTAGCATGCTGGGAAAAGCGGATATTCAGCCTCTGGAACCCAGGGTAAGTTGAAGGCAGGAGAATAAAAAATCCAAGATGGCCTCCTTAGTCACGTGACCTTGGTTTCCATGGTTACAAGATACAAATTTTGTGCATTTTTGTGTAAACCCCATGAACACACCATTTTGTGTGATTTTTCCGTATGAATCCTTAGAACCATGCCTTAGATCCCCTGAGGTTAGCTGAGAGGGGACCTGTTGAAAGGCAGTTGTATCAGAGGCTAGCTGAGAGGGGACCTGTTGAAAGGCAGTTGTATCAGAGGCTGGCTGATAGGGGAGCTGTTGACAGACCGTTGTATCAGAGGCTGGCTGATAGGGGACCTGTTGATAGGCTGTTGTATCAGAGGCTAGCTGAGAGGGGACTTGTGGATAGCCTAATGTATCAGAGGCTAGCGGAGAAGGGACCTGTTGGTAGTCCGTTGTATCAGAGGCTAGCTGATAGGGGACCTGTTGATAGGCTGTTGTATCAGAGGCTAGCTGAGAGGGGACTTGTGGATAGCCTAATGTATCAGAGACTAGCGGAGAAGGGACCTGTTGATAGTCCGTTGTATCAGAGGCTAGCTGATAGGGGACCTGTTGATAGGCTGTTGTATCAGAGGCTAGCTGAGAGGGGACCTGTCAGAGGCAAGCTGAGAAGGGGACTGTAGATAGCCTAATGTATTAGAAGCTAGCTGAGAGGGGACCTGTTGATAGACCTTTGTATCAGAAGCTAGCTGAGAGGGAACCTATTGATGATAGGCAGTTGTATCAGAGGATAGCTGAAAGGGGACCTGTTGATAGCCTGTTGTAATAGAGGCTAGCTGAGAGGAGACCTGTGGATAGCCTAATATATCAGAGGCTAGATGAGACAGGACCCGTGGATAGCGATAGCCCCCCTGTTGATAGTCCCCTGAACCAAAGAACAAGGGCAGGGATTAAGTGTATCTGTGGACTCCCCGACAACTCCCCCGCAACATAAATGGAGCATACACTTTGGGAATAACACAAGGTGTAAACTGTAGTTGAAAAAGCTGCAAACGATTCTCATGATACACTTTACTGATGAAAACATTTCACATTTTACTTTTAAAACTTATACCCAACATCTTCTAGCAGAAAATGAACAAGGTTGATGTTGCCTTGCAAACACTCTACAAGAACATCTTCTGCTTATATATATGAGAAGTGTTTAGCAGGGCTATGCCATTTATCTGCCGCTTTTTAAGAAGCTAACGTATGCAGTGGACATGTGATGTTGCTATATAAAATGTTGTGATTCAGTGTCCCGTCTAAGAAAGTTCACCACGAAATGTCACTTTGTACATAAGTGGAAGCAGTCAATTATAGCAAGCTATTTGATTTAGTATCCATATGACATCTGACCAGAGGTCGCCTCCTGCTTGACTTGGTTGTTACTGCCAAAGTAAGAGGTACCACTTGTCGTACCATAGGTATTGCCATACCCCGTGGCTGCTTGTTGAGTCTGCTGTCCCGACTGGTTAAAAGGTGTGCTTGTCTGCTGTTGTGCTTGCACAGCAAAGTTACCAGTCGTCTGCTGGGTGCCATAGGTAGAGCCCTGGTTGCCATAGTTTCCATAGCCAGATTGCCCATATGCTGTTGTTGACTGGCCACCAAAGCTTCCTGTGTTCTGGACACTACCAAACTGGTTATTGCTCTGGTTGAATGGCTGACTCTGCATGTTTGTCTGTGGGACATTCTGTGTGTTCATGGCTTGTTGACCACCAAAGTTGCCAGTGTTTCCCTGGCCACCAAAGTTGCCGGTGTTTGCTTGGCCACCAAAGTTTCCGCTGTTGACCACCCCACCACCCATCTGGTTACCACTGCTGCCACTGAAGTTATTGTAGTTGCCATTATCACTGCTAAAGTTGCTGTAGTTGCCATAGTTTGAGTTTCCATAGTTCTCTGCAAAACAAGAAACTCAAATATAACATCTAAATTGCATCTCATCTAACAGCTAAAAAAAAGCGAAAAAGACTTATATAACATCTACATTCCCGTATCTACCGATGTATAATGCACACCCGTGTATAATTTGCACCCTAATTTTATTTTGAAAACCCAAGTATAACACACCCCAATCGAAAAAAAAAACAAGGAAATGAGAACAAACAAAGAAAGAGAAGTACTAAGATGAGATAAATGTTCAGATTCATTGTATTTATACATAAGTACAGTAAATGCTTTTCTACATCTGAACTTGAAGGTGATAATCACTTATTGAACCTCTTAGGCATAATCAGCACATCTTAGCACAACTGTAAAGCTGTTTTTTTCATTGCTGAACATTTGTATTTTCACATGGAACATCGAAATGCGAGCTTGTGTTCGTTCACAGAATTAACCACCATTTTGGATGAGGTGCAGAGAAACTGGGTCAAGAAAATTCCAACATGGCGGACAACAAGAAAATCGCGAAGGAAACATAAACAGTTGCTGTTCTTCTGGCGAGATTTGGGGCTTATTTTCTTACAAAACACATGATGAGGAAATTGAAGATATTCTTCGTTTGAAATACCTTTTACTATGTTATTTTTAAGCGGTTTTGTGATGTTTCCCACCTACAATGGAATCGCCACATTTTCTTATTGATTTCTGCTTTTTATCATACTGAGCACAATGGGTTCTGTGTAAAATGCGCATCCTGTTTTTCGAGGTTATTTTGGGAGTAAAGTGTGCATTAATACGCCAGGAAATACGGTAAATCTTACATCTTACAGCTAAAAAAGCAGAATCAAAAAATTCACAAATATAACATAGCAAATAACTATTGAACACAAGAGCTGAAATTTACCAAACATAAATATAGTTCTAAGACAAAGGTGTCTAAGATTTTACACAATAGATGCAGCAAATACGTAGAGCAATTATTTGTGCAGTAAGTGAGCCATATTTCTATAGATTATGTGTCATGTAGAAACTTGGTGGGAAACTAAAGCTGTGGTAAGTCATCATTTACTCACAGCCATAGCTTTGCCTCCATTCTCAAATTACCAAGATACCTATTATCTGGGAAAAGGCCTGTTGCTTAAAGCCAGACTTTCAGTGCCTTGTTTTGTTCTTGTCTGTCTTCAAAATTAGTTGTTTTTTTTTAACTTGCTAGTTTTTTTAGTTGATTTTTGTAAAAATACAAATGAAACTAGTATTTGTTTCATTCTTTTTTATCTTTGAATATCATTTTTCAAAATACAAAACTGTCATTAAAATTGGACAGTTCAGGTGATCACACATTTTGGTCAGCCCTTGGAGGGACGGACAAAACTGATCAAAGACAAGGCATAACAAGCCTGCCCTAGATGGCTAGAGTGTTCACCTTGTTGAGGATTAGTATCCCCACCTTGTTGGTTAGACGCCACGTTTCCACTTCTCTGGTTAGAGCCACTCCATCCACCCTGGCTTCCATCAGGGGAAGAGTTCAGGAACAACTCAATGTATCTGTGGCCTGCACAAAGCAACACACAATGTCAGGAATTATTAAATTATTGTCAAAAATTGCTTTCAAAGTTATTTAAGCCTTAAAGGGGCTGTATGACGTAAATTCACATCAATATTACGCCCTCGCTACATTCATTAGAAAGAGCATCGTTTGATATACTCTTGGTGAAAAAATTAGGTCAAAACTCCGACAGCAAAGTTGTAAAAAGTGACAATAAAACCCGTATAAAACGTTCGAAAATAGGCAGCCATTGCTTGAGCTAGCTTGATTTGGAGAGCACTTATGACGTCACTTGTCCCCAACAAGTCGGCTCATTACTTCCAGAACCATTGCCAAATAGACTTGTATACTTGGTGTCTGGCCTCCAAACATCAATATGGAGCGGTTATGGGAAGAAAGACGGCCCTGTTTTTTAAATTTGATTACCTGACTGAGATCCAGAAGAAACCTTTCACATTCTAAACCCCTGGTAGCCGAAGAAAACTGCTTTGAATTACGAGCGTCTGATATAAAAAGCGATCATCTGCCGACCACGTGCGTAATTTCAACACGAAAGGAATCAACAAGTCCACCTCTACAAGGTGAGTTTTCGATCGTATCCATGCTGCATTTGAATCAATGGTGCTATTTCAAACAAAGAACTCAATTCTAGTTCTTGCCCTTTGTTCAATTATTGAACGAGCGTCACAAAACAAAGATAAGTAACCGTACAAGACACAACAAGAAGAGATGACTCGATAAACAAAATGACGGCAGACTCCTCTACACTAGCCATGACAAACTTTCCAAAAATATTGTATCATTTTAATCCAAAAAACTTAGAATCAAGAATAATTGGAATTAATAAAGCTCTATGATTGAGAGGACGATCGATTATTATGGAATAGACGATAGCTAGGATGGCTTGGATATGCTTGAATTTTGATCGAGTGAGAATTGTTTTGTTATCATGAATTACAAATGGTTTTGTACTGCACGCTTTATTGATAAATTTCTTCTATTTATTATTTGTTCATCAACACTGCTATTAAAGCCTTCAAAGTGGGAGCCTCTATATAAAGTTTTTGGTTTAGATTCTACTAGGTTAGGTATGAGTTATACGCCATAAAAGTAAAACTTGTAACTTAAGCTTAATTTACAAACTTGAGACAGCTCACTGCATTTGTAATTATAGTCGCACTTACAATTTATTTAAGTTATTTCTCTGTTTCTGGTGGATATCCTAGCAAATAGTCTACCAGACGTCGTGTTGTCTTTGTTGTTTTTAAGTAGTCAAGGACATCCATCGGATGTGATTTATTTTTTGTTATTTACCAAGACTGAAAACTATAAGTATGGCCAAAGAGAGTGGCCTTGAATGCAAAGATGAAAATGACTTTAACATTTGAGTAACAGGGATGTTTAAAGCTCATTTTGTTATTACAAACAAACAAAATTGCATCTCCCAAAGAATTATAAATGTAAAAGTTGAAGAAACTTCTACTGTACATGATTTACCAATCTCTGGAGAAGTAGTTGAACTTATGAAGAATCCCTGTGATTGCTATTTTGAGAAGATGTCTTGAAATATTTTTTGATTAATGTCAATTTCATGAAAATACGCTCATATACAAATATGTCCAAACTAATATGAATGGAAGTTTCTCCAGATTCTAAGTACCAGGTAAGTGAGCAAATAGTGATGCTTTAACTTGTAGCTATTAACTTGGATTTTTTTTTAGTCAAGTAACATAGACCAACTTAATTCAATTGTGAATTGACAATAAACTGTTGTAAAGTTTTGATCGTGGTTGATATTGAATCAAATCTATTTCCAAACTCACAAATATGGTGAGTATGTGATGTCATTAGTTTAAATATTAAATAATCACATATGGTGAATAAGTAATATAACTTACTGAATATTTGAATCCACAAAGCTGCCTTGTCATGATGTTTGTCATGAATGAATTCTTTCAAGTCCAGCTATTTCTTTTGTTCTAAATTTAGATGTAGCAAGGCTAGTGTAGTTTTAGGACAAGTGCAAGAAATCGAAAACAACCAATTTTTCAATTATAGTAAAGTATTGCGGAGCTGTACTTTCACTTTCGGACTTTCATTTCAAAGGGGTGCCTTTCAAAATCAAAATGGCGCGCGCTCGAAAATATGCGCGTGTACAAACATGAAGGAAACAGCTAACTTTTTCCCGTAAAGTTTTTATTATTTTCTTACCGGACATTGCACTTTTCTTCATATGGTGTCACACTGAGATATACATTATTTGGGTTCCCATCGTTCTTCCGAGCTGGTAAGATCGTAGTGTTAACTCTCCATCATGCAGTTTATTTTGGGTAATTCACAAAGTCAAGACGGTTGTTACTTGGCTTTAGTCATTCTGTTTCAGGGCTTTCTCCTTCCACTTTTAAGCTTCCTTATTCAACGTTTTAGAACAACAGACCTTTACCCTATCTAATTTGGGGGTACTTTCATCGAGTAAATCGTAGAGAGCTGAATTTTCTGGCTAAATCCTCACCCCACTCTGTGCAAGCTGTCATTTTTTTTGCGACTCAGAGCAAGGCATTCCATCCCATAACTTGATTTTGAGGACAAGTGACATCACAACGTTGGATCGTTCGATTCCAACTGAATAATGGCGGCCAAAATTGCTGTATTTCAGGTTTAAATAAAAAATACTTCATCTCAATATTTCACTTGGAGCGTTTGGAACCTGATAGTTGAACGCTTAATCTTTACATTTCCGCACGCGAGGGCGTATTTTAAGAACCTTGTCATACGGCCCCTTTAAAAAAATATTTCAATAGATCCCTTTAGTGCGTACTCATACACCACCCATCACTCCACTGATGTGACTTTTACCTCTCCCAAAATTAATTAATAATGCTAAGAATGAAAATATTTGACAAGAAAATCATACCCATTGTCTGTCTGTCCTTGGACATAGCAGCAGTGGCATCAGCATGAGTAGCAAAGTCAACCTCTCCCTCTCCACAGCATCTCCCATCTGGGCCCCATCTGAGGCGAACTTCCACGGGGTTCAGTGGCATAAAGAACTGCTTGACATCCGTCTCTTTAGCACCAAATGGCAGCCCCCTCATGGCCACTGTATGTCCAGTAGAACTTACCCCAGAGAACCCACCCGTACCACCGCTGCGACCACCTCCAAATCCTCCCCTACCGCCACGCCCTCCTCTTCCCCCACGCATATTTCCTCCTCCAAAGGGGCCTCCAAAGTCACCTCCAAAACCACCACCAAAGTTACCACCACCAAACACAGGGCCAAATGGACCTCTACCTCCACCACGGTATCTGAGGAAAAAAATAATCAATGGTCAGCAAGAAATGGTACCATCAACAAAACAGGGTAGATATTTGTATATTTATCAACAAAAACAGGACATTTGTATATTTACAGTATAATAGTAGTTGTGGAGGTATGCAACAACTCAGTTTTACTGAACAAGTCAATAGTTGTTCCAACTTAAACTTTATCCCTTATCTAAGTAAACCTAAAACACTAATTAACACACCACCAACTCAACCAGCAAACTAAATAGCATGTATCACCTTCTTTCAAACTGGTCGCCTCCCCCACGTCCAAAGCGTGGCCCGCCAAAGGGTCCGCCCATCCTGTCATAGGGTCCAGGCCTGGTGGACATCAGCGGCTTAGGCTTCAACACATACTTGATATCACTCTTGGAACTCTTGAAGATCTCAATGTACCTAATGAAGAATTAGGATGAAAATTAGTTGGAAAACATAAAATTGCTTACAAAGTGATACAAAAATGGGTGAAAAATAATTTCGTACCAGGGCTGTCCCTAAGGATATCATACGGTAGTTGGCTAGTAAAATATAGTACAAAATTAAGGGAAGTATCAAAGTCTTTGTTAAGTGGCAAGCTTGAACTCTTCCAGAACCATTGAAATTTGCCGGCAGATGGTGTTAGGGGCAACCCTGTCATTATAGTTGATTATCTGGACATTTAAAAATATATGCTATAATAAAGCATGTAGATTTTGGGAATAGCAGACATAGCAATCTCGTAATTCAATAGACTTCTGGTCTACCTCAAATGGATATGAATACAGATGTTTAACAACTCAGGCCACGTGCCATAAACAACAACATTATAGATATAATCTACATAATATTTTAAAGCTACAAAGATTATAAAAAAATAATGCCAAAGCCTTCTATGATTAATTTGCCTTTGGCTTTATGTTTAGGACAAATGATGAACATTGGGCATTTTTGCAAAACTTACCATTGCTTAGTCAAAATATTACAAATTTCTATAAATACAGCTAAACATATTATTTATTACAATACTCCCCTATATAATATGTTGTCAGGGATATCTATTAATAAATGCTAATAAACTTAAGTATCACATGATACAATAACCAACCAACCAACCATGGGTGCCAGACCCGTACCACAACCTGTCTTCCTTCCCCACCTGTGCCCGATCTTTTCCTTGTGTTTTTGCATGGCTTGCCCTGCTATTTCGGGTGAAGCGAACTCCACAAAGCCTTCCCCGGTAGTCTTCCCCTCCTCATCTAACGTGATCGTTATCCCGTTTGGTACTATCTCCAACCCTTTGAGAACCCAATAATTACAAGGTTAGGCTCCCTCCTGAGGGGGGGTGGGTGCTGCTGGATGCAAGCATTGGCTCTTGAGAAAGGATGATTGGGTGTGGAACAGGGTGTGCTGCTATCACCAGCCATGATATCCCACTCGGGGAGCGTGGGCATGGGAAGAAGTTTCAGTAGGCTGAATCAGTTACTAATCATATCTGACAATGTCTTGGTTCAAAAGAGTAGTTGCAGTCATAGTCACTCACAATAGTGAAATAAAAAAAAAGCTGTAGAGAAAGCATGGCTACCAATGTGAAAAAATTGACTTTGTGAATACAGCTACAGTATCATGTGATTAAAGAGTGGCTTGTTAAAAAAAAAATACTGATTTTTAATATTATTGATTTGTTACTTTTTTAAAGAAAACAAAAGAAGGGATGGAAAGAAACTAATGATACTACAGGAAAATATATCGGCATAAGGTTAAAATGTGAAAACAGAGTAGCTCCGTTGACATTTCTAGCATTAGTTGGAGCAAAAACAATACAACAGCAAACTAAGCCAAAGATACTCCAGATTGTAAAGGTCATATTACCAGTAAAAAACTGTGCAATCTCCTCTTTAGAGCAGCCATAAGGTAGACCGCGGAGCTTGACCACTGCCTCCTGGTCCCTGTCCGAGGGAGGCCCCATTCTCTTGATGACCCACTCCATCTCCTCTGCCTTGGATCTGAACACCTCGATGTACCGCTTGCCCATGTGCTCATTGTTCATCTCTAAGGCCCTAACGGTCAAAATATGGAATTTTTTAAACTGAAGTCTCAGTGAGGTGTTATTGCATAGGACCTTTCTAAGTTAAGATACAGATAATTAGATGTTTGCTGATAGCAAGACTGTTTTGTTTTCTTGTAAACTGTACTATAGAGAAAAAGATTAACAATATAGCACTATTAAACAGTTCTGCCACTGCTTGTGCTAGCTTTGGGGACTTAAAGGATAATGTTATCAATTTCCTTTGAGAACCAACCGTGTTGCCAATCAGGAATATTATGTAATGTGTAATGTAAGTGTTTCAGTAGTGTTATCGAGCATTTGTACCATGAGCTCCCCGAGCTCGGGAGACTGGGGGACCACTCCTCACGTCGTCGACGCAAAATAAATTATTGTATTGTATTGTAATATGGGTGCTAGATAAACATTATGTCATCTATAAATGGCATTTGATTACATGTTGGTGAGCTTTTTGGGCATTCATTTAGATACTAAGCTTAAAATACCCGAGAGAAATGTTTACTCTTGCTTTAACAACAGATGAATTTGTGATTAATAAAGCATGATGCACATTTTTAACATAAGTCATAAGCGAAATAAGTCAATGGTTTGTTTTTCTTGTGTAACAATGTCTAATATTGAATGTCTTATGTTGATGTTATGTTGGTATGTGCCAGATGCACACTTGAACATAAGAACATAAAATAGCATGCATCTATGTCGTCATGTTGCCAGTGTGCAACACACATAAGACATGTTCATCAGTAACCTACTTTTCAACATCTTTCTCAGAGACAAACTGCACAAAGCACTCCCCACTTGGACGCCCGTCAATACCAAATGTAAAGTGGACACCGTTTTGAGGTCCACCGACAATGTTGCAGTCTAAGGAAACAAGGAAAATGTTACTGATCAAAAAGATGAGTGATTTTCAGTTTATCATGGATATCCCTTGATCATAAGGATGAATAAAGTGATTTTCTATTTTATCTTTGATACCCTAGTTTCATTTCTCCCCCCTGAAATTCATTTGATAAGAGGAATTTCCAAATAAAAGGCTGTGCAACTTTATGGGGCAGCAGAATATTGGGTCAAACAAACCATATTTTTACATCAGTTAAATCAAGCAAGTAACTGAGAGCTCATATTAGACTTCAATCACGATTGGTTAATTTGAAGTTCCCTTGCAAATAGATCTTATATTTTCAAATGTAAACAAGAACAAAAAAGAGACTGGGTGTCATTTTTTCAGAGTTGGATTCCATTAGCACATCTGTACAAATCACTGGTGTAGTTCTGGACAGATCATTTTGACGATGATCCTAAACAATGAGAGCTTATTTGAACTATTTACAAACTGGTTTATATATTAGTAATGAAGCGTTGGTCTTGTTTATTTAAAGCCCAACTAAGCAAAATACATCAAATAGTGCTCGCAAAACACCTTAGTTTAATGGGAGTGTATACAGCTTGTAGAAATTGGACAATGGAAGATCAGACATTAAGGCACCTTTTCTCGTTCAGGACCTCCTCTAGACCACCCAAAATAATGTCAAAGAAATTGTAAACTAAGAAGAACAAGCTAAAAAGTGACATATTGAGTCAAAGAAACAACATCTGTGAAACATGTTTTTGAGTGTCTAATATTTCACTAAGCTAGGTATATTATTCTAATGCACCAAAAAAAGCACTCAAAACTCTGTCTCTAATTTGAGTACACAAAGGATGAACAAAGTCATAAAAATATCTAACATTTGCTGATTGCAATAAAAAACTCTCCGCTTTATGCTAGCTTTGATTGTTTCAGCCTTGGTCTGCTCAAACTTATCACACAAACATAATATCTAAAGTGAGGCATGTTAGCTGAGCTATTTTCCCAAGCATTCCGCCATAGCTTCCAAGACGAGAATAGCTTCAGCAAAGGACGGACTTCCTTCTTGGTAAAATAGTTGTAGTCTACATATTACTCTCTTTATGCAGAAGAAGCTCAACAACACAAAACATTTCTTTTTGACTTAAAAATTTTGCCCGAAATACATTCAATGGTAAGGTGGTCAAGAATTGATGTTATTACCTTTGAAGAAATTCTGGATGTCTTCAGGGGTAGCAGACCAAGGTAAACCGCGTGCTCGCACTACGCACTCATTATCCATCTAAAGAAATAACCCCTATACATCAGTAATATGTCAGACATGAAGCATTTCCTAATAAAATAAAAGCCATAAAGTAAACGACTAACTGTTGCGTTTGTGCAAGTGGAGATATCGATTGACCGTTGGGTTGTTCTGTATTTGTCTGGTTCAACTTAGTTAAATCCAGACAACACATCCAACCGCTACAAAACATCAAGTAAAGACAAAACTCGCGAATTAAATACATTTGCACTCCTATAAAGCTGATAATGATAAATCAAATTAACTTTAAACCTGTAAGAAACCGGTTACAAACCCCACGTTTATAGATAACAGCACAAATACTGAAAAATCGTTTGTCGAGATGCTGAGAAATGGCGCGTAAAATAAAACGAGAATAGAGTTTGCAAACCAAAAACTAAATATAAATAGCCGATGGAAAAAGCGTTGTATAAGCGTTGAATAATAACCTAGTTTAGTTTCAACGCGATTGCGGGTCAAAAGGAACCCAAAAGCATATACTTTAGCCTACCATACTACAACCAAAATTAGACGCCATCTTGGATTCGGCTGTGAAAGGCGCGGTGAGAGAACGAAGTAGAAAACCTTTTAGTATAAAATCTCCTTACCCCAGAGTCTGCTTGATTATCAATACTTGTCATTCTGGCGAACAGGCAGATGTGTCAGAGCTCGGATTCTATGTGTAAACTGGTGTAGACTAGCAAATGGTAGACGCGAAGTCAGTTCTTTGGAAGACGCTAGCTGAGGTCAAGAGGAAAAATGGCGGCCTGTTGCTGACCACGTGGTCTTAGCCCTGACACCAACCTGCGGGCGTCCCGCATAACTCACAGGAAACCCAACAATATGCTGAGAACTTGTTGACTGTGCTTTGTAATCATGGGTTTCCTGTTGTAGCTGCCACAGGTCGATTTCAAGGACTTTTTATCTTATTCGTGTAAATTCCAAACTAACTTCCTAACTACTACCTGCTAACAAGCTTGACTAGTTGATTGGTGGTTGACTGGGCAGACTATTCCTTTGTTCATCATATTTTTGGCGCTGTATTTGCCTGTTTTTGTTATGCTAATGAGTCCAAATCGGGCACCCACGGAGCATCGGAACATCCTATGCCAAGAAACACGAGGAGAAAATTTGCTTCCCCCGGATCACCTTAAAGACTTCTAGAATTGCTCAATTAAGGTAGGATCTTATTAGATAATGCTGACCACTAAACCTCACTAAATGGAATGTTCCTTTGCTAAACGTGTTTTGTTAGTTTTTACAACTTTGGATGTGTGATTTTGTCTTACTACATTTATGACATAATAAGTTATTATCATTGATAACAATTATCCTACTCGTCGATTCTCCTTCTAAGCATTCCATGTTGCTTCGAGGAGCAATTAGCCCTCAATTTATGTGTTTATAACATTTATTTGTTATCTAGTAAGTTATTTGTTCGTTTGTCTACGTACTTTTAAAATTTATTGCTATTTTATGACCATGCCATCCATCTATGAATCTTCTGGTAAAGTTCAAATTAAATTGTATAGAGAGTCCTGTAAGGCAATGAAGGAAGGTTTTTTTTTTTTATTGTTGTTGTTTTTTTCTAAGCACCAGGATATTTTTTTCTGATACATAATAATGTCATGAAATGTGGCCTACCTGTAGGCTTTGATATTTTTTCTGGCATTAAAATCCTGAAAACACAGAGTTCAAATACCCTGGCCACCTTCTTGGATAATGCGCTCCGCAGGAAAAGGGGGAGAGGGGGAAAAGAACGCCTACAAGATGCCTCGCCTTTTTCGTTTATTGTTAGAAGGCAAAGATGTGATGGCTGTGTTGCCGACAGGGTTCTGTAAAAGCATGATTTTAACAGTTTCTGAGATTGCCTCTCGAGAGAAACATTTCACAAACTCTTCTGCTTTAGTAATATGCCCACTACACACTAAAGAGCATAATCAGCTCCTGCAGCAGACTAGTGGGATTCTTGAAGATTAGGTGCTATTTTTACATTTTTTTTAGGGGAGGGATGGCTTCATCTTGCATTATTACCTTTGCATAGCACTAAGATTTTAGCTCTATCTATGTGAGTTTGTTTTGTTTTGAATTGCACGCTTGTAGCACTAAGCGAGAATCAATTGGTCGACAATGATTATGTGACATGTTATTTAGCTGTCAATTTGCTGTCACATACAGCAGAAGAGGTTAAGGGGCGTCAAATGAAAAAGGCGAGACATGGTTTAGGCATTATTTTCCTTCTCCTTCCCCCCCTCCCTGTTATTTTTTAATCATGATCCTGGAATGAGAATGATTAGAATAGAAAAGCGCACCTTCGTTTATCCTGCGTTCCCATTTCGAAATGGAATGAAGGGCATTCCACCCATTCTGCTCCTGCATGTAGCCAGGATTTCTGAGGGGACATGCACCGGCCAGATGTCATACACCAAAAGGCTGATCCTTCAACGTCATTGAGGAAGGGAGGAGGGGAGGCCTATTGATTATACAGTAAGCAGAAGAAGACCAGACATTCTCACCTATTACTTATTTGTACATGGTGGAGTAAAGTGTGTGGAGTTAGTTTCCAGCCTGGCATCAGCTCAACCAATGAACCGAAATCTATTGGAAGTGGTTTGCTATTGTATTTAAATACTTATTTTTGTTTAGGTCCATGAAGTGCTTCAAGTATGTCATCTGAATGGTATGCATATCAGTGCAAGTCAGGGGAGACAATTTTCTTCCACAATATCATTACTGGGGAGTACAGATGGCCAAAGAGCATATCGGTAAGGAGTTCTTACCCCCAAGTTATTGCTCAATAACATCAAACCAATCAATTTTGCCTAGATAATGCAATTATGTTTGCATTATGTATGCAGTGCCAAAGCACCTATATCTATGTATTTTGTTTCCCTCTGAGGTTTTGAGGGCTACAGCACTGTGTATATGCAAGCAAAACAAATGTGTGAGTGTGAATCGATAGAGCTTTGAAAAAAAAAACGTTATAGACAAACTGGTCTGCAAAGTATTAGGACATAACTCAGGGACAGCAGCTTACTGTGGAACATTATTTCCCATTTTTAAAGGGGTGCAGGTACACATTTACCACGCCCTTCCCCCGTTATGGTTGTTGAGATTCTACAAGGTAATTTGATATTGTTTAATTTCAATCGCAGGGTCCGAATATTTCACATGGAGACTTATCTTGCAAATCAATGTTAAACGGCCCTCCATCTATTTGCCACAATGGCAATCCAGCTGGGGCCAACTCTCAGACGAACCAATCTGAATTGTCAAGACAGCCAGTGACTAGCCTTTCAAGAAAGTCCATCTCTCAGACAAACCAAACTGAATTGTCAGGACTGGCAGTAACTAGGCTTTCAACACAGTCCATCTCCCAGACGAACCAAACTGAATTGTCAAGACAGCCAGTGACTAGCCTTTCAACAAAGTCCATCTCCCAGACGAAACAAACTGAATTGTCAAGACAGCCAGTGACTAGCCTTTCAACAAAGTCCATCTCTCAGACGAACCAAACTGAATCGTCGAGGGTGCCAGTGACTAGCCTTTCAACAAAGTCCATCTCTCAGACGAACCAAACTGAGTCGTCGAGGGTGCCAGTGACTAGCATATCTAGTGATTGTGTATCCTCTAAAACACAACCTGGGGTCACCAGCAAGACAGATGAGCCAACCTCTAGTCACAGTACTCTTGCGTCACCAGATTGGGTTCCTTTTCTGTGCAAGTCAGGGGAAACGCTGTATTACTATCACAAAACAACAGGAGAAAAGAGATGGGTCCTTACTGCAGACATGGTAAGTGAGAAGTCCTGTCGCCCTTCCGTCTGTTTACTTGTCCGTTCGTTTGCAGAGTTATTTGATATAATGATAAGGTTTCTGTCTTGTTGAAAGTGCCAAATCATAACACTTCTCCCGTTCGTTTTTATCTAACAGGAAATTGCTCCACAAAGTTATCTTGCAAGGAACAGAACAGTAGAGGAGGAAAAGGAAGTAAGAACACGGAAAGATGGATCAGGAGCACGGGAAAAGGAGGAAGAAGCACGACATGAGCAGCCTCTTATTAAAGAAGAAATAAAGACAGAAACCAAAGTCGAGGAGGGATGTACCTGCACTCCACACGATGTAGGGCTCCCTTCGTCAGATGATATTGGACTTTGTCCGTCAGAGGAGCCGCCACAGGAACACCATACCAAAGTTTACATGAATGAAGAACCAACAGATAGCGAGGGAGATTCAAGCGAGGAAGACTTATCTGATGAAGAAAGTATTGAAAGTGACGGGAATTGCTCAAACTTCTCTGATGAGCTTCAAAACTTCCAAGATGATGATTCCGAAGATGATTCCGAGAATGAAGATGAAGAAGCCGTGACTATGAAAGCACCTAACCAAAGCCCTTTGGGAGTTGGGCCTCATCAAATCGATAATAATGCAAGCAGTAACCAATTATTTCTTAGCGAAGTGCTGAGCAATCCAAATATCAAAACTCAGCGAGAACACGTTCTTTTCACGTACCGTTGTAATTTTTGCTTTAAAACGTTTAAATGTGTTAATGTGTACCGCCAGCATTTGGCAAGTCAACACATCAACGAGGAGATCATATGCTGCGTAAATTGTCACGTCCGGTTTGACTCCCTTGTGGCCTTGAGACGTCACCAAGACACCCACAGCCTTGGCAACTTACTGCAGAGGTGTACGGAGTGCGGCAGTTTCTTTGAATATGTGACTGATTTGATGGCACACTGGGGTACAAGCCACGGACAGGGAAGCATGTTCCCTTGCATTGTGTGCGGTATATGCTACAAAGAAGTCCAACACTTAATTCTGCACGTGCGTCAAAACCATTCGAACGTGGACCCAATGAAATGTCAGCACTGTGATTTGACATTTCTTGAGATCTTTTCACTCGAACTTCACAGAAGAGAATTCAAAATGTTAAACAACGCTTGCCGCATTTGTCAAAGGCATTTTTCTGACGTAGCGTTGTTAAATGTACATATGTCTATGCATTCCGTGGGAACTGTGTTACCGGCAGCCGCAGAGCCGAGGATTATTCAAGTTCAAGGGAATTACCAAGCTCATAACGACAGGCCAAGTAGTCAAGGTAATATCAGACAGTACTTTGTTCGTGGAGAGCTAGATAAATCTGTACAAAATATCACGAGGAGTGTGACTGATACAGGGTCTAAATCTGAGGACAAATCGACAAGGAATGCACGGGTTGATGTGGCAAACAAAGATAATACTGAAAAACCCTCGCAGGGGGGAATCTCGAAGGATCAGTGCCCACTTGGTGAACCTGCCATCAAGAAAACTTCGGAAGATCTCGTTCCTCATCAGACCGAGGCGACGCGGCTCCTCTCCAACGCGCTGCAAACCCAGGCGCCATTGGGTGGAAACGTTGCTGGTCCCATGAACTTCGAGAAAGCGTGTAATACAGAACTGGATATTACATCAAAACAGGCTAGTAATAACAGGGAGAATGATGATGATAATCGGCCTTCGCCATCCATTGCTAGAAAACAAGTACAAACTAGAATGTCATTTATGTCGAGCAACGAAATAACTCCAAGGATCACAGCTGGTGTCGGAATACAACCAGGGAACAAACTGGAAGTCTCACAAACCGGAAGGGAGAAATGTACGAATGTCGGCACATCCTCGCCTTGGTTAGCTTGCCTTGACAGCGGCTCCTCGAGCGATTGCAATAAGGGTCCAGAGAAAAACAACGACAGCTCGAAAACGCTGGGTATTTCCGAAGCATCACGTGCTATATCTGGCGTACAGGTCTCTCTAGTAGAGAGAGCTCGGGTGGGTGACGCGCCAGAGTCTCCTTTGGTGGGGGGTGTTACACTAGATGGCAATTCTGAAGGAAGTCCATCAGGCAAAAGTGCTCCAGAGGAATATGTGGCAAAAGCTTCGATTCGCCAGTTGCACCAGAAAACTATTACAAATGATACATTCCACCCTTTATGTCAGCAAAACTTGCAAGAGAGATCTTTAAACCAAAACGCGCAACAGGCAACCTCTAACGCGCAACAGATAACCTCTAACGCGCAACAGTCAACTTCTAACGTGCAACAGGCAACCTCTAACGCGCAACTAGCAACATCTAACGTGCAACAGTCAACCTCTGACGCGCAACTAGCAACATCTAACGCGCACCTAGCAACATCTAACACACAACAGTCAACCTCTAACGCGCACCTAGCAACATCTAACACACAACAGTCAACCTCTAACGCGCAACAAGCAACCTCTAAAGAGCAACATTTAACATCTAAAGGCGAGGTCCAGGTGCCTGTTGGCCAGATCACACCCTCAGAGCAAGCATCCAAAACATCAAATAACGCACTTGCAAGGTCATCAAACGTCCTAGCAGCCATCCCTCCCTTAGCGCAGAATGCAACTCGTGCTAGCACTGGTTCCACTGGCATTCTTAATAGCGCAACAAATACGAGAGGCACTTCAACAGAGAGAAAGAATAAGGAGAACAATGTGAATAATCCGTTAGATAACTCCGAAAACACCCCGGTATCGGAGGCGAGTGATTGGTACATCAGAGGTACAAAACATAGGTACCTCTGTATGTTCTGCGAGGAAGTCTTTTTATCACCAGGTGTTTTCCATAAACATTTGAAGGATAGACACTACAATACGACATTCATATTTTGTCAGAACTGCCACATCATGTTCGACTGTGAAGAGGATCTCGCCAAGCATAAGGAGACCCACACAACAAACATGATATTCAAATGCGAACAATGCGACGAGTACATGCCTAGTCACAGCAAATTGCTTATCCATCGTAAGGAACGACATGACTTGGAAAGGGCCTTTCACTGTTTGATCTGCGGTGTAACTTACAAGTCCTGGAGACCATTTTCGTACCATCTCTTCCAAGCACACTCAGATACCCCACCAATCACTTGTCCGCACTGCCCAAAGAAATTCCACGATATTTTCTCCTTTGACAACCACCAGAAGGAGCATAGACACCGTTTCAAGTGCAATGAGTGTGACCAGGCTCCGTTCCGAATCCACGTGACCTATGTGAAGCACATGCTCAGTCACCGCGGTGAGGAACCATACAAGTGTGACCAATGCACTAGGGCTTTCAAGAATAAACGTCAGCTTACCAAACACATGTATACCCATACAGGCAAGCCCTTTACCTGCCCTACGTGTGGATCTGGACATTATGATCGACTTAAATTTAACGAGCATATGCGCATCCACACTGGCGAGAAACCTTTTAAATGCACGACTTGTGACAAGTGGTTTAGAACCGCCTCGCAGCTGCGGACCCATTCGCTCATACATGAGGAAGAAAAACGATTTAGTTGTGAAAAATGCGGAAAGAAATTCGCCCAAGTGGCGTCATACTGTCGCCATCGTAAATCTCACGACGGAATAAAAGATTATCTCTGCAATATTTGCAATAAAAAGTTCACACAGTCTAACTCTTTGGTAAGACATATGCGTAGCCACACAGGGAAGAAGTTTGACTGTCCCGAGTGCTCCCGACAGTTTGTCGAGTCTTGGTGGTTGAAAAAGCACATTGAGCTAAAGCACAGCTCACAAAATGGCGATTTTGAGACGTCTAATGGAAAGCTACGAAAGAAGCGGGAAAAACCAAAGCATAATTCACCAGATAGCGAAGTTGAAACGTCTGATAGCTCATCGGATGACGAAGTTGAAACGTCTGACCGACAGCTAAGAAGGAAGAGCGAAAAGCCAAAGTACAATTCACCAGATAGCGAAGGTGAGACATCTTATAGCTCATCAGATGGCGAATTTGAGACGTCTGACAGAGAACTGCTAAAAAAAAGAGAGAAGGATAGCTCATCAGATGACGAATTGGATAGGGCGAACAAACATCAGCAAAAGAAACGCAAGAAGTCAAATCATAAATCACCAGATAGCGAGGAAACATCTCATCGGCAGCTACGACAGAAGCGCGTCAAGCTGGACCTTAGATCGCCGAGTAGCGAAGTCGAGGCATGTAGCCGACAGCTGAGGGCCCGTCACAGTCCTAGACCCTCCCCTAAGTGAATACCTTAGATCACCTAGATCCTCCCCTAGATCGCCTAGACCATCCCCCAAGTGAATACCTTAGATCGCCTAGACCCTCCCCCGAGTGAATACCTTAAATCGCCTAGACCCTCCACTAAGTGAATACCTTAGATCACCTAGACCCTCCCCTAGATCGCCTAGACCATCCCCCAAGTGAATACCTTAGATCGCCTAGACCCTCCCCCAAGTAAATACCTTCGATCGCCTAGACCCTCCCCCAAGTAAATACCTTCGATCGCCTGGACCCTCCCCCAAGTAAATACCTTAAATCGCCTAGACCCTCCCCCAAGTGAGTACTTTAAGCATACCTGTAGAATGTCAAAACAAATCAGCAATTATTGTGCTTTTTCAACTATTTTGAAGTGTCTCGGTAAAGAGATATGTATCAGCTACAACTGTCTTAAGATATTGAAGGCGGTTTTTTTTCACTTGGATGTCGAGAGCTATGAACCATTACCGTTTGATGTAGTGTTTATTTAGGTTAGAAATCGCCCAAATAAAACGTGTTGCGCAGTAGTCTAGTCCAATACTCTTTAGTGGGTTATTCTTAAGGCTCATACCTAACCATACTCTAACCGGTTGGTCAACCCGCTACAGCGGCTTGGGTACCATAGTATAGAACTTGAAGGTTCTCAACCCGCTGTAACGGGTTGACACTCAACCCGCTACAGCGGGTTGGCTTCTAACCGGTTGGTCAACCCGCTACAGCGGCTTGGGGACCATAGTATACTATAGGAACTTGAAGGTTCTCAACACGCTGTAACGGGTTGACGCTCAACCTGCTACAGCGGGTTGGCTTCTATCCGGTTGGTCAACACGCTACAGCGGCTTGGGGACCATAGTATACTATAGGAACTTGAAGGTTTTCAACCCGCTGTAACGGGTTGACACTCAACCTGCTACAGCGGGTTGGCTTCTAACCGGTTGGTCAACCCGCTACAGCGCCTTGGGGACCATAGTATACTATAGGAGCTTGAAGGTTCTCAACCCGCTGTAACGGGTTGACACTCAACCCGCTACAGCGGGTTGGCTTCTAACCGGTTGGTCAACCCGCTACAGCGGCTTAGGGACCATAGTATACTATAGGAGCTTGAAGGTTCTCAACCCGCTGTAACAGGTTGACACTCAACCTGATACAGCGGGTTGGCTTCTAACCGGTTGGTCAACCCGCTACAGCGGCTGTGGACCATAGTATACTATAGGAACTTGAAGGTTCTCAACCCGCTGTAACGGGTTGACACTCAACCCGCTACAGCGGGTTGGCTTCTAACCGGTTGGTCAACCCGCTACAGCGGCTTGGGGACCATAGTATACTATAGGAACTTGAAGGTTCTCAACCCGCTGTAACGGGTTGACACTCAACCTGCTACAGCGGGTTGGCTTCTAACCGGTTGGTCAACCCGCTACAGCGGCTTGGGGACCATAGTATACTATAGGAACTTGAAGGTTCTCAACCCGCTGTAACGGGTTGACACTCAACCTGCTACAGCGGGTTGGCTTCTAACCGGTTGGTCAACCCGCTACAGCGGCTTGGGGACCATAGTATACTATAGGAGCTTGAAGGTTCTCAACCCGCTGTAACGGGTTGACACTCAACCTGCTACAGCGGGTTGGCTTCTAACCGGTTCGTCAACCCGCTACAGCGGCTTGGGGACCATAGTATACTATAGAAACTTGAAGGTTCTCAACCCGCTGTAACGGGTTGACACTCAACCCGCTACAGCGGGTTGGCTTCTAACCGGTTGGTCAACCCGCTACAGCGGCTTAGGGACCATAGTATACTATAGGAACTTGAAGGTTGTCAACACGCTGTAACGGGTTGACACTCAACCCGCTACAGCGGGTTGGCTTCTAACCGGTTGGTCAACCCGCTACAGCGGCTTGCTTTTTTTTTGCCATTTTTGTGGTGCCATCTACAGAAAATAGTTTAAAACCGAGTCAGTTCACCCCGGCATAAATAAATCTGGCGTTAATTTTTTTGGTCACACAGCATTAAAACATTTGTATAAAATGCTTTATTTTTTATTATCACGTGTATTTAATTCACTTATCGTCACACAACATGCAAACCAACCTATGCATAATATGCCTTATTTTTTATTGTTACATTTTTTTGTATTTAGTATTAACTAAATAAACTTTTCAAGAAGAAGCGACAAAGACTTCTGAATCCCCTTTTCGCCTGGTCAGCTAGTACATGTCGCAGTAATCCGGGATATCAAAAACCCTGGGGTCTGGGCTCCCCTCGGTGAAAGTGTAATCGCGTTTGACTTGTAGAGTCGGTCTACCGTCGGTCCCGGGAAACTCCGCGCGATATGCTACAGGGTAGAACGTGGCGCTCGTTGATTGGCTAGTATAGAAATTCTCTGTACTGATTGGCTGGTCACTGGTGTGGCCGCCAGACTTCCACAACCAGCTCTGACAAGTCTGTCCGTCTATGGTCGCCATGCCGTGTTCTGTGTATTTGGTGGGGACCTAAGGAAGTACGCTTGAGTGGGCAGTGGTTGGTCAAGATCAAGGAAGGACGGGTCAAGGGAGGACGGGTCAAGGAAGGACGGGTCAAGGGAGGACGGGTCAAGGGAGGACGGGTCAAGGAAGGACGGGTCAAGGGAGGACAGGGGAACCATTATATGGCAAGACAAATTCAACCGAAATAGGGGGGGAGGGGTCAAAGGTGTGCGCTGCCCAAATAGAGTGCTTTTCAAAATCCCGTGCAACAAAATGTAATTGTCAAAGTGTAATAGTCAAGCCAGAACAAAAGAGAACAAAGACATTACAGTGTATTAGTACTAAATAAACTAAAAAGTATTTCACGGGTTATTGAAAACCACTGTATTTCTGTAACTGAAAAGCAGAGACAGCAGACAATGATTTCAGCTTCTATTTTTGAAAGGTTGCAAACTTTTTTCCATTTTCTTATTTAGAGGGGTGGGGGGGGTCATTGACCCACAGGCCTTGTGGTCCTACCTTCAAGTCCATTGGGTCCGTCAGAGTAGATATCGACTTCCTGACGCAAGACATTTTGGATGGGATGATTTCGTACTGAAAGAACAACATTGACGTGTATCATTTACGCAAGACATCTTGGATGGGGTGATTTCGTACTGAGAGAACAACATGGACGTGTATTATGTAAACACGTAAGGTATTTTAGTGTTCCTTATATTTATGTTCTACTACAGAAACAAAGGATGGGGGCTGTTTGGACGGAAATGATATTATGAATAAAAAGAACTAAAATCCATAGTAAAAAATAGGGGATAAGGCAAAGACCATTTTATACCACGCCTTGAAAGCCTATTTTGTCCTTCAAGTTTCTTCTCAGACTCTACCCCCTCCTTTAAGTACCTGGTCAAACCCGTCACCGTTTGGAAGCTCGATAAAGTACTCGTAGTTTGGGTAAGTACCTGGTCAAACCCGTCACCGTTTGGAAGCTCGATAAAGTACTCGTAGTTTGGGTAAGTACCTGGTCAAACCCGTCACCGTTTGGAAGCTCGATAAAGTACTCGTAGTTTGGGTAAGTACCTGGTCAAACCCGTCACCGTTTGGAAGTTCGATAAAGTACTCGTAGTTTGGGTAAGTACCTGGTCAAACCCGTCACCGTTTGGAAGCTCGATAAAGTACTCGTAGTTTGGGTCGTGAAACGGCCCGATCGTCACGTCATGTCGAAACTTGCCGTTCTCAGCATCTCGGTAAAAGGAATGATAGTTGTAGCTGGAATCAAACCCAACAAATATTGAATATTGGTAGGTAAATTTTTACCTCTAATTCATATTCATTGACACTAGAGACAGTATATACAAAAAACTTATGCTAAACATTCATCAAGTGATGTCACCGCGCCTTCTAACAGCAGCCAAATGATGTAACCGCGCCTTACTCATTACTATAACTCATCAAAATATGTAACCGCGCCTTACTCGTTATGTGGTCCCCCTGTGATGATCTCGTTGTACCCGGCTGCTTTGTACGTGTCTGGGAACGAGGGCGGGAGTGTGAACGTCCCACATGGCTTAATTCCTTGGTTATGCGTGGAACAAGGAATCCCCATGCACACGCACCTTTAGAGAACACAATAGGATTAGTATATTATATCCATGTTAGGACCCTTCACCCCCCAACCCAATAAAACAAACTAAAAACCCACCACGACCCATCCTCCTACCGGCCCTATTTTGTTTCTCCTCCGTGTTTTGTCCTATCTTGTCTTACCGTGTGTTCTTTGGACACGTCGCCGGGGTATCCTTTCCGTTGTAGCAGTGGTGGTAGCCTTTGAGGTCGTCTGTGCAGTATTCTCCATCAGGCTCGTCCGCACAATAGTCGGCGTGACAGGACACGAGCGCGCACGCGAGCAGTAGGAAAACTCCCGAGACCATCATAAGACGATTTCTAGGGGAAAAAGCGGACTTGTGAGTCACTTTCAAGTTAACAATTCGATCACCTTATCATCTCTCTATAAATATGAATATTTTACATTATTTGAGCCGTTCAGTTCACTGAGGTTGGGTCTCTGTATAATCGGTATGTTCAGGGCCGATTCGTCACAAACTTTGGGAGATTTTTTTTAAAACATTTTGGGTACCAGATTTAGTCACTTTCTAGGAGGTCTTCCAATTATCAGCAAGAAAAAACACCATTTTCGTTAATGATGTAATTAGCAGTTTTACCGACAATGAAAGAAAAAAAACTTTCGGCCCTACCTTGAGTTTGGTTCTGTTAATTTCTCCCTGGTTTGCGTCGAGTGAGAGTCTTTTCTCGATTGTCGCCTTTTATACTCGTAGTGTCTATCACAGTTTAGTCCGGTGATTCACAAAGTGCTAAAAAGCTACAATGTTTATCGATGTTTATCAATGTTTATCCACTGTAATCCCAAAAAGTCCCGTCACTAAGAGGGACTGTGATTCATGTCTTCTGATGCGTGAGGATCACGATGATGGGTGTAAAAACATTCACCCACAAACACAGATATTTTCCGAGATTATAAGAGGGCTAAAAGAAGGATTATACAAATTCGACGATAGACAAAATGCGGCTCTGCAGCAAGAGGGTTTGAGTAGAGAGAAACGACCATTAGAAAAGATGCAGTACCCCAAAAGAGCCAGCGCCTAAATTCCCGCGGTATAATTAAAAAGACATATCTACCCATGACTGTAGTCACACGACTGTGTAATCTTGGCACTAAAAATATTTCTAATGCAAAACATGTCAAAACATAAGGAGACAAGTTTTTTAAAAAAATCCTTTCAATGCCAGGCGAATATTAAAATCAATAATGGTAAATCGAGAGCGTGTAAACACATCTAAAGGCCAGTTTATACACTATAGAAATTGTATACACAACTAAAGGCCTGTTTTCACTAGCAACTTTTGTCGCGGGACACGGGCTGCGATCTTTGTGGCGATATTTTGGCACCCGAATCGAATGTTGAAACAGCCTTCTGAGCATGCTCCAAATTTTAGTGCAACAGGCGGGTAAAATTTAAAAGTCCAATAAACGCCACCGTTTCTATCCCGATAGAAGGCTGCATCCCACATGGAGGCCCATCCGAGCAATGCGGTCACAATCCTCGAGTCACATTAGGCAAGGAAACCATTTATATCATAATGTATTATTGTGCTTGATTTTGATGGGTCGAACCGAATATGCACCTAACTCAGTCGAACCAAAAGAGCATAAGATTGTTTTGGAAATAGGCAATAAGACAAATATATTATTTAAATGAGAAAATAATTGATTCAAATCCAAACCATGCAAAAAAAAAGAGCATGCAATCCACTTTATAGCGAATTTTCGGAAGTACGCAAATAATTTAAAATTGCATTATTAATCCTGCTTTGAAGGCACATACGTACCTGAAATGCGATTTATAGGTGTGCAATATATGTTTTGTTTTTATATGTACGTATAAAAACGTTCGTATATCTGCCCAGTATTTGACAAGAAACCAATGCGGGTGTATACAGAGAAAGTATGAACATTCTCACAAAAATTAGGCTTGTGACGAGGTCTAAAATCTTGTGACACTCTGCAGGTGAGTTGACAGCTCGGGAACCAGTTCTGATCTCCTGTCAGTCCAGGTTCTCTTCGAAATAAATACGACAATAGAAAAAAACTTGGTCGTTCGTTAAACTCCTACTTTTATAGCATAAAGCCACATCGTATCACATTTAACACAAAACATATACCTGGCCGATGAAGCGATGACTCATGCGTCTTCAATATGCCTATCATACCATACTACAAACGCGTCGATAACATTGATTTGATTTAAATACAGACGTGCAAACTCGCATGATTTCAAACACTCCGAACATGGGGCTCCCAATATAGACAATGAAAACTGAAGGGAAATATTTGAGGCGTAGTGTCACGCGGAAAATTGTTGCAGGGTGTCGGGATAAGAAAGTACTTGCCAAGCTGGAAATTAACGCAAGGTGACGTGTTTCGCTATTAACTTAATATTTTAGACAACTTAATCATTTTAGACAATGTACCACCAATTTGTGCCGGCAGTTAATGATACGTTTTTGTTTATATATAACAATTTCTTGAATCACTGTGTTGTATTTTTTTCGACGTCTCGGCAATGCTGCCTTCATCAGGACTAACGGCCGTACAGAGAAGCTTATTCTCTTGATAAGGAAATTATTGACGAAAACTTGAGCTCAAGTGGCACTTGTAACGGAAATTCCCTTTGTGTTTTGAACGCACAGTTTGAAGTATTAAGTTCAGAAAAAGTTACCAAAAGTACAAGTGCGAAACCACATTGTGGCACTTAGGTGCCTGCTGTCCCTAGCGGTTTAGCTGGAATGAGTACGGACACGAAGGGACTGTCTTTTAGCTCAATTCAACATTCTGAAGCGGAAAACAAATGAGTTTATGAGTTTATGGGCCACACGAACCAGCAAACAGTATGAACATTGAAACGCCACATTGATGACAAACATACTATATAGTCTTGTTGATGATACGGGCGCCCATGTTTCGGCAATTAATAAGTCTGTATGGGATCAGCTAACACATCAACCTTCTTTGGATAAAACAAATATAACAGCGATTACTACGGCCAGTGGGAAGCCTTAACACGTACATGACACTGTTTCAATTGATATCACACTAGATGGAAACAACTTTCCACTAACTGCTCATGTTATTGAAGATTTGACCTACCAATGTATCTTAGGAAGATATTTTTTACTGTCTCAGCAGGCTGATTTGAATTTTCAAAGGGAGTAAATTGGTCATCATTCTTCCGGAGATTTCCAACTTTCCTTTAGGGTGGGGGGAGGGGGGGGGGCAGAGGAATTTTCAGTAATTGCAAAACAGTATTTTGTCCTGCCCCTCCCCCCCCCCAATCAGAGACCTTAATCCCAGCAAAGAATGAGGGACCAGACCATACAAACACTGTAGGTTTGATAGAACAGAGAGAGGACCTCCCTGACAAATTTTCAATTGTAGGTGCTACAGAATTAGTCACTGTTTCAGAAGGAAATATGGTACCTATTCGTCTGCTTAATCCTACATCAGAAGGGGCTAAAATCTTTAAAAACACAAGACTTGCCTCCTTTTCAAAACTTGACAATCAAACTAAGACAACTGAGTTTCCAGGCAAACAAGATAAGACCTTTCATTCAAGTCACGCAACTTAAGGTCCAACCTTTGATACGTCACACCTTCCAGACATTTGACTTTGAGAAAAACAGACGGGGGTGCTCGACAGCAAAATCAATTTTAACCCTAAGGGCACTTAGGGCGTGACATGACGTCATTAACCACAATATTTGACTCGCCTAATTTATGACCAATTTCTACACCTATGGAGCTCCGCGCGCGTGCCTACGGGCGCGCTGGCTCCGCTATGACCAATTACTATATCTCTCTATGCCTACCGCGCAGGCTACGCTAATAAATGCCGTTTATTAGAAAGGGGCGTTCTTTACAAAATATGAAAATATAACAAATCCATTCAGGTGCAGTGGGGTTCTAGTCTCAGCCAGGATCACTTTAAATTATAGCTTGCGTAGCGACGAATGCAATGATTTAGCGGTGCAAGTATGCGGTAAACGGAAACGATAAGTAGGCCTTGTTATTCCTGGATGCTACATTGCGAGGACAAAACGAAAAAAATTGCTAACATTCTAAGCAATGAGATCAGGAACGTTAGAGAGCGGTATCCTCATTTTGGACTTGACATTGAACAAGACGCTACTCTCTTACCAGTGTTGATTAAGCAAGATGGCAATTAAATTAACATTTATATTTCCGGAATTCCTATGTCGTTTGTTTTAAAGCTGGCAGGGAAGGGAGCGAGGGAGGGGAGGGGGGCGTTTATTAGAGTGGGGCGTTTTTTTCAAAATTGTAAGCTTGTTATTGTAAGCAGAGGCGTTCTTTAGATAGGGGACGGCGTTTATTATGTGATTTACGGTAGTTATACACCTTTTTACTATACCTATGGAGTTCCGCGCGCGGACGCGTTGGCTCCGCTATTATCAGCACACATACAGTAAACACCACGTGCCTGCCACGTGCCACAAGTGCAACCTTAAAAAGAGGAATAATACGGAAAAAGAAACACTCAAAGTAAAAGTGGTAAAAAACTAAAAGGATCACTAAATCACAGGAACAGCTTCCTTCAGTCGGGGACATAACCAACTAAATGGCACGCACCAAGACAACCAAGTTCAGAGTACAAACAAGTCAATGGATTAATTACGTATGTATAACGGACACGATTTACAATCAAAAAAGAAAAAAAAAGACTTATATTCACCTAGAACTTTATAACCATAGGTAATTAGTTTAGTCCACCTCACCCAAGAGAGTAATTGGGGACAATTAACAGAGGATTGTCACGCGGGAAATTATTGCAGGGTGTCGGGATAAACTAGTACTTGACTAATACACTGTAATGTCTTTGTTCTCTTTTGTTCTGGCTTGACACTTTAACAATTTCATTTTGTTAATTATAAAAACCACTCTAATAACCTTGTAATCATTACGTAGATCACGGCAAGTCCAAGGGTAACTCACTTGGCAGTAAAGGTCTCTCGTTTTGGCTTGCCGTCATTAGACAGGCCTGTAGCCAGAATCAAAATTTCACCGAGGCAAAGCTAGCCACTGGATGATAAATCCAACAAAAGCAGGTGTTTATCTCATACTTTTCAATTGTGAAACACTAAACATCAAAATTTCAGCGAGGCGAGTGCCTCACGCTGGCTACGGCCCTGTTAGAGAGCATACAAAAGGGATGCGGTACGACACCCCAAAATCGTTTTAAAATTTACTTGTATGCTGTGACTCTGTGTAAAGCAGTTCTGTTACAGCGATCAAGTAAACCCTGTACTGTCCCCAAATGTCGTCCGTCGTTGTTACAGTAGTTTTTTTTTTATAAAGTCGCAAATACAGTGTGTCAAGATTACAAAAGGGTTGTTCATAAGGAAGGACCATACTGTATATACATTTTAGGGAAAATGAGTTTTTTTTCTGACTCTCAAGGAAGGGTGGGGGGGGGGGATAAAACTCATGGGAAAAAAAAAAATACTTAGCTCCCATACTATACTCCTTGGATCACCTAACAAATCATGGATTATGCTAAACGTGAATTTTCACGGGTTATTGACTAGTTTTTTCTTATTGACTAGACATTTTAAATTATTTTGGTGGTATTTACAAACGGGATCACTTGATGGGACACATATTTGTGTTAATGACTGCTTCAAGTGGGCAGAGTGACTGGATTATTGTTCAAACAGGTCGTTTCGTTATTTTTTTCCAAATGAAGACGACTCGGTATGAAAAGCGGGTTGTACAGAGAAAGAGCGAGCGACTCAGTCGAATTCCTTTCTGTTCCCGATAGGAGAACTTTATATTTGGGTTTTGGTCTTCTTATCATTTCAAGACGCCCCTTTTAGGGGTTAGATATGGCATACGGTATCAAATATATATATATGGATAGAGAAATTACTTATTTTGTTTGTAGCAACTGGTTTTATTGCACAGGAAAAATTATTGTTACTACATAGGAAGGTTTAAACTGCCAACTTATTAAAATTCACAGAACGAACCTAAAATTAATAATAGTTTTTTTTTTATTTCCTAAAAATATCAGGTTATTTAAAGATCGCTTTTATTGACAATTCACCCCACCTAATACTAAGCATTTTAAGAACAATTTTTGAAAGGTTGGCCTTGCCTCTGGATGTTGTGGTACATCTCCATGGTTGGCCCTGCCTTTTAATTAATGTTGTGGTACACTTCCATGGTTGGCCTTGCCTCTGGGTGTTGTGGTACATCTCCATGGTTGGCCTTGCCTCTGGATGTTGTGGTACATCTCCATGGTTGGCCTTGCCTCTGGATGTTGTGGTACACTTCCATGGTTGGCCTTGCCTCTGGATGTTGTGGTACACTTCCATGGTTGGCCTTGCCTCTGGGTGTTGTGGTACATCTCCATGGTTGGCCCTGCCTCTGGGTGTTGTGGTACATCTCCATGGTTGGCCTTGCTTCTGGATGTTGTGGTACATCTCCATGGTTGGCCCTGCCTCTGGATGTTGTGGTACACTTCCATGGTTGGCCTTGCCTCTGGGTGTTGTGGTACATCTCCATGGTTGGCCCTGCCTCTGGATGTTGTGGTACACTTCCATGGTTGGCCCTGCCTCTGGGTGTTGTGGTACATCTCCATGGTTGGCCTTGCCTCTGGATGTTGTGGTACATCTCCATGGTTGGCCTTGCCTCTGGATGTTGTGGTACATCTCCATGGTTGGCCTTGCCTCTGGATGTTGTGGTACATCTCCATGGTTGGCCCTGCCTCTGGATGTTGTGGTACAACCTTCATGAGATCTAGACTCATTTCAGAGAACTCATTTGAAGCAATAACAGATTTGATCCAAATCATGTAAAGACAAAAACAGTATCACCGAGGACTGACTAGCTTTTGCCTGTGTTCTAAGTCTAAGGATATCTGCTCCCTAGTCATCGTTTCTTGTGAAAACCAAGACTGCCATCGGGGCCACTGTAAAACACACACAGATAAAAATATCTCATTAGGACAAATTGGAACATTTACCGGTAACAAGCAATAGAAGCAGAGCTACTTAGAAACAGGGCTCAAATGAAAGCAGAACTGAGCTCACATATTTTTTAAACAATGGGGTGCTTGACTAAGTTAGTTAATAAAATAGAGTTTTAGACAAATAAAATGTTTGTTGACGAACAAAATCATACTAGATTCTTTGCATCAGTGACATGAAGTAACAGAAAATATCTGGTTCTTGAAAACTAAAACGGAGAGTAGGTTCTTTCCTACAAGGATTAATGTGATAAGAGAGGATCCCTTCTAAAAAAACGAAGTGTGTCTGCATGTTTTAAAACAGACTAAGACTTACAATGGCTGCCTGATCAAATTATCTGGTTTCTCTTCTGAAGAGGCTTGTAGCACATACGGCTTGAGGTCTCTGGGTGCGTCTAGTGCTTCTTTGAGGTCTAGTGATTCACTGCTGTCAGGACAGAGATAAAATGCACTTCAGTCTGATCAGACTGAGTGTGGGTAGCATTGAATAAGAAGCATGACATTCCCATAACTATTCCAAGGGGGTTAGTTTTGTATAAAAGCATGACATTCCCATAACTATTCCGAGAGGGTTAGCATTGTATAAAAGCATGACATTCCCATAACTATTCCAAAGGGGTTAGCATTGTATAAAAGCATGACATTCCCATAACTATTCCGAGAGGGTTAGCATTGTATAAAAGCATGACATTCCCATAACTATTCCAAGGGGGTTAGCATTGTATAAAAGCAAGACATTCCCATAACTATTCCAAGGGGGTTAGCATTGTATAAAAGCATGACATTCCCATAACTATTTCGAGAGGGTTAGCATTGTATAAAAGCATGACATTCCCATAACTATTCCAAGGGGGTTAGCATTGTATAAAAGCATGACATTCCCATAACTGTTCCGAGAGGGTTAGCATTGTATAAAAGCATGACATTCCCATAACTATTCCAAGGGGGTTAGCATTGTATAAAAGCATGACATTCCCATAACTATTCCAAGGGGGTTAGCATTGTATAAAAGCATGACATTCCCATAACTATTCCAAGGGGGTTAGCATTGTATAAAAGCATGACATTCCCATAACTATTCCAAAGGGGTTAGCATTGTATAAAAGCATGACATTCCCATAAGTTTTCCGAGAGGGTTAGCATTGTATAAAAGCATGACATTCCCATAACTATTCCGAGAGAGTTAGCATTGTATAAAAGCATGACATTCCCATAACTATTCCAAGGGGGTTAGCATTGTATAAAAGCATGACATTCCCATAACTATTCCGAGAGGGTTAGTTTTGTATAAAAGCATGACATTCCCATAACTATTCCGAGGGGGTTAGCATTGTATAAAAGCATGACATTCCCATAACTATTCCGAGAGGGTTAGCATTGTATCAAAGCATGACATTCCCATAACTATTCCAAGGGGGTTAGCATTGTATAAAAGCATGACATTCCCATAACTATTCCGAGAGGGTTAGCATTGTATAAAAGCATGACATTCCCATAACTATTCCAAGGGGGTTAGCATTGTATAAAAGCATGACATTCCCATAACTATTCCAAGGGGGTTAGCATTGTATAAAAGCATGACATTCCCATAACTATTCCAAGGGGGTTAGCATTGTATAAAAGCACGACATTCCCATAACTATTCCTAGGGGGTTAGCATTGTATAAAAGCACAACATTCCCATAACTATTCCAAGGGGGTTAGCATTGTATAAAAGCATGACATTCCCATAACTATTCCAAGGGGGTTAGCATTGTATAAAAGCATGACATTCCCATAACTATTCCGAGGGGGTTAGCATTGTATAAAAGCATGACATTCCCATAACTATTCTGACAGGAGTAGCATTGTACAATTTGGCCAAAGAGAGAAAAACACAGACCTGTCATCATTATCCTCACTTCCATCACAGGCAGAGCCAAGGATGCGTGCTCTGTCGAATAATCATCGAATAAACCCACATATTAAAAAATCTATATTAAAACCAATCCCTTGATATAAATGACAGCTATGTACAATACAGAGTATTAACAGCAGTTTGATACAAAGTAAAGATGGTATTACAGTATATCTAGTAATGGAACATTGTGAAGGCCCTAGAGGAAGCACACCAACAAACTTTGAACTGATGTTAACATCATGATCGCTTCTGCTAGGGACCTCACCTTGCCTCTGCGTACTGCGCCTGCCTCTCTGCAAGAGTCTTGTGGACTGGTTTCTCTGATTTGTTCTGTGTTGTCTGGTGTGACTCATTACCTGAGTCTGGTCTCTTGAGAATTCTAAGCTGTAAAATTCACAGAGCTTGATAAGTTTTTTTGTATGGTTTTTTTGTTGTTCAAAATTTTGGGACCTCTCTCTCTACATCGGCTTAAATCAATCAATCAATCTTTATTTAATGTTTGAATGTATATACAATAAGGGAAAAGCCAAAGCTGGAGGCTTAAAAGGCTTGGTCAGCAAAGTAAAATTATAACATATAATAGGACTTTTGATTACAATTTCAGCACACGAACACACACAAACACACACACATACCCACACACACACACACACACACACAAAAAAAATCATGACTACTAGTCTAAAATACTACTTGTCGTCTTGTTGCTTTGTAGTTTCTATTGCTAGAAAGAATAATTTACGGTTTTCGGTTCTTTTTGTAGTTGGAAGTGATAAGGGATTGGCGTAAGTGAAGGGGAATTGAATTCCAGAAATTGGGAGCTTGGGCTTTAATAAAGCAGTTATAGCTGCCAAACTTCTTGTACCTGTGGCTTGTATAGAGTTCTATTTGTATCCTCTTGTATCACAACTGTGGTCTTTATGGTGGCAGCTTCAATTTTTCTAATTTGGATAAATACATCAGGATTTCAATTACAACTGTTACTTGAATGTATTTCAATGGACTGAAGGTGTACATACTTTTGCTCTTGTTCTAATTGCTGCTTGCTTCTTTCTTCCATTCTTCTTTCCAACTCCTACACACACAAAAACGCCCCCGCGAGAGATCAGAAATGACAAAAGTAAAATGGCCAGTACAAACCACCACTAACAACAGCTCGGTAAACTAGATCATCCAAATCACAATGAGATTAAAATACATATTTCTAACAATCTTTAGGAGATCGCACTAACATATAAAAAAATAATCAAGAATTGTCAACAGTAAGTATAAGTTTAACAAGGCAATGGATCGATAGTGAGAAAGAGTTGTCACAAATTATGAGTAAAAAGTCATGATAAAACAAACGTTTAATGTATCTAAAAGGAAGATATAATTGTTCAGATGTTTATCCATGACTGTAACTAATCATAAAGCGCGTTGTTTACCCCCGAGTCGGCCATGTCCTCCCAACTGTCACCGATATCTTCATCGTCTTCATCCGCCGTATCCGCCATCTTGCTAGACGCTACCGGGCATGCTCGCCGCCGCTGACCTACTTTACAAATCACATGCAGGCGCAAGAAAGTTGTAAAATTTCCTGATTTTCATAGTCCATTCCTCATTTGTCCATATTACTAATAATCATGATCGCGATTGGTGTTCCACCTATGGAATGGCTCTGTCTTTAGCCATTCGCCGATTTGCTATTCCACGCGTTATTTCTGCCACATCATCACTGACAAGCCGAGCTTTCTCATCAGACAAGCCGCCGTTCTCCATCATGGCAAATCAACCGAACAATGGCGTCGATACCATCTCTAAAGGCTCAATCGAGGTATGTCGGATTATGGTTCCCGACGATGCAAATATCGCCGGTAATGTGCACGGGGGAACGACTCTCAAATTACTCGAAGAAGCGGGTTATATAATCGCGACCCGGCATTTGAACAAGAACCGTTCGCCAGATGCTCCCAAAAATGATTTTATAGCATCTTTGGCGAGAGTCGAAAGGACGGATTTCCTTCAGCCTCTGTTCATCGGTGAGGTTGCCCAAGTTCATGCTGATCTGAGTTATGCCTCTAAGCACTCACTGGAAGTTAAAGTGTCTGTCTGGGCAGAGAACCTGGTAACTGGCCAGAGGAGACTTGCCAACCGAGCAGCCTTGTGGTATGTACCCGTCAAATACTCAGGGAGGTCTGCCGATGAGCCGAGAGTCATCGGAGAGGTACCCCCTCTGAACTATGCCAGCGAAGCTGAGGAAGAACTTGGAAAAGCTAGGTATGAGGCTCAAAAGAAAGATCGGTTGCAGCGGCAAGAGCATCTTACAAACGTAAGTATGTAATACAGTGGAAGGAGAATGAGAGCTTATTTCATGTTTCCTATCTTTTGAGACTTAAATTAGATCAGCTTTTTTCATCAATGGTAGACACCAGTTTTGCATGGACATAAAGGGGAGAGGAGGGGCCTGTTACAATTTATGTACAGGCAGTCATAAGTAAAGCAGATATGCACCCGGAAATATTTAAGGTTTGTTATAACATATTTTTGCCTGCTTTGCAAACAAGCAAATATAGGTAACAGATATTCGAAGCCATCTTTGACCAGTTTAGCTCAAAATATGACCATTTTAATCTTGTTCTATAATAATTCATGGTATACCTTGTCAGGTCCCTTGTAACTGTGGTACAACAATGCCGTCCATGCACGATCAGTCGCAGCATACTGTCAGCGCATCCCAGTCCTCACTTATTCACTCCGTCCAGCCGTCAGATTGTGGATTCTATGGCTACTTGTATGGTGGTGTTGCCATGAAGATGATGGACGAGGTTGCAGGCATCACTGCTTTTCGTCATTGCAAAACTAATGTTGTCACTGCATCTATTGGTATGCTACACCTGGAAGAAGGGGGGGGGGAGGGGAGGGAGGTTATTGTACCCTGGAACCCCAGGGAAAGGGGGATGGTGATGAGTGCTATTGGTAAGCTACAACTGGAAGGAAGGAAGGGGGGAGGTTATTGTACCCTGGAACCTGAGGGAGTGGTAGGATTAGAATGGTGGATAGCATTTGGTTAGCTATACAAGGAAGGAAGGGGGGAGGTTATTGTACCCTGGAACCTGAGGGAGTGGTAGGATTAGAATGGTGGAGAGCATTTGGTTAGCTATACAAGGAAGGAAGGGGGAGGTTATTGTACCAAGGCACCCAAGGGAGAGAGCTATTGGTAAGCTACACCACGAAGGATCCAGCTCCATGTCAAATATATGAGAGGGGGAAAGGGGGAGGGGGCGGGAGTTGGAGGGGGGTTATTGATAGATATATGCATGTTGTTGTTTCTATGCAGCTCTCAGGGTGGAGGGGAATGTTGGCATGTAAGTACTGTAAATAAATGTAAATAGATGGGGTCAGAAAGGAATCTGTGTTAATGACATAGGTTGGATACATAAAGAAAATATAATGACGCTAAGATTTCTAATTTTTTTCAGATGCAATAGATTTTCATAAATTTGTCAAAGTGGGACACATCATCAACATGAATGGATTTGTTACATTTACTAGTTCACGGTCTATGGAGATTGAAGTTATATTGGATGCACAAGATTTAATGACAGGTAAGTGATATATTTCTCTGTTAAGGTTGGTTCTCACTTGGACAGAAGCGCAAGCGCAACACACACTTTTTCCCGATTCTCACTAGAACATAATTGAAGAGAACGAAACTGCTTGATTTTCTTGTGCTTGTGCTTATGTTTGACCGATTCTCACTTGTGTTGCGCTTCCATTTGCTCTTACGCTTGCCCTTGCGTCCTAGTGAAAACCTACCTTTAGTAGTATTTTTGAAAAGCATTGCTTTGCATTATTTGAAATTTGGCAAATTGGCAAATACAATACACTGCTTTCGAAAGCTGTCGGCATACGTAGATGCTGCAAAAAACTGTTGTAGTTTATCTGGTGGTGTGAATTTTACAGCACAGCGTCAACCATCATTGATATACTGCATTTAGAGCAAAATGCTGCAAGGACACAAGCAGTTAAAAACCATCGTACGTCATACATAGCGACACTAGCCACAGATAACTGTTAAGATTTTTTGTCAATATTTTTTAGACATGTCCTTTAAAGCAAGGAAGTTGGGAGAGGCCATGACAAGAATCCAGGCTGTTTTTTTATTTTGACTCCTTTAAAAAATTATTAGAGTGTGCTACAAACTTTGCAATAATCAAGGGCGGATACAAGGGGTGGGGGGTGGATTAGGTGGATATCCAACCAAAATCTCAGGTTAAAAAAGAAAACAAGAACAAAAAATAAATTGAATTGCTTATATTTAACATGTGTCTTATTTCCCTCCTCCTTAAAGGGACCTGCTTCCGCGCCTGCACTGCATTCTTCACATACGTGTCCCTGGATGCCAACCACAAGCCACAGCCGGTACCACAAATTATCTTGACCACAGAAGAAGAAAAGCAGAAATACGAAGAGGGCAAAAAGAGATATGAGGAAAGAAAGAAGCGCAGACTGAGTGCTCACTAGGGTAGAGAGACTTATGTACATTTGCTGTATTTGCTAGTAGGGTCATCTGGCCCCTTGGGTCCACTCTAACCACACCCCTACTGGCAAAAGACATGCATGTAACAACGACTTGACCTTTTTATTCCTTTTGTCCTATTTATATACCAAACAAGTGGTGCTTTACCATTGATTTTTTTACTAAGGTAAGGTTGAAGATCAGCCATCATCAGGATTTTAGGCTCCCAAAAAATCATGAAAAGCACCCATTTGCATGGGCTAATTGAAATAAGTAACCAAGTATCAAACAGCACAGGCCCTTTAGCCATCAGGAGGTTCACAAGAATTATTCCACGTGACACAAAGGTTCACTCAAATAGAAAAACATTGAGAGCAAAGCCTGTTGTGAATCAGCTACACTTATTGCGGTTGGTAATTTAGGGTTATTATTGCAAGAATTATTGAATTTTAACTTTAAATTATCAGCAAAGAAGAGGCAGAGATAGGTTAAAGACATTAGAGACTTGTGATGATACATAATACTATTTGATAAATGAGATATAAATACATTTAACCCACTGTTTGTGTCTCAAACTTAGTATAATTTTAGTTTCAGAGCCCATGCAACATCATTGGACTATGGAAAATAAGGCTAGGGTTTGTGTCACAAAATAAGTATCGTTTTGCAGTAGGGGGTCTAAAGGGAGGGTTTAGGGGGCCATATGTAACAAAAACAATTACCCCTTCCCTCCTTTGTCACTGAGCCAAACCCCCCCCTTTAGCGAAAAGCTAGATCCGCCCCTGTTTTGAATGTATAAATGTGGACGTAATGACATTGGTAGATGATCATAATGATATCAGTGGATGGTGGTGATATTGATAGATGACGATGATATTGATGATGGGTGATGATGATATTGGTGGATAATGATGATATTGATGGATGATGGTGATATTGATGGGTGATGATGATATTGATAGATGATGGTGATATTGATGGGTGATGATGATATTATTGGATGACGATGATATTGATGGGTGATGATGACATTGATAGATTATGGTGATATTGATGGATGATGATGATATTGATGGGTGACGATGATATTGATGGGTGATGATGATATTGATGGATGATGATATTGATAGATGACGATGATATTGATGGGTGATGATGACATTGATAGATGATATTGATGGATGATGGTGATATTGATAGATAATGATGATATTGATGGATGATGGTGATATTGATGGATGATGATGATATTGATGGATGATGATGATATTGATGGATGATGATGATATTGATGGGCGATGATGATATTGATGGATGATGATGATATTGATGGGTGACGATGATATTGATGGGTGATGATGATATTGATGGATGATGATATTGATAGATGACGATGAAATTGATTTATGATGATGATATTGATTATGGAAGATGATGATGATATTGATAGATGATGATGATATTGATGGATGATGATGATATTGATAGATAATGATGATATTGATGGGTGATGATGATATTGATGGATGATGATGATATTGGTGGATGATGATGATATTGATGGGTGATGATGATATTGATGGGTGATGATGATATTGATGGGTGATGATGATATTGATGGGTGATGATATTGATTTATGATGATGATATTGATGGGTGATGATGACATTGATAGATTATGGTGATATTGATGGATGATGATGATATTGATGGATGATGGTGATATTGATGGGTGATGATGATATTGATGGGTGATGATGATATTGGTGGGTGATGATGATATTGATGGGTGATGATGATATTGATAGATAATGATGATATTGATGGGTGATGATGATATTGATAGATGATGATGATATTGGTGGATGATGATGATATTGATGGGTGATGATGATATTGATGGGTGATGATGATATTGATGGGTGATGATGATATTGATGGGTGATGATATTGATTTATGATGATGATATTGATGGGTGATGATGACATTGATAGATTATGGTGATATTGATGGATGATGATGATATTGATGGATGATGGTGATATTGATGGATGATGATGATATTGATGGGTGATGATGATATTGGTGGATGATGGTGATATTGATGGGTGATGATGATATTGATGGATGATGATGATATTAATAGATGACGATGATATTGATTTATGATGATGATATTGATGGATAATGATGATATTGATGGATAATGATGATATTGATGGATGATGATGATATTGATGGATGATGATGATATTGGTGGATAATGATGATATTGATGGATAATGATGATATTGATGGATAAAGATGATATTGGTGGATGATGGTGATATTGATGGGTGATGATGATATTGATGGATGATGATGATATTAATAGATGACGATGATATTGATTTATGATGATGATATTGATAGATGATGATATTGATGGATAATGATGATATTGATGGATAATGATGATATTGATGGGTGATGATGATATTGATGGGTGATGATGATATTGATGGATGATGATGATATTGATGGATGATGATGATATTGGTGGATGATGATGATATTAATAGATGACGATGATATTGATAGATAATGGTGATATTGATGGATAATGGTGATATTGATGGGTGATGATGATATTTAGTAAATAAACCCCTTCTGGCGGCTGGGATATCGGCGGATAATGTCCAAGGATGAGAAATGGTACGAAATATAAACAGTTGGCCGAGAAGCGAAGCCTCGAGGGCAACTGTGAAATTTTGATTATCCGCCGATATCAAAGTGAGCCAAAGAAGGGGTTTATTTATTTTATATCCCAGTGACTACACTTGAAATGCGAAAAGAATAAAAAAGCCCAAACTGTCGCGATCTCGTACCAGAACAATGAATACAATACACCAAAAACTGGAAATCGACCCTGCCACAGACCCTGGCAGAGTCGATTTCCAGTTTTTGGTGTATTGGAAATGCGAAAAGTGTATTCTGCGCGCGCTGACGTGCACTGGAATTTTTGCCATTCGCGAAAGATAACAATCCATGCAACAATTTTTTTTCATTAGAACAAAAACTACAAGCTCAAAACTTGCATTCCAACTGATGGATTTACACCTAGACTTTTTATTGTTTTGCTGAGAGCTGGAATAGAAATTGAAGCAAAAGTTTTCAATTTTGAAATGTCTTCTGCGCGCGCTGACGTGCACGGGAATGACGCCACGAGCGCGCTCTGTTGTAAAGTTCTTTGTCTTTGCTTTTTCTTTCCCGTTTCAGGATAAATTCTAAAAAAATACATTAATGATAGTTCTATGAAAGAAATGAAACATTCTTTCTGTGCCTCCATAGCGTTTTGAAAACCATGGTGTTTGTTGAGGAGTTATTGAGCAGACGAAAAGCGAGTTTTGACTGCACAAAAAAAGGTTCACAGGACAGATATCACTTTGCCTGGACGTTATCGACTGATATTTGTCCTGTGAAAATGTGCACGTGACCCGTATTGATTAATGAGCGCGCGTGAAAATTCATCACTGGGATATAATGGTGAATAATGATATTGATGGATAATGGTATAATACACCAAAAACTGGAAATCGACTCAAACCAAATTTTCGTCTTTAATAAGACTTCTTCAGGGCAGACTGAAGAAGGTGAATCGTTACGATCGTTACAATCGTTACATCTATCACACGTAGAGATGTGTACATTCTTTTTATCCATAGCGCGCGCTATTCTAGAAAATGCGCGTTTTTATCAGTTGTAATGTTTTTGCGTCTCGCGCCACTATTCTGATGTAAATAAGCTTGTAACGATTCACCTTATTCAGTCTGCCCTGAAGAAGTCTTATTAAAGATGAAAATTTGGCAGAGTCTATTTCCAGTTTTTGGTGTATTGTATTCATTGTTCTGGTACGAGATCGCGACAGTTTGGGCTTTTTGATTCTATTCGATGGATAATGGTGATATTGATAGATAATGATGATATTGATGGATGATGATGATATTGATGATGGATAATGATGATATTGATGATGGATAATGATGATATTGATGATGGATAATGATGATATTGATGATGGATAATGATGATATTGATGATGGATAATGATGATATTGATGGATGACGATGATATTGATGGCTGATGATGATATTGGTGGATGATGATGATATTGATGGGTGATGATGATATTGATGGGTGATGATGATATTGATGGATGATGATGATATTGATGGATGATGATGATATTGATGGCTGATGATGATATTGATGGCTGATGATGATATTGATGGCTGATGATGATATTGATGGCTGATGATGATATTGATGGGCGATGATGATATTGATGGGCGATGATGATATTGATGGGCGATGATGATATTGATGGGCGATGATGATATTGATGGATGATGATGATATTGATGGATGATGATGATATTGGTGGATGATGATGATATTGATGGATAATAGTGATATTGATGGGCGATGATGATAATGGTATCGGTGAATATGCCAGTCAGAGCATGCTAACCATAGCCATATGATAAATCACGGGATTCAATACTGTTTGAATTTATTCACTGAAAATCGTACAGTCTACAAGAATTCATTTAAATTTCGTCACTGTCTGGCTTGTTGTCCTTGAGGCACTTCATGAATGCTGTTCTACAGGCCAATCTCTTCTTCCTGTCCTCGCCAGCCTGCTTCATGCAGGTGGCAGCAAGAGCTGATAATGGACCGTTGAGGTCTTACCACAAATGGCGGTGGGATTGGACGATTCTTGAAGAGACACTTCTTGAAGCTTGCCACGCACTTAAGTTTCCCCGCAACATCAGAAGAGCCGTTCAGACAGAGACGCAAATCCTGCTTGCATTTTTCCTGTAAACATTACACTTCATTAAATGAATGCTGATAACGTTCTATGACGAGGCAATTGAGGCATATGTATTCTAGGTAAAGCACGAACACGTTTAGGCATGGCAACATTGCGAATTGCAAACTGTGCTAAAATTAACTGTACGCTAGTAATAGAGCCAATAAGCTCACCACAAAGGCAGGTTTGGTTGGGCGGGCTGCATCTTGGATGTCCTCAAGTTCCTCGTCACTGTCTGGCTTGTTGTCCTTGACGCACTTCATGAATGCTGTTCTACAGGCAAATCTCTCCTTGCTGTCCTTGCTAGCCTGCTTCATGCAGATGGCAGCAAGAGCCTTGCACTTTTGCTGAAACGCACACAAAGATTTGTCAGAAGACCGATTATACTAAACAACTTCTAAACATTTGTATTTATTATAAATCCCAGTTTGGACGCAGATGTGTTTCAGGCGAAGAGAGTCGCTAATGGCATAAAGTGTGCTAGTCTCTTATATACATTTGTTTTCGTAGGCATCTATCAGGGATATGATCATGATGGTTGTGGCTAGCTGCTTCCACGGATGGCAACATTGGCAAAGCTTATGATAATGTTGATGATGGTTGCTGGGGTTGATGACGATGATGATGGTGCTGGTGGTGATTTCATGAAGGTGATGATGATGATGCTGGTGATGGTGAGATATGGTGGTGGTGATGATTGTTATGATGATGATGGCGATGATGATGATGATGATGATAATGGACCGTTAAACTCTTACCATAAATGGCGGTGGGGTTGGACGATTCTCGAAAAGACACTTCTTGAAGCTTGCCACGCACTTAAGTTTCCCCGCAACATCAAAAGAGCCGTTCAGACAGAGACGCAAATCCTGCTTGCATTTTTCCTGTAAACATTACACTTCATTCAATGAATGTTGGTAACTTTCTATGACGAGTAAATTCAGGCATATGTATTCTAGGTAGAGTACGAACATGTTTAAGCATGGCAAGATTGCGAATTGCAAACTGTGCTAAAATGAACTTTACGCTACTGATCGAGCCAATAAGCTCACCAAAAAGGCAGGTTTGGTTGGGCGGGCTGTATCTTCGATGTCCTCAAGTTTCTCGTCACTGTCTGGCTGGTTGTCCTTGAGGCACTTCATGAATGCTGTTCTACAGGCAAATCTCTCCTTGCTGTCCTTGCTAGCCTGCTTCATGCAGATGGCAGCAAGAGCCTTGCACTTTTGCTGAAAAGAACACGGATTTAAATGAACAGTACTTTACAAGGTTAAACTATACTTATCACTTATAATTTTGCTGAATCATAAAGTCATTCTTTTGCCTCATACTCTATCGCCCTGTCGCCCGAGCAGTCTACCCATGTGATGTATATAACCGGGACTGGAGACGAAACGCTACGTAAACTTGATGGACTTACCAAAAAGGGTCGGTTCTCAAACATGCACTTTTTGAATTGGTAGAAGCACTTGAATTTGTCTTGAACACCGCTGGAGCCATTCAGGCAATTTTTCAGCTCCATTTGACACTTGGCCTACAATCGCACAGTATCGTAATGGTAGTAACGAGGTAAATGGAATCGAGAATATACCAATTTCAAGTTTCAAGAAATTTAAGTCAAAACAAAAGTCCTGTAAATACAATAAGATAATCGTCAGAAAAAACGCTTGTCTTACGAGTATTGCCAAGATCTCACCTGCCTCCCTAAACAGAGACACCTTTTTCGAAAAGTTTAAATCGTCCCTTTGTCACTTACCACATGGGCTGGCATCGTGGGTCTGGGACGGTAGGATGGCCTGGGTTGATTGTCACTCACGCACTTCCGGTAAGCTTCGTAACACTTCTTTCGGTCAGCGGCGTCACTAGTTCCGTTCATGCACACTCGGAAATCCATCCTGCATTTGCTCTGTCAAATAAGTGAAGAAACCACAGTCAAGAGCAATCGCTTCTTCTTTGATACAGTAAACATGCAAAATACTGTATTTTCAATCAAACCTTATTCAACTCGATAAAAATTAAAAAAAAATGTATCTTCCCTTGAGTACTAGCGGTAAATGTTAAGTGAAAGGGTTCGCTGAAACGGGGGAGGAGGTTGTCTAAGGAAATCCGTTCTTACGCCCAATATTACTTCCTTTGCTGGAAGCTAAATTAGATCCTGAGGGAGCCCTGATTAAGGTGTGAGTAGGTTATAACAAAGGGAAGTTGGATGTACATAGATATTCGAGTTGTAAATGTCCTTCCCACGCCCTCATCTTTTAAATATCCCGTCCGGGAGCCCAAACCTCTTTATGGATCACGAGAGAGATAGGTATTCCACAGGCTTACCATATCCTCATCTTCCATCAACATCTCGTCGATCTCGTCTTCGGCTCTGAGAAGAGCGACCCAAGAAGCCAGCAGCAAGCAGACCAGAACAGACCTCATCTTGATTTAGTTCCACTGCGGTTGATGGTGATGCTGGACTGAGTGACCGCCTTATATACCACCACTTGACCTGGATTCCACGTGTCTTACGGCAATTAGCCGACTGCTGAGCTAATAAACACTGAGTATGTCACTTATGTCCAGAAATGGACTGAGATTCGTTTTTTTAAGGATTCTGTAACTGTGTTTACGATTTTTAGGGTTTCTCTAGTTTGTTGGATCTTTTAACTCTTATGACGGATTTGTAGGATTCTCTGTAACCCACTGACGCATTTTTAGGATTCTTCGGATTTTTGGGATGCTATAACCTTTTGACGGATTTGTCGAATTTCTAGGATTCTTTGAATTTTTGGGATTCTGTAACCCACTTACGGATTTGTCGGATTTTTAGGATTCTGTAACCCACTTACGGATTTGTCGGATTTTTAGGATTCTGTAGCCCACTAACGGATTTGTCGGATTTTTAGGATTCTTTGGATTTTTAGGATTCTGTAGCCCACTAACGGATTTGTAGGATTCTGTAACACACTCACGGATTCTTAGGATTTTAGTTTTATGTATGTACCCTGTGTAGAAAGTATAGTCAGGTTACGTAATATAAGTCTACCCTTCGGATTTGTCTGAATTTTCGAATTCTTCGGGTTTTTAGGATTCTGTAACCCTTGTGTAGGATTTTTAGGATTTTAGTTTTATGTATGTATTTCCCGTGTGTATCCGTGTGTAAACCACTGACGGATTTTTAAGCGTCCCTTAATAAAACTACGAACCTCTGAATACTGCAAATATTATTTAGCCTTATTTGTTTCCCAAATGACTACACACGTTGGAGTTCGATATTGGACTCAGTGATCCATTTGGTGTTTTTATGCTTATTTAATCTCGCCATTTTCAAGTTGTGTAGATTTTTAGTGAGTTTTCAACAGGAAACCATTCCACTGCCCTGTAAGGAGTGGACAAATCACGGCTGATATCGTTTTCTGGAATCACGTAACAGCAATCATGATTCATCTCTGACAATTGATATGACATTTAGCTGTCACCGTGCTTTAGAAGATTGTAAACAACTTTACGAAGTTATTGTAAGTTTTGCTATTATTAAAATGAGACTTTATTACTTGTTTTTTTTCGTCTAGTGCTGATATCACTGCAATGTTTTTTCAGCTGTATAAAGAAATCGAAAAATCTAGTATTTCTCTTTTTAATTTAATAATTTAGTATCTACAGTCAAAGATTTGGAAATAATTATAATTTGCAGATCGGGAACACTGAACAACCGGCGCGCTACCGTTAGCTTTGAGAAACGCTCTTTCTTGACTCGATAATTATCTCCAAAACTTTTCTTGGGGTAGTTTCTCAAAAGGACCGGTAATTACTGTTTTAGGTTACCAGATTATTTTCTTTATACTTTTCGGGTGCAAATCAGTTCCTCTTGACTGATTTGCGTTTAATTTTCAGTTGGGGCTTGACCGCTGTTATTTTTGGGCATTTTTACGCTGAATATGTACGATGCTCTTATAAATTTTAATGTATATAAAATATAATATCCATTGAATAATTAGAAGATAATTACACTAATGATCAATGGTTAGGGTCCTCGAATGGTCTTTGGCGAGCACTTGCGAGTACCCCGTTTTTTGAATAAATCGAACATTGGAGCACAACAAATAATACAATGCGAGCACGGCGGAAAAAATTGCGCGAGCGTGCGAGTATTAGCCGAATACTGCGAGCACATCGAAATTTCGTGGGACCATTCGGGGGTTCTAGTTTGTTACTATGAGCACAATTTGATTCTGCATTTTAGAACGCACCAGGACTAAAAAAGAAATTATTTTTTCTGCTACTGAGCCATCAAAAAAAGTTTTTCTATTTTCTAAAAAAAGTGTATTGTAAACAATCTTCTCTAAAGGATCAGCTAGAAAAATAATGACAGGAATTTTTTACAGCACCACACGGAGCCAATGGTTACTGATGAGATGATACGCATTGATATAGATATAGGTACAAGGCAAGGATGGTTAGGCATCGATAGTGGTTAATAGGATTGGCAATGGATGATGGTTTTATGCGTAATAGGACATGAACTTTACAACCACGAAGTATGAACAGGGCAGTGGAGCACCATGTTATCAAATTTGCTCGATTTGATTTGGCTAGTATGGTAGCTTCTGAAAGGTAAGCTAGTATTTGGTTATATTTCACATAACCCCTAGAGTTACTGTAGAGGGGAATTACCTGAAATAATGCCATTTTTGGCTCTAGTGGATCGTAAATTTCAAATCCTATAGAAATGGAACTAAGTTATAGCGGAGCCAAGCGCGCGTAACTCCACAGGCATAGAAATATGGTATAGGTATGCGACTTGGTTTTTGTGGTCATCGCGCGGGTACCCTGTGGTGTCACTCGCCAGCCAGCCAGCCAGCCAGTCAGCCAGCCAGCCAGTCAACCAGTCAGCCGCGCGACTCCCAGGCCCCACTCGGCCCCGAAATGGCGACTAAATACAAGCACGGAGCAAGGGAAAAAGTTCTTGTCGATTATTTATTTTGTCAACTAGAGGTGATCTACTAACATTCATTCACGCCAAGATTTATCTGGTTTTAGCTAGTAAATTTAAGCAAGTAACAGTTCACATTAAAAAGCGAACAGAACCACAAGAAAGCGACCAAAAAAAACAATGCAAGGTGAGTTTCGGACGACGATTTGTATTGTCTATTGAGGATATGAAAGTTATTAGGCTTTTTGTTGTCCTTTTTGTATGCTTTGAGAATGCGAGTACTTAACTTAGTAATCAAATTATTTGAGCATAACAGGTTTTGTTTTGACATTCTTCGTTTTATCTATATTCTGATTGTGTTAAATAAAATACAATACAACAAAAACTGGAATTCGTCTTTAATAAGACTTCTTCAGGGCAGATTGATTGTGTTGAGATATTTCATAAAGGCTAACCAATATCGTGTTGCATTTGTCAAATACTGCTGAAGAAGACCGTTCTTGTCTTTATATCCTGTGCTCTTAGTCCTAAGAAGATACATATCCTTAGAAGATACAGCAGCTTTTTCAACTTACAAGAGAAATTTTGCTTACCGAGGATAAAAAAACACCCTATTTTCAATATGTATTGTTGTTATTGTCTGCATCTTGCATCTCATGTGTTTATTTTTTTTTCAAATAGTTGTGGAAAATTAGTTAGATTATAAATGGCTTGATAAAAAGATTGTTTTGAAAGAAATAATAAATAATTGTTTTCACTCTTTTATGAACCAGGAACTACCTGAGGGCCAAGATGAATGCTAAAAACTGGAAGACGAGAATTAAAAATCATGTCTTGAAGAGAACAGTAGGATGTTCTTATTCACTAGTCATTTGATACCCCCACACCCATGGTCCCAGGGAAGGGTGGGGGATTAAACTTTAATAAAAGCCTGTTTCCAAGTTAAGAGTCAAAAACAGTCAATACCACCACCCCTCTTGACATATTCTGGTTAAAAAGTGGTCTAAAACCCCACATTAACCCCTGACTTCTGCGGGACCATAAGGGAGGGGGCGCAAATGACTAGTTCATTACTATGTGATTCAGCAGTACACACTCATAGGTTTTTTTTAGAACAAGATACTTATATAATATAAAACTAAAAACAAACTTTTGCTTTTTAAATAATAAATCTGTAAAGAAAACAGTTTTCTATCAACCTAAAGATAATGGGAAATGGGATATTTTAGAAAAGTACTGAATATAATTATCACATTATTGTTATTATATTTTCTTTTCAAACATTTAAGGAAGAGTCATATTTCTTTCTTTTTCTTCTCCCTGTTGACTATTTTTATGCAATTGATGCTCTTTGCTATTTCCCCTCTACACCAAAAATAAATTAATGAACAGATTTGATTTTTAAATTAGAAATTTTCATTTATTACTTTCACTTATATTTTCTTTTTAGGATTTTCTTTCCAAGTCTCTTGCCCATTACATTTATTTTAGATGTTTAGATTTATTTCATTGGAATAGTTAGATCCAGGGTTTCTCAAAACACCAAAATATAATGCATTACTAGATGTATATTTGTAGATATTAATTCCCATGGGGATGGAAAATCACCACTTAAAATGGTACATTAAATCTTCAGCATTGCATCTTATCTAAAATTGTGTCTGACACTTTATTCCATCTTTGAAATCCTGTTTCATCCATTGTTCTTCGCAAGAACAAAGCTTGTCAGAATGTAGCTTTACAAATGTACATTAAGGGGACGATTCACCCAAATTTTTGAAAAAAACAACAACATTTTGATCAGATTATGCCAACCGAGCCCCTGCCGTGTATGGCTCCACAAAGAGGAGCAACAGATCACTCATAGACCTTCGCGGCAGGCTGACACTCTCGTTGATTATGCTGTCCGTCCCTTTGCTAATCACGAAGGACTTGTGGAGATTCACTTGCTCGTAGAAGAACGTTGTGTTGTTTTGGTAGGCGGCGGCTGCAGACCGGGCGAGGTTGTCGTCCCTCAGGCTTTCGTATTCCAGCTCTAGATTTTTGATGCCGTAGGATAATTCGGTAGCATCGCTTCCGACGAGTACCTGATCAACCGTTGCGAGCGTGATCTCGAAGAGCAGCGCCTCGGAGAGCGCCCTTGGGTACAGTACGCCGTGGTCCGTCAGCAGAGAATGGTCTAGCGGGATGGTGTACTTCGCCCCGTGGGCGGCGTTTAGAGCGTTCTCCTTGGCGTTACTAGTCGCATTATCGCCAGCCTTGGAGCGAAGCTTGCGCATGTTTTCTGACTGTATGCCCTGCTCCAGGCGGTCCTCTCTCTGGACTATGGACAGGTAAAGCTCCTCATACGTCTTGAAGACATCGTAGCAGTTGGTGTCCTGGAGCGTTTCTCCTGCAAACGTGATTTTTAGGCGGCTCACGAGATTTCGGACGACGTTGTTCACGACGGTATTTTTTGCTTGGCCTGAGATGGAGAGATCGAAACCGACCCTCAAGGAGCCAGGCACAAGCGTGACGCCTTCCAATAGCTTTGGGACCGCCACATATAGCGTCTCGCCGGGGTAAGCCGTCGACGGGTTGAGAGTGACCCGCTGAACAGTTCTCTCGGCTTTCAACCCCAGAGGGATTCTGGGTGTTCGTTGGGGGTCAAGTTTATCGCTGACTGACATTCCCAGTAGTACTAAGTCACGTGACTATGATGCGGACTGTTAGACATCTAATATAGAGTAGCATGATTTACGCATCATGGGTGATGTTGACCTTGACATTGACGATACCTTGCCGGGTGCGTCCGCTGAAGACAGGGACGACGAGACGCCCCTCATCCCGTTTGACCCCGACGGTGGGAAGTCGATCCCAATGACGAGCACGTCATCGCGGGGGGCCCGGACGCAAACGACCGCTGAAACCTCGTTCACCACAGAGGGTGCAGCGACAAGACTCGGTCTCCAGTCCCTCAGGGAGAAATACCCAGACCTTAACGAGAATCTGATATGGTTCCAGTCAGACCAGAGGGGAAAGACGCTAATACAGCTTCGTAACCTCGACAAAGGAGGTTGGACTAAACCAAGACAGCTGTTCAATGAGAACGGGGGCGTTCGACAGGACGTTGCAAAGCTGAAAGGCTTCAAGCTGGTGATGGGGTCTGTGGCAGAGATAGACGCGGTCATCCAGAAGAACACAGAACGAGTCCAAGAGCTGCAAGGGGCGGTAACCACAGACAGGGAGACCATCGACGACCCTAACACGTCAGAGAGTCGCCGCCAAGAGGCCTGTGAGCGCAACGAGGAGAGGCTATCCGAGATTGACGAACTAGAACGCGAAAACCGAGAGCTCGAGAACCAAAAGCCGCTCAGAGAGCGCATCAAAGCCATCTTCAAAAAGTACGGCTTTACCGTCACCGCTATCGGGTTGGTCGTAGCGACGACGATCGCGGCCATTGTGACGTCGCTCGGCAAGTCGCTCTCCTCCGTGGTCAGAGCGGTCGGTAACGGGCTTAAGGCTATCGGGAAAAAGCTAGGCGAGCTTCTCCCTGGGCTAGTAGGCAGTATCGCGAACTTCGTGTTTAAGGCTGCAGGAGAAGCGGTGAAATTCCTTGGCGAAAATGCTTGGCTGCTTTTTTCGCCCGGTCCGGGCGATGCCATGCTGCGCATACGCGAAGAGGGGGCAGGCGCCGCGCCCTCTGCGTGCACTACGGCCTTGCTCCGCACCTCGCGGTCAATCCTCGGATTAGTCACGTGTTGCACCCTAGAATGCCCACCGGCCATGTTATGAGCACCGACTGCCTTTGTCTCGGTGTTGATCGCGTTTGCGCCGAGCGTCATGGAGTCTGTGGCTTTCTGCAGTTTATTGTTGTAGCCCACGACGCTTTGCGTGTTTATCACCAGATCGCTCGCCATCAGCCACACTCCTGGTGCAACCGCAAGACTCAGTCTCACCTTGGCCCCCTGCACGGCTAACTGGTACCTTTGCACGCTTTGAGCGATGTCGTTTTCTATGGTCGCGTCTTCAAGCAGCTTCGTGAACTCCGCCTGCGCCCCCATGGCCGGCCCACCGGCCCCCGCGATAGAGGAACGGACGCTCACCTGCACGCCAAGCACTGTGTAGACGAACGCCTCGACCGAGCGATCGAGTCTTCCTAGCCCTGCTTTTGTCAGCCCCTCAACTTTGGGAGGCGCAAACCGGCTATATTGCACGCCCTCGTGGTCGTCGTTGCATATGAAACCCACCTGCTTCCCACTATTGCACGTCCCACCTTCGTCGCTAAACAGATTGAGGTGGCTCGGGTACTCGTCCGCCGCCGTGTCGTAGCCACGGATCACGTGCACGTTGCAATACCCTCCCCCGGGTAGAACACAAACACATCGCCTAGCCCGTGGTTCCGCCCGCCTTTCCATCGGAAGTCCGGCTTACACGGCAAACCGAACTCTATGCATAGACGCTCGAAAGCGGCTTTCTTGTAGGGGTTATCTTTTTTGCGTGAACGGGTTGTCGCCGGGCAGGGGGACGCCGAGCTCGTAGAGTATCCTCCGCGTGGTAAAGTAGACGTGAAACCTTAGAAATCCCCTGATGACAGAGGGGAGCGTGGCGAAAGCGGGGTCGGTTAGGGACACTCCGCATCCGGCGGTTGCGCACCAGACCGCAAAGTTGAGTTGCTGTGGCCAGCACCCATAGGAAGGCTCCGATAGCCACCGGCGAGACTCCTTGGCGGACTTGTGCGTGACTACCGTCTCTTTGTATATGTCTCGGACCCTAGTCGTGAATGATTTTTCCTCAGCCACGTGTATCTCTAGCTGCGTGAGTAGTGGGGTGATGTCTGAGGCCGTGCTCTCCACGGGGGTCGCGGGCACGGCATAGAGCAGCTTTTGCCCGAGGGTCAGAGACCTAGGGAAACCGGGTTTTGCGTGTTTGATATGTTCGGCTATAGCGTGTTTGATATGTCCGGCTATAGAGGCTCCCGCCGCAGTTGCTGCCTTTTTCGTCTCTTCCTCCCCTTTCGCCTCCTCGTTCAGCATCCGCCAGCCTTCCCAATCCATGCTCAGTCCTATTAAACACGAAGGCGGGCTGTGTCCAATACAATGGCGGTCCTACATACTGGGAACAGACGCTCTACTTCGAGCGGCCGATAAGGCGCCAACGCTTCGTGGCGCTCCGGCAGTGCTCGCTTTTTAACAGCTGGTATAATCTCGAGCGGGAGCATCAGATAACGACTATATCCGCCCTCCCGCCCATCGCTACTCTGCCAGCCGGGCACCACACGGCCGAGTCCATCGTGGAAACGATCAACCGCGCTGAAAGCAAGACCGCGAAGCTGGACCCCCTCACCAGGAGGATCGCGCTTATGTCCAATGGCGTTGCGTTCCTGAATGCCGAGCTTTGCGCACTATTTGGCCTAGAGGCTGAAGACAATCAGTTGGGGGGGCGGGGCCTAGCACTGCCCTTGGGGGGACCCCCACTTAAGGTGGCTTTGCCGAAAATAGAGGCCCTCGCGATATCGTAGATCGCACGCAATGCCTCTCCGTAGGCGAGCCATCAAAGGTTCTCGCTTGCCTAGAAACCCGCAGGAGACTGCACGAGAAAGTCGTCTTTGGACCCGACATCCCCGCTTGTGTCGCAACAACTTCCTCTGAGTTTGTCTCGAGTATCCAAATATGGATAAGGGATAACTACGGTAGACGGGTGGACTTTAAGGGCAAGCCTGTTTGCCTTGTATTAGAGCTAACCTAGCTCCGACGTAACAAACATGGCAAATAGAGACGTTAGCGGTGGCGCCATATACCCCTCGCTTCCCAGTATGCACAGCGGCGGCGACGTGCAAAGCTTCCGACTCCAGAAAATATGTGACACTCAGGCGGTTCTAGAAAACGATATAACGCATCATCGACAGGTGCGGGAAAAGTATAAGCGCGTCTTTGCCGTTACCCATGCTGTGTCTGCGGCATCCGGCATCGCTGCAGGGGCGCTTTCCAGCGCCGGGGTAGGAGTCTCTTTGAGTGGGATAGGGGTTCTGATCGGCGGTCCGCTGGCAGGGGTCGCTGGGCTGATCGGTGTCGTGGGCGTAGGCGCAGGGATAGTCTCTAGGGGTTTTACGAGCAAGGTGGCTAAACACGAAGACACGATGGTTTTAGCGGAGAGTAAGAAAGACTCGATCAGCGAGCTGGTCTCTAAGGCTCTGCAAGACGGGCATATCTCAGACGAAGAGTTCCAGCTAATACTTCGGGAACAAGAGAGATACTACGCGCTCAAGGCCACTATCAGAGCTCGACACGGCCTCGCATCGCGTGAGAAAAAAAAGCAAGAAAGTGCCCCCGAGAAAGTCCCTGGAGACACGCGAAAAGATGAAAAAGAGGCTTCTAGAAATTCGAGAAGTTCGGGAGCGAGGTGTTCGAGTAAAACTCAGGTTTATACGCCACGCTAGCGGCTTTGAATTTACGGCCAAAAAACGGTTATTCCGCGCTCCGTAGGGTGGCGGTCCAATCCATTGCTCGGTATACTACAGGACAGACGGGGGTCTAATTGCAAGGTTCCCACATGTTACCACACAAGGGGGGCCAGCGCTTTTTCGCGGAAAAGAAACCCAAGGTAATGACCACCCTAGATAATGTAATATCAGAGTTTCACTTGCACATTCCCTGGATGCCGCTGAAATATCTTATGAAACTGGGGTTAGTTGCCGAAGCCTGATCATGGTAAACATGTATTGATCAACTATTAAATTTGGTAAAAGGATAATAAAGATAAATCATGACAAATTGACTTTCTGTCAAAGCAGAAGTCAACTGGGGTTCAACATCCCCTGACCTGCCCACTACACCAAATTTTCTTCCTGCTTAGGTAAATGTCAGAACACTTTATGGATTTTTGGTTAATTCTTAAACATATGTACAACAGCAGATAGGCCCACTTTGCATTTTTGTTTTACACCTGTTGCAGCAACAAGTAGAAATGATGGTTTCACTAGAATGAGTTTTACTGAAGTGTCCTCTTACACTAAAGCTGTAAAGTGACTTATAAATGATAATATATATATATGATGTATCTTTACTTTATACCTGATGTTTGCTGCTTATGTTTAGTTCTAATGTTCTACTTTGTTGTGTGCTATTTCAGTACAGAACTTACAAAATCACAGAATATTTTTTGCACTGTCTTTTCTTCCTGTCTTCCTTTCCTCTTCTCCCCATTTTGGGTGCTTTTTTCCAGAGTACAGTGCTCTTCATTATTTCACTGAATGTCTAATTGAAATACGAATGCTCTCGGCCAAGAAAAGTGGGAAGAAATGAGGCAAAATCGCTCAACAAAACATGTTTTCTAAATCAGCTAAGAATGGCAAAATTTAGCTCTGCTTGCGCCCCCTTGCACGCATAATCCCTAAGGATAGACTGCTAAGCAATAACTGTGGTCATTGCGGGCCCAAGCTCACCAAATCCTTTTCTAGGAGGGTCGGGAAGGTAAGCATACCAAATATGGCGCCGAAGGGAAAGGCGGGAGATTTGAAATCGCGTCGTAAATGTACGAATTCAAAGACAAATATGTATTTCTCGCTGCCAAGAAAGGCTTGAAGTACAAATCAAACATATCTTTTCTTTCATTTGGGAAATAATTTATTCGTTTTATATGAAATCATTAGATTTGGGGGCATTTTTTCTTGACTGGGCTCGTAACGGTAAATTTGGAAAATGGGGGCGGGGCTTAGGCCCTTTTATACCGCGCCTTCGTGTTTAACTCTTGAATGCTTGCAAAGCATTTACAAGTTATTGGAGGGACCTTCTGTGTCACTCGATCGTCAGATCGTTGGATCGATCATCCGTAAACTTTTTGTGGTCTTTCTGTGCTTTCGCAACACAGCAATTTTTAGATCTTCCTGTAACCTTCCGGTTATAGCTTAGTAGTATAAAAGAGTCTTGTCATCGACCTGTGACCGCTACGGTCATGCGTTATAGCCGTAAAGTATATATAAGCTACTTTTTACAGAAAAGTCTTCAAGTGCGCATGCGCCTTCGTCACTTACGTCAATCGATCTTCTACGGTTCAGTCCAATTCAAGTTGTTAGTTTACAAAACAAGTAAAATGCTAGCAAAGCTTTTAATTCTTCTTATGCTAGTACTTGAAGATTCGCGTCTCTGGGTTTTCGCGTTATTTGTTTGAATTTGTGCTGAAAGAGTGATTTTGTGCTGAAAGAGCGGATAGCCAAAGCTACGACTTTTAAAGTCAGAGAAACACAAGGGAAAAGCCTCTGTTAGCAAGGCCTTTCTTTGCAGGGTAATAAAGGAAAGCCCCTGTTTGCAGGTCAAGAAAAATAGTATAGACTTTCATAAGTTGTTTTTTCCATAATTCTTTTTTTTTAAATTAAGCTAAATATCAAACAAAACTCGTTCAAACATGCTTATTCTGTTTATCAAGAAACGATCAATAACGATTTTGCGAATTTCTAAAATGTTCACATGCTTAAAATACATATGACCGTAGCTTGATTAATTATGCCGGATATTTAACTTCTGTTTCCGAAGAGAATATGGCGAAATTTGACATACTAGCAAAAGCAGTTCGAACGGTGAGATACCAATTAGGGTAAAAACTAATTTTACTCAGATGTTACTTCGGCAATGCCTCGGTGGTATAGTGGTTCTGTCGCTTGTCTAAGACGTCAGAGACCGGAGGCTCGATCCCTACTTATGACGTCTATTATTTTTTTCCTTTTTTACTTTTTATGATAATAATAAATAATCAAACTGTTCTTGGTGTTTCATCACATCGAGAAGAAAGGACATTGTTATATACTCCCAGCATCTTGGATGTGTTCATCCTTTGTTCAAAATCCATCCTGTATATGATTTTTTTGCACACATGAAAATAACTAGAAAAACAAATTTGCATTCACGGGTTGGCTCACAGAGCCCTTTGATTTACTTTCTACGTCGGTTGATATTCCAAGCCGGACGTTTTACGGCAATTACTACCTATCACTCCTGTGGCGGGATAGATCCGCAACAGATCTGCAATTATAGTACTACTAGTAGTAATAGTAATAGAGAATAGTAAATTAATCTTTATTTCATCAGGGTAGCACGCGTGATACACTCTCAGTTCCTGAAAAGCCTAGCAAGGGCCACGAACTCGAGGTGCTTAGCTACGTTCGATATCTGCCTCGTATCCAGGCGTCTCAAGTCAGTAAAAGCAAGTGAAAAATATACTAGTGAGCGCAATGAGTCATGGAAAGGTTTAGCGCTGGCGCAAAGGAACATGGGAGGGTACGAGAGTCTGGTACCAGGGTACTTACAAACCGGTGGTGAATTGATTTATTGACAATAATTCTTATCAACAATTATAAAAGTGATGATAGTAATACACCGGGAGCCTAGGTGGCGCAGTTGGCAGAGCGTCGCTCTGTACTGCCTGTGCCTCTCACCACAGGTTTCCCGGTCGCTCTGTAGTGCCTGTGCCTCTCACCACAGGTTTTCCCGTCGCTTTGTAGTGCCTGCGCCTCTCACCACTGGGTTCCGGGTTCGATTCCCGGTTCCGACGTGAGTAGAGTTAGTTGGTCTCGCCTTTTCTCCGAAGGTTTTTCTCCGGTTTTTATCCCTCCACAAAACCAACAATTTCGATCTTAGCTGTGATCCGTGGTCAGACATGAGTTGTATGTCGGCTGCTAGAGGCGCCTTCCTATATGCCTTCAACTCGACCACGTCTGAATCTGCGCTCTCGTAATTCAGCTTCCCAGCTGTAATGAAAGTGATTAGCTACTCCAATTTATTTATTTATTTCTTTATTTACTTATCATAATAATAAAAAAACCTCCCGCCAGATTATTACGAGTAGATGGTATTGAACTAAGAAAGACTTGTTATAGAAAGCTCTTCACTGCACGAGACATGGTATTGAACTAAGGAAGACTTGTGATAGAAAGCTCTTCAGTGTATGGTATTGAACTAAGGAAGACTTGTTATAGAAAGCTCTTCAGGGTATGGTATTGAACTAAGGAAGACTTGTTATAGAAATCAATGTACGAGTAGATGGTATTGAACTAAGGAAGACTTGTGATAGAAAGCCCTTCACTGTACGAGTAGATGGTAATGAACTAAGGAAGACTTGTTATAGAAAGCTATTTACTGTACGAGTAGATGGTTTTGAACTAAGGAAGACTTGTTATAGAAATCACTGTACGAGTAGATGATTTTGAACTAAGGAAGACTTGTTATAGAAAGCTCTTTACTGCACGAGTAGATGATGGTATTGGCCTAAGAATGGAAGGAGGTTTATCAATCGCAAATTACAGACCATTTTTTGCAATTTCACATTCAGACAGTCGCACACTCCTCTCTCAAAAGGTCGCACAACACTAGCTTGTTACAACTCTCTGTCCGCACCGTCACATGGAATTTTGCTGAGAAGGCGTCCCCCTGTGAATAGCAGGAATTTGCTTTTTCTCACGTGGAGTGGTAACTTGTGGAAGTTCGTTCACACCACACAGCGTTAACACGGCAAAGAATTAGGCTCATGTTGTTCTGTTTAACGACCTTCACAAAACTGTCTCTTTTGTGTTTCCATGCGGTTGATTGTAATCAATTAGTACTTGCTCCAATTTCGGCGCAATCTCCTCGTTCGTTTGTACCTTCTTGCGGAAGCAAAGAGGTATCGGGATAAGTGCTGCAAACAGAACTATTCCTCCAGACATGTAGAAAGCTGGTATGTACGAATTTGCTTTGTCTGCAACAAGACCTTGGGATGAAGAAAGATAGTTTCACCTTGGCGTTTATTTCTTTCAGCTCCCCTCCCCCTTCCAAAAAAATCCTTCCCCCACCCTCCTTGACTCGACTCTCCCATGCCTCTTTCTCATACACATATCATTCCTTCACTTTCCCACTATTAAATTTTCCCTTTATCCATTCTCTCGTGTCTTTTTGTCTATTTGTTTCCACTATCTGCCTTTCAATTTCTTCTATCTTATTGTCTTCCCTTCTCATTCGTTTTGCATTCCAAATGTCTTGACACTTTCTCTCTAATTCCCTTCTTTCTCGTCCATCCGCACCTCCTTATTGATTATGACAATATTTTTTTACTCACCCACGAAGCCTGGACCAAGCATGCAACCAATAGAGTGAAGAAATTCCCCGATACCGAACGCGAGCGCTCGATGACACGGCTTTACTGTATTGAGCAACAGCAGAAACATAGTTGTCAAGCCAACGCCATTCCCGAAACCATACAGAACGGCGAACACAGAGAACGTGACGTAATCATGCGCTAGCCATATAAGCAGCATACAACCGCTGATCAAAAGACTGGATAGCTGGTGAAGCATCATGGGAGTTTTGTGAAGCGCGTCATTAAGTGGACCGCTGACCGATCGACCGACCAAGGAGCTAATCCCTATGTGAATAAAAAGAGAAGTAGCCGACTTTGACGTGAGGCCGACTTCTTCGCAGTGCTTTACCTGAGAGAAACAAACAAAGAAATAAATATTCGGAACACTGTCCACAGCACTATGGCTAATTACAGCGTTTTGACCAACACGACCTTTTTCTCATAAAAGTGCCTTAGAGCAACAATTGCCTTCCTTATACCCGCATCAAACTGACCAAACCCATAAGCGGCAATACGACGGAAATAGTTTAGGTATTTGTCATAACTCGTGCAATTAGGCACAATAAAAAGATACCCAAGGTTCCTTACGAACGCAGAGCTTAGGCAAAACTTACCAAATGGAAATATGGCGTATAAGCCCCGAATCCTTCCAGCGTGATACACAATATGACGATAGTGTATGACGGAACCGCCCAGAACGAGCAATCAACACGAATGCAACGTGCACACCATGCACTATCAGACACGCCCACACTGCGGTCAGCGGTTGTTTGAGGGCAGTTCCCATGCGCAAGCGATATAGTTTCCGCGACTTCATTTGTTAGTTCAAATTCCTCACCAGTAACGCCCTCACTGCGGTCAGCAGATGTCAGACACTTTTTGGCGACTGTGACGTCACTTCCGGTTCCTTCGTGTTTGTTGTGTACACTCGCATTATTGTAACTGAATGCAACTAAAAATAGCAAGATCACTGACGAAGCAGATAAAATCCGATACATGACGCGCCACCCAAGCTCTGACGTCACATACTCTGTCATCGGACCAGTCCCTTGAATGAACAGCGACGGCCCCGCAGCAACGAACCCAGTAGCCATTGCGCGCCGACGCTTGAAGGACGCGGTGACGAACATCATGTTCGATGAATGGATCAAGCTGGTGCCTGCGCCATAGCAGATCCCGTATGTGAAGTACAGCAGATTGAGGGAGCGCGCGAAAGACGAGGCGATCAAGGCTAGTGCGCATGTCAGGACCCCCACGGTGGCGATAGTACGACACCCAAAACGCGCGCACAGCGGGGCAGAGACTGGTAAGCCCGCGAAACTTAAAGCCCAGGCCGCTGACCCCATCCAAGCTAAAGTGAGAAGAAAAGACAGCCAACAGGCGACCTGCATTCAGAAATCACGTGACATTTTTTTTGTATGTAACTCGAGCGCGTTCCGGCTTTTGCTGGTAAAACAACAACAACAAAAAGCAACTTATTCAGCGCTTATGAATCTGTCAGAAAGTTTCTTTGGTAGAAAGGTCTTATTTCCACTGAAATTGATAGATAGTTTATTAGGAAAAAATTGCGTAGCAGCCCTTAGGCTGAATTAGGCATAAAATATAAAAATTTAAAAACGTGATAAAGTTCATCCTATATAAAATTCATCATTATCCATAAAAACCATATATACTCTCCATTTAAGATTTGTTGGCCATCGAGAATGTAAAAGAATTCATGGCTTTGTTTGTTTTGTTTTTTTATTCGTCGTTGCCTTTCGTGACGACCGCAGTCATTTCTTCGGCGCGAGTTTGACACTCAAAACGACACGTGATTTTTTATGCAAGTCGCCTTTTGTAATGTACCGTGACAAGGAAAGGATAGAGTTTGTTAGGCTACATTCTGACAGTCTGATAATAAACCACGCGCCGGGGACTGTTCGCGCGCCACGGGTTAGAAGCTCGATTAAGCAACTAAAATTGACCGAATTGGCTAATTCAACACGGAGAGCGCGTCGCAAAACAAGGCACATTTCAGCCAAATTAGAGGTTATTCCGTGGTTGTCGGAATTTAGCCAACAAACTCTGTCCCTTTTGCCCTTGCCCTCAATATAAAATTCAGGGACGAAATTTAGTGACTGAATAAAATTTATAAAGCAGAAAGTAAATTTGGACATTTTTAAACTTCTAAAACTCTGTTTATGGGAAAACGTCGCGTGATCTCCTTTAATTCCCCTCGGTCTTCCATTTATATTCCCTATTTTCATACCACAGATCTGATTGTTTTTATGCACCATCGCTGTGTCCTTTTTGTGTGCATTTTTTTTTTCGTGCACTTGAAACTTTTCCGTTTGATATTTATAGTTTCGAAGTTTCGCGAATGGATGTTTTAAAATAATGTCCAAAAACTAATACAAGATACCCAGAAAAGTACAGTAATTGTTTTTTTAAAAACCTAAACGATACCAATGCATCTGACACTGATTTGATAAATACACCCTTCGGCTGTCAAGTGCAATCAACCAACTATCTTTGCTAACTGAAGGCAGCTTCTAGCTCTACTTAAAGGTTTTCCACCTGAAGGACGTTTACAAGTACGCTCTATAACAAGGCACTAAAGGAAGAAGAACCGAATAACCCCAGTGAAAGGAATATATCTGCACTCATGCGCGAGGAGAATAATGAGTTTGAACCTTTAAATGTACCGACTCTAAACGGGATGAACTATGACTGTGATAGTATGACCGAGTATAAAAATGAAGTTCTTTTCACTTCAGCCAAGGGAACAAACGAGTTGAAGCATGCAAAAAGCACTTTAGTTTATAAGGTAAATAGCGAATGAAATACAGTTGAGTACTTGATGTTCTTACCGACTCTCTGCCGTGTCTCGTTATATTCCTGCATGAAGACGGGCAGCACAACAGCAAAAGAGTTCGTAAAACTTAAGAAGAATCCTTCAGTTATCACTGCAGCGAAGCAGACGAGCCAAGACCAACGGCTATCGACCTGGTGTCTTCTTGCGTGTCCTGTGGGTAACATTATTTTTAGTTTGCTTCCAACAGCTAGGGTCATAACTAAAATTGGAGGTATCAGTTTACTCATTATTATGCAAAATGGCGGCCATAGCCGCGGCGAGAGAACCACGCAGAAAACGTTCTTCTGTCGGCCGAATAATACTCCTACCTATGATTTATTGCGTTTACTGCATGCTAGAGAAACCCGGACGCCATGTTGTAAAAGAGAATCAGTGCGATCGTGGCGAGAAAATATTTATTTCAAGATTTACTGCCAACGTCACTCAAAATTTCGCCCTCATGTGTGCCCGATCGATCTGAGAAAGTTGGGATTTTCGTTAGGTCCGGACGGTGTCAGCAAAAAAGGAAATACAATGACATACTTTTTTATCATCTCGATGCTTTGAACAAGCGAATACCTCGTGGGTACCCCATGGGTTTTTGTTTACATTTTCGCAAGTTACATGCTGCAATAGTAAGTACAAGGACAATACATAAACTTGAAAATAGAGAAGTGACCATAAAAGCTCAACTAGAAATCGGGTCTACTCATTACTGATCTGTAGTGACAAATATTACAACGACAGCACTCGTACCGGATCGGTAGCGCTTCAGTGGTTTTTACCCATGCTTACATGCGGGCTTGTCGCGTAGTCGCAAAGCCGGTTGATGACAACCTTTTGTCAAACGACTGTATTGTACTCCCCTTTGCGCCGCCCTTTTGTTTCAAGTGATAGCTTTGCATACAAATACCAAGGGGGAGGGGGTGGGTACTCTGCTGTGATTGGATAATTTCTTTATTTACAAAATGCCTCCAATTTTAGTTATGATCCTAACTGTCCAAATAGACTACCATCCCTGTCCAACGAATTATTACTGAAGACTAGTGTCAGTTGAAGCATGACCTAGAAAGGGTGAAACGCAGTAGAGCACATCTATGACAAATAAAAACTTTGAAACGCTCCTTCGAAAATAAAAAATTCTGGTATAATATAAGTTAAAGAACTCCAATCAGTATTTTCGTTCAACATAGGAAGACAAACCTCTAAATAGCCCCCTAAAAACAAAGTTTAACATGTTACAAATTTTTAGCGGAGCCAGCGCGGCCGTAGGCCGCGCGCGGAGCTCCATAGGTATAGAAATATGGTATAACTATGCGACTTGGTTTTGTGGCCATTGTGCGGGTACCCTGTGGTGTCACTCGCCAGCCAGCCAGCCAGTACAGGGAGCTCACCTTTACGGTTTGAATAAAGTTAGAGTTGTTTTTTACCTTTGCATTGTTGTTGAGTTAGTGCGTTTGTATCTCTTGTCTACTTTTTCGGCGCTCGGTGCTTTCCGGCGCTCTCTTATTGGTTAGCTGTCTAACGGCCGTCTCGTCCGTGAAATGGCTTCAATGTCACGACATACCTTCGCACGCACACACGCACTAAATCAACAACATCGCAAAGCTATAAAAAAAACTCTAACTTTATTCAAACCGTAGAGTTGAGCTCCCTGTGCAGCCAGCCAGTCAGTCAGCCGCGCAACTCCCAGGCCCCACTCGGCCCCGAAATGGCGGCTAAATACAAGCACGGGGCAAGGGAATCATCACTTTTTGTTTATATAAAACTAAAAATAAACTTTTGCTTTTTAAATAATAAATCTGTAAAGAAAACAGTTTTCTATCAACCTAAAGATAATGGGAAAGGGGATATTTTAGGAAAGTACTGAATATAATTATCACATTATTGTTATTATATTTTCTTTTCAAACATTTAAAGAAGAGTCATATTTCTTCCTTTCCTTCTCCCTGTTGACTATTTTTATGCAATTGATGTTCTTTGCTATTTCCCCTCTACACCAAAAATAAATTAATGAACATATTTGATTTTTAAATTAGAAATTGTCATTTAGTACTTTCATTTATATCTTCTTTTTAGGATTTCTTTTCCAAGTCTCTTTCCCCTTACATTTATTTTAGAGGTTTAGATTTATTTCATTGGAATGGTTGGATCCAGGGTTTCTAAAAACACCAAAATATAATGCATTACTAGATGTATATTTGTAGATATTAATTTCAATTGTGTCTGACACTATATTCTATCTTTGAAATCCTGTTTCATCCATTACTTTTTCTTCGCAAGGACAAAGCTTACCAGAATGTAGCTTTACAAATGTACATTAATAGAACTTTTATAAAGGGGAAGCGTTTTTTTAGGGCAAGATACTTTAAACTATAAACTATAAACTTTATAACACTAGCAAAAACCTTGTTCTTTTTCAATAATAGAATTCTGTTCATATAGCTTGAATAGCATAGACATGGCCTTTTGAAAGGCATGTGGTGGTGAAAGGGTTAAGATAATGGGGGGGTGGGTGGGTGAATAGGGGTATGTAAATTCGCCGATCCGCTACATTTTCGGGGCAAATCCGTGGATCCGCAGATATTTTAGATCCGCATTGTTTGACAGATAAACAATAGCATCGATTGAAATTCATTTAAAATTCAAAATCCGACCGTCAAAGCAGTGAAAATCCGAAATCTGCGCCCAAATCGTTAACAGATCCGTCATCCGCCAGATTTTCAAAATCTGCCAATCAGCTGAAATAATAATCAAAATCCGTAATCCGCGAGCATTTCGGTGCGGAATCCGCCGATCCGCGAACCTATTCACCCCCATAATGGGAAAGGGGAAATGTCAAGAAATGCTCCATCAAATTATTTTCATACTGTTATATTTTTTTTCACCAAACCTTTCAAGTTGAGTCAATTTCCTTTATATCTCCTCTCCCTTCGACTATTTTTTTAGTCAATTGATATTCTTTGCTTCCTCTCTACCCCAAACATAGATCAATGAAAGGGTTTGTTTGACATTAGAAGTTAGCATTTTAGCACTGTCAGTGATCCCTTAGATGTTTTTTTTAGGATTTGCTTCCAAAATCAATCTGTTTTTTCTTCATTGCATTTATTTTGATGTAGGCCACTAACAACAAGGCCACTATATGGTAAAAGGTGGGTACACCAATATGTAATGCATTGAAAGGAGATATATTTTTGGATTTTAATTTCCAGAAATTTTTCTGAATATTTGGTCCAATGAAGGAGAGAATCGCCACTAAATCAATACAAAAAATACAGTATGGAATCTAAACAGTCTAAATATATTATTTCAAATCTTTGGAATGCTGTTACATCCATGACATATTCTGCACAAGGGCAAAGCTTGTCGGAGTATTGTTTTGATTAAAAAAAAAATCATAATGGAACTTCTATGATTGGACATAAGAATTAACCATTAGACAGCTTTGACAGCCATATTCACACCAGGAATTGTGTTTGTTAACATTGGTGTATTGTATAATTTAAAGTATTGAATAAGGCCTGGATCCATTTGGTTGGTACACTAAATAAATCTCAGTAAAGGAGCAGGATCCTAGATCCCCCAAAATACCTCAATCAGTCAACACCGAAGGTTCCGCCAAACACTAAAGGCTCCGCTTTTAGGCAGTGCCTAAATCTATATATTATATATCCCAAATTCAATCGAGATCAGCAGATGGAAATTGATTCTTTCTTACACTTGCTATTTTTCGAAAATGGCAAAATGATACCTGGATGGCAGAAACTTTCTTAGGAGAATACACTCTTTTTTTTATAAGAACCCTTTTTATAAGAACGTCCAGCCTGAGATTTCATTAAATTTCAAGAACATGATAAGAACATACCGAGGCTCAGATAGCAGGAAAAAAAATTCTTTTTTAGTCCTGATGCGTTCTAAAATGCAGAATCAAATTGTGCTAATAGTAACAACCTTATTATTGCTATTGATCATTAGTGTAATTCTCTTCCTAATAATTTATTGGGTATTATATTCTTATATACACTAAAATTTAAGAACATTAAATTGCTCCAAAAATAAGAACTGCCCAGCCTCAACTGAAAATTAGACGTTCTTATAAAAAAGAGTGTACTGCAAATCTGCTAACGGGCCTAAAAACTAAGAATTCGGCTCTCGATTAATCTCAAAATGTGAGGGCTACCCTAGCTATATGCTACTCATCCCGGCATACCGAATGGATATTTGATACTAATTAATACCAGTTAGTAAATTGATTATCAACTAGTATCAGTAAATAATATCTGCGAGTAATCAATCCATAATATTATTTTAAAATATTCTAGTTGTTGATTAGTTATCAGTGGTTATCAATATATGCTCCTCAGTCGCATTGCCCACAAACTAGTATTAAGTAAATCTATTTATCAGATGCTAAAACGTCTGACGTCGTCAATTTACTGTATGATTAGATGTTTTCAGCGCAAAATTAAAAAAAAGAAAAAGAAACACGCCTTGAAGAAGACTTAATAAAGACGAAAATATGGCAGAGCCCACTACCAGTTTTTGGCCGACTAAAGAAACAAGCCATTTTATTAATATACCTACCGGTATCCGTGAAGCATTAACGTTTAGCGTAAAGTCTTTTATCCTCTCACTAGTCTTTTATGAATTGGCAGAAGGGGGAAAATAGGGAGGGACTCATCTAGCCTTAGTAGGCCCTAAAGTAGGGAGGGACTCATCTAACCTTAATAGGCCCTAAAGTAGGGAGGGACTCATCTAACCTTAATAGGCCCTAAAATATGGAGGGACTCATCTGGCCTTAATAGGCCCTCAAGTAGGGAGGGACTCATCTAACCTTAATAGGCCCTAAAATAGTGAGTAACTCATCTAGCCTTAGTAGGCCCTAAAATATGGGGGTGGGGATCATCTATCCGAAGTAGGCCCTAAAATAGGGAGGGACTCATCTGGCCTTAGTAGGCACTAAATTATGGAGGGACTCATCTAGCCTTAGTAGGCACTAAAATATTGAGGGACTCATCTAGCCTTAGTAGGCCCTTAAATAGGGAGGGACTCATCTAGCCTTAGTAGGCCCTAAAATATGGAGGGACTCATCTAGCCTTAGTAGGCCATTAAATAGGGAGGGACTCATCTAGCCTAAGTAGGCCCTAAAATAGGGAGGGACTCATCTAGCCTTAGGTGGGGGTCAGTACGCAGCTCTTACAAGCTGCAATATCCGCACCTCGACACAAAGAACGAGAAGAATAGAGACAAAAGAACTCCTTTGTAGAGCAAATATAATAGGAGACAAAGCAGCTGCGTACTTACTCTTAGGAGGCCTTTAAATAGGGAGGGATTCATCTAGCCTTAGAAGGCCCTTAAATCAGAAGGACTCATCTATCCTAAGTAGGCCCTAAAATAGGGAGGGCTAGAAGACTATCTAATAGAACTGGAGAGTTCACAAGTATGTGTTCCTGAAAAAAAAAACCCAGGTAAACCATGCTGGGATGTTCAAAAATCTGTTAACATCCCTCCCTTTATCTAAGTATTTTCTCTGTGGTTTACATCACTACTATTTGGCAAACTTTGCCACCATGATGATTTATTGACTAATTCATTATGATGAAATAAAAAACTTTAATAAAAAATAATCAGACAATACTCTTGTCCAAAGAGTAAACCTCTATATCGTCAAACAAGGCTTGTGATAGGTCCTTGTGAGACGGGTAGCTTGACTGGACACCACCTGACGTAACTGCTGTAGTTGCGATGTCCACTGCCCTAGCAACCATCTCAGGGAACGACAAGTGTGGGTAGTTAGCCAAGTAGAATGCAAGGCAGCCAACTAGACAGTCACCAGCACCTGTGGTGTCAACAGCTTGCACTTGGCGGGTCTTGACATGGAACATAGGACATCCTAAGATAAATAAAGAACAGAATGGGTTTCACCAAGTGTGAAAATAATTTTTCTAGTGAATGGCCGCATACTCTTTAATGTGAAACATCTTTGCTACCCAACCTTATTCAAAAATTGTTTTCCGGCTTATTCTGGGTTCCTTGGACCTGGAAATGTTTTGTTTGGCTTTAGGGAAATGAGACTTATAAAAAAACTGTTATGACTATAGGAGAGGAGTTTGCCTGGCTCTCTGTGAAGGTCTTTCCAAGACTCCCATGATGCATGCAATATAGCCTAAAGATGGCGACTTGCTTCTAATGGAGGTCTTAGTATTGATTATTGTAGCTGATGGCTGTAAAACGGGACTTGACCAAGCGCAATAAGGGTAACTATTTGTAACTTGATCTGTGTTTGCTTGTCCTTATTTGAAGTTGGGAATTTTGTATCTTTTTTGGTAAGAAATGTTTCTGAGTTTAAACACGAACGCGCGCTATAAAAGGGATAGCTCCGCCCTCTTTTTCGCAAACTCTCGCGCAAGTCGTCGTCATTCACATCTAGACTTTATTGAGTGCGGACTTCTGAAACAGCCAGAAGAAAATATAGCAAAAAGTAAAGCCTTACGATAAACAACGCCAACTTGTTGTTAAAGAACCACAAGACATATTCAGGAAAGTGTTTGGAGTCAATTCTCTACAAAAACAAGAACAAAAATTGTTATTGAGAAATCAAACACTGCGCATGCTTGTTTGAATTGAAAAATAAAATTAATAAACAGAGCGCGCATGCTCATTTGAAATGGCGCCATTCAGGTGCGTGGGCACGTAAAACATAAAATTTGAAATAGTCATCACTTCAAACCTATCTTATCCTCACTATTTTTCAATATTTTCCAAGAAAATGTTTTTGAGTAGACTGTGTTTACTTCAACAGTGCGTTTTTGGCCAATTTTGAACTCTATGACAGCTTTCTGGCTTTTTTCTACGCAGCTCTGCCCTCAGTGGAGTGAAATGACGAATGACAGCTTGCCTTAGGCAAGTCCCTCTTTATAGTGCGCATTCATGTTTAAGCATTTGTATATACGAATTGGTCAGAAATAAAGGTTGATATTTTGACAATTGAGTCAATTATATTACATTGCTTGGATGCGCTTTTGAAGGTCATCTATGCCTTGGATGAATCCATAAGTATCCGGGTCTCGTGATGTTTAGCTTGCATTCTGATGTTTTTGAGTTGGGCCTATGTTTTACAGACGTCTGGGGACGTTATAGTAATGGAAGTGCTAATACAGAGCTAAGGATTTTACAAACCTTCTTGGGAGCATACTGCGCCATGTTTCCCTAAGGTAAGTACCACAGCTGCAGTCCCTCTTTTATGGATCTCCATTATCACAGTTTTAGCACTTGTGATGTCATTGACAGGTATTCCTGTAAGCCCCTCCCCTTCGTCACCATTCAAGACCATCAGGGAAATGCTACGGTACATCTCAGGCTCCATCTGCTCAATCCTTGGGGATGGGTTGAAGATTGTCTTTGCTCCTAATTGCTTGCCATGTTTGAGAACTTGAGCGGAAGTGTTTAAAGGAATGCCTTTGTCACAGACGAGTACATGAAAGCCTTGGAGTTTATTGAGTGCTGGTTGTACTTGGTCTATTGTCAAAAGCCTATTGCTGCCTGCCATACTGATAAATCCTGGTTTGCCTTCACTATCAACATCTAAAAGAAAAACCATGCTTTTTAGCCTTTAATATTTGCTTACCGATGTCAAGGTCTTATGCATTTTGCCCATGGGGACACGGTAGGGCAAGAAAGACTTAGCCGAGGTTGTTTTGGCTAAACAGCTTTTACTAAGTTCCCTATTTTAGACTCATTTTCTGCTTGATTTTCGTGAATTTTTCAGATTTTATTAATACATCTGTGCTTTGTCAGATCCCGCAAGATTCACACTTGTTTAAAATCAAATTAATTTTTTTCATGCAAGGTAAATGGAAGAAATTTTTTTATATTAAAATAAAAATCTCGAAATCTGCGCGATGAATTTTATGTTATACACTAACACCTAACAATACTGCAACTTGAAGCACATAAATTTTTGGCTTAAAACTGACCTGTCAAACTTTGCGATTGATGAATCTTTATTTTACGCCAAAATTGTCCTCGCAATCTTTGAAAAAATAAATGCATTCTTGCCTACAAAGATCCATCCCCGAATTTACGCCCCCTGCTAAGTCCACACCCTAAGGCAACTTGTGTGAGAGGGGCAAGAGGACCAGTGTTGCACAAGAATAAATTCCAGATGGTCAATTCGAGAGAATTTTTATTAAGATAATTTGAAAACTAAAGAATTTATTCCTTTTCAACATTTGAGCCCGAGCCGCGCCTCTTCTAAACTATTACCCGACGCTATGGCTAAAATAGGCCTTACCGAAAGTACTTACTTAATGCAGTTGCATGTCGAACCTGCGTTTATGAGAAACTAGAATCGAAAGTTGAGGATATGAACGTGCTTCAAACGAAGCCCACGCCAGTGTCACACATGGTAATCGACGAGCTGTCTTGTTTGTTTCACATGTGACAAATTTGCACGAGTGAAACTGAGATCCCGTGCAGCCCGGGTTGTGCATTTCATACAGATATCTCCTATTCTATTCCATTTGGTTATGCAACCGCCTTTGAACTAACCGTTTCAATTCATTCAAATAAAAAATACGTAAAGTACAAAACAAAAAACTGTCATGTTCTAAGTCGCATTTTACTCAGAGAGAGAGAGAGAGAGAGATGCTGGATAGCGGGGGTGGGTGTGGGGCTTGAAAACCCCAAGTCCAGTCAAAAATTTAAAAAACGTAGACAAAAAAATACCATGCGAAATAACTGTCAAAAAAACTTCGAAATTGCAAACTTTTTGATAAGAATGTTTTTTTTTTCAGTGAGAGGGGGTTATGTGTGTTTTATATGATTCTTATCTATAGTTTTTCATAGATTGACAAATTTCCTCTTCAAAATATACACCCGTAGCATTTTTTATATTCTTCCGTACTTTAGACTGTATAGAGTGTTTCTTTCAGCGTTCACATCTTCACAGTAAGCGTTCTCACAGAATAGAGATATCTGTACGAAATGCACAACCCGGGATCTCAGTTCCGCTCTTGCAACTTTGTCACATGTGAAACAAACATGGCAGCTATCGTCGATTACCATGTGTGACCCTAGCGTGGGCTTCGTTTGAAGCACGTTCAGATACTCAACTTTTGATTCTAATTTCTCATAAACGCAGGTTCGACATACAACTACATCAAGCAAGTACTTTCGGTAAGGCCTATTTTAACAATAGCGTCGGGTAATAGTTTGGAAGATGAGCGGGTTGCGCTAAAACGTTGAAAAGGAAAAATTCTTTAGTTTTCAAATTATCTTAACAAAAATACTCTCGCATTGACTATCTGAAATTTATTCTTGGGTAACACTGGTCCTCTTGCCCCTCTCACACAAGTTGCCTTAGGGTTTGGACTTAGCAGGGGGCGCAAATTCGGGGATGGATCTTTGTAGGCAAGAGTGCATTTATTTTTTCAAATATTGCGAGGACAATTTTGGCGTGAAATAAAGATTCATCAATCGCGAAGTTTGACAGGTCAGTTTTAAGCCAAAAATTCGTGTGCTTCAAGTTGGAGAATTGTTAGCTGTTAGTGTAGACTTAGAATAAAATTCATCGCGCAGATTTCGAGATTTTTATTTTAATATAAAAATATTGCTTCCTTTTAACTTGGATGACAAAAAATAATTTGATTTCCAAGAAGAGTGAATCTAGCGGAATCTGATAAAGCATAGATGTATTAATAAAATCTGAAAAATTTTCGAAAATCGCGCCGAAAATGAGTCTTCTGTAGGGAACATAGTATATAAGCTGTTTAGCCAAAACAACCTCGGCGCGCCACCTTAACTACAAATTGCAAGATGCTTTCATCAGGTAATTCCCTTACTTATACTGGTGACTCCCGTGGCTGCGTCGTCTGTTTGGAGTATATGATCGGTATTCACGCCCAGATCTTTGAAGTTTTGTATCGTATCATCGCCAAACTTATCTTTGCCGACCATAGCTACCATAGCGACCTTTGCACCCAGCTTTGAGGCCATGCAGCACTGGTTAGCCGCCTTCCCCCCGAAATCCATCTGGAATTTGGTCGCATGAATTGTCTCGCCTCTTTTTGGAAGTCTAGGGATGTACCACAACATGTCCACAAAACACGATCCCACCACAACTATTTCAAATTTCCCTCTCTCGCTGCACACGATGGCCTCTTCAGTGACACTCTGGACATCTCCAGACATGTTTTGAATGATTCCTTCTTCAATCTACACTTCACCAAAACAGAATCTGCACATAGAGAACGATGGCCTTAATTAAGGGAAGGTTGGTAATCTGTTTATAGCTCGCCAGAGTCTTAATTTGCTGCTTTTAACAGAAAGGCCGGAAAACCACTTCTTCTTCCGCCATTTTTAATTCCAATTGAACTTCTTGCGGGGGAGGGGTACTATTGCGTAAATGTGTACCCCTATCTTTTGAATTCAGTTTGTTCAACCAAACTAGAATAGAAACACAAGTCATTTTGAGTTATGATCTACCCCTGATATGTTGTTTTCGAGTCGAAGAAAGCTCTTAATTAATTAGAATGAAATCTATAATAAATCTTTGATCTACCTACCCCTCCTTGTTAGAATTTACGTACACAAAGGCCACCGCTGACCACGTATACAGACAAAACACGTTTCGTGTCTTTTTCAAAATGGAGTGAACTTCTGCCGCAAATTCAATAACAATTTACATCGAAAAAGCCTATTTTTAGGGCAAATTAGCCCATTAAGCGTCTGCGATCCGTCCATTGAACTTCTATCATGTAATTGAGGCCAGAAGGGAATGGAAATGGTCGCCGACGTGAATGTATTTCAAGACCAGCTTGGTCGGGGTAAAAAACCGAGCGTAACACCGAATCGCATTCTTACTCATGTAGTAGAGGGATTTGTCATCCAAGAAAGCAACTTCCCATTCACGGTGAGTTATAACAATTGTGTTGATTGCAATAACAGCGTTTATAACAGAGTGCGTGGAATGTGTGTAGTAAGTTTTGATTTGAATGACACTAAGTTGCCTACTTGTATGCACTTTTTTTACCCGGATGCAACTGAAAATTCCGTTCAACGAAAACAGCTGTTTTAACCTTGTCATGTTATATCCATGTAAGCATTTAAGCAGCAAGCAATATTTGCCATTATCATAGGTCAAAGTTCTACAGTGTACCGTAGGATATACTGTAGCCTGTTTAGATTGTGTGATCTTTTTTGTGTATTTTTAACCTTCGCCTGCTAATGTAGCTTGCTCTTATTAGGGTTTATTCTGAAAGATCTTGTTTTCAAACAAGTGTAAGCAATGGCTCACTGGGGCCAGCCATACACAGAAACAAGAGTCAGTTGCAAAACCCCCTGGCTGGGCTTTGACCTCAACCAGAGGTGTCCTGTCAAAATCTACAATAGGCAATATTGATCCATTGTAACAAGAGTTAGAAAAGTATTTGTGCTCACGGGGCTCCATAGGTTAAAGTATGGTATAGCTATGTGACTTGGTTTTTGTGGTCATTGTGCAGGTACCATATGTGTCACAAAGCTAACATCATATCATAATAAATTGAACACATGCAAGATTTCAATAAAGCATTTGGTATAAACGTGTTATTTTATTAAGCAAAAAAGCTTTTCAAGAACTTTCGCATATATTCACCACATCTAGTAGTTGTGTATATGAACTAGTGTGGGAGGAAGCGACCAGAGCCATGTGGCATACTTGGCGTGATTTTGCAGTAGTTCAGCATTAAGCCCTGGCCAAACAAAATGCAAGTTGTCACAAGTTTTGACTTGCGCTAACTTGCGATGAGGTGGCCAAACGAAAAGTTTTGCTGGCAGTTGGCTGTTTTGGGCTTCAGCACATGCTGATGACACAACCACTAGGGCGCACTGCTCACAAAAACTAGCGCACACAAACAAACTAATAAAAAAAGTAGAAAATTGGCATAAAATTAAATGAATCCTCTCAATAATACAAGAGTTAGAGGCAAATGGTCTAAGATATTTTTTTACTTAAAATGAAAAATGTTCAATTTACTTGCGGGGACTCGCATTCACTTGCGTTGGGTGGCCAAACAAAAGGCAAGTTGGCAAACTTGCGTTCAAAATTTGAACATGTTCAAATTCGACGCAAGTCAACGCAAGTGGACGTAAGTCAATGTAATTTGGTGGCCAAATGAAATGCAAGCTATCTTAAAACTTGTGACAACTTGCAAAACTTGTTCAACTTGGTTGTTGAACGTGATGAGGCACATCAATTTAAGTTCTTGCTTAATGAAATTTGCTTTCTGTTTTTTCTCCTTTGTGATCTATTACCCTTTAAATGCAATCACAGTTCGAAATACCACACAAATTCAAGCGAATACTCACATGACAAGAACTTTTGTCAATATATTTGTAATTTAAAGTATAAATGTTACAGAAGTACAGTAATTTTTAATTACTGTACTTTTAGACGATAATGTAATGGCAACATGCCATTTATGATGTTGTTATTCTGTCGTTTTGTTGTTGGTGATAATATAAGGTGAAAAATGACAGTCACCAGTTTCCCCTTATCAGCTTGATATATTTATGCCTCCCAAAACTAAGATACTATATCAACTTCAATGATGGTTACTGATTTGTAAAGATTTCATTTTATTTACTTCTTTTTTGCATTTCATGCCCCCAGGCAGATGATGATGATGACGACTACGATCCATTACGAAACAGGAGTCATGACCAGAATGGGGACATTGAAATGGATATGGAGGGAGAAGGTATGTCATGAGTAGAATGGGGGCATTGATATGGATATGGAGGGAGAAGGTATGTCATGAGTAGAATGGGGACATTGAAATGGATATGGAGGGAGAAGGTATGTCATGAGTAGAATGGGGACATTGATATGGATATGAAGAGAGAAGGTATGTCATGAGTAGAATGGGGACATTTATATGGATATGGAGGGAGAAGGTATGTCATGAGTAAAATGGGGACATTGATGTGGATATGGAGGGAGATGGTATGTCATAAGTAGAATGGGGACATTGATATGGATATGGAGGGAGAAGGTATGTCATAAGTAGAATGGGGACATTGATATGGATATGGAGGGAGAAGGTATGTCATGAGTAGAATAGGGACATTGATATGGATATGGAGGGAGAAGGTATGTCATAAGTAGAATGGGGACATTGAAATGGATATGAAGGGAGAAGGTATGTTATGAGTAGAATGGGGACATTGAAATGGATACATTTCAATAAGTAGAATAGGGACATTGATATCGATGCAGAGGGAGAAGGTATGTCATGGATAGAATGGGGGCATTGATATGGATATGGAGGGAGAATGTATGTCATGAGTAGAATGGGGACATTGATATGGATATGGGGGGAGAAGGTATGTCATGAGTAGAATGGGGACATTGATATGGATATGGTGGGAAAAGGTATGTCATGAATAGAATGGGGACATTGAAATGGATATGGAGGAAGAAAGTATGTCATAACCAGAATGGGGACATTGATATGGATATTGAGGGAGAAGGTATGTCATAAGTAGAATGGGGACATTGGTATGGATATGGAAGGAGAAGGTATGTCATGGATAGAATGGGGGCATTGATATGGATATGGAGGGATAATGTATGTCATGAGTAGAATGGGGACATTGATATGGATATGGAGGGAGAAGGTATGTCACGAGTAGAATAGGGACATTGATATGGATATGGAGGGAGAAGGTATGTCATGAATAGAATGGGGACATTGAAATGGATATGGAGGAAGAAAGTATGTCATGACCAGAATGGGGACATTGATATGGATATTGAGGGAGAAGGTATGTCATAAGTAGAATGGGAACATTGGTATGGATATGGAAGGAGAAGGTATGTCATGGGTAGAATGGGGACATTGATATGGATGGAGGGAGATGGTATATCATGAGTAGAATAGGGACATTGATATCGATACGGAGGGAGAAGGTATGTCATAAGTAGAATGGGGACATTGGTATGGATATGGAAGGAGAAGGTATGTCATGGATAGAATGGGGGCATTGATATGGATATGGAGGGATAATGTATGTCATGAGTAGAATGGGGACATTGATATGGATATGGAGGGAGATGGTATACCATGAGTAGAATGGGGACATTGATATGGATATGGAGGGAGAAGGTATGTCATGAGTAGAATGGGGACATTGATATGGATATGGAAGGAGAAGGTATGTCATGAGTAGAATGGGGACATTGATATGGATATGGAGGGAGATGGTATACCATGAGTAGAATGGGGACATTGATATGGATATGGAGGGAGAAGGTATGTCATGAGTAGAATGGGGACATTGGTATGGATATGGAAGGAGAAGGTATGTCATGGGTAGAATGGGGGCATTGATATGGATATGGATGGAGAAGGTATGTCATGAGTAGAATGGGGACATTGAAATGGATATGGTGGAAGAAAGTATGTCATGACCAGAATGGGGACATTGATATGGATATTGAGGGAGAAGGTATGTAATAAGTAGAATAGGGACATTGATATCGATGCGGAGGGAGAAGGTATGTCATGGATAGAATGGGGGCATTGATATGGATATGGAGGGAGAATGTATGTCATGAGTAGAATGGGGACATTGATATGGATATGGGGGGAGAAGGTATGTCATGAGTAGAATGGGGACATTGATATGGATATGGTGGGAAAAGGTATGTCATGAATAGAATGGGGACATTGAAATGGATATGGAGGAAGAAAGTATGGGGACATTGATATGGATATGAAGGCAGAAGGTATGTCATGAGTAGAATGGGGACATTGATATGGATATGGAGGGAGAAGGTATGTCATGAGTAGAATGGGGACATTGATATGGATATGGAGGGAGATGGTATGTCATGAGTAGAATGAGGGCATTGATATGGATATGGATGGAGAAGGTATGTCATGAGTAGAATGGGGACATTGATATGGATATGGAGGAAGAAGGTATGTCATGAGTAGAATGGGGACATTGATATGGATATGAAGAAAGAAGGTATGTCATGAGTAGAATAGGGACATTGATATGGATATGGAGGGAGATGGTATGTCATGACCAGAATGAGGACATTGGTATGGATATGGAGGAAGAAGGTATGTCATGAGTAGAATGGGGACATTGATATGGATATGAAGAGAGAAGGTATGTCATGAGTAGAATAGGAACATTGATATGGATATTGAGGGAGAAGGTATGTCATGACCAGAATGGGGACATTGAAATGGATATGGAGGGAGAAGGTATGTCATGAGTAGAATGGGGACATTGATATGGATACGGAGGGAGATGGTATGTCATGAGTAGAATGGGGACATTGATATGGATATGGAGGGAGAAGGTATGTCATGAGTAGAATAGGGACATTGGTATGGATGGAGGGAGATGGTATATCATGAGAAGAATAGGGACATTGATATCGATATGGAGGGAGAAGGTATGTCATGGATAGAATGGGGGCATTGATATGGATATGGAGGGAGAATGTATGTCATGAGTAGAATGGGGACATTGATATGGATATGGATGGAGAAGGTATGTCATGAGTAGAATAGGGACATTGATATGGATATTGAGGAAGAAGGTATGTCATGACCAGAATTCGGACATTGATATGGTATGTCATGAGTAGAATGGGGACATTGATATGGATATGGAGGGAGAAGGTATGTCATGAGTAGATTGGGACATTGATATGGATATGGAGGGAGAAGGTATGTCATGAGTAGAATGGGGACATTGATATGGATATGGAGGGAGAAGGTATGTCATGAATAGAATGGGGACATTGATATGGATATGGAGGGGAAAGGTATGTCATGAGTAGAATAGGGACATTGATATGGATATGAAGGAAGAAGGTATGTCATGACCAGAATTCGGACATTGATATGGTATGTCATGAGTAGAATGGGGACATTGATATGGATATGGAGGGAGAAGGTATGTCATGAGTAGAATGGGGACATTGATATGGATATGGAGGGGAAAGGTATGTCATGAGTAGAATGGGGACATCGATATGGATGGGAGGGAGATGGAGGGAGATGGTATGTGTTCGTGTTGGTTTGAACACGGGCTAAACTGAAGGATAATTTGACTCTGAAATGAAGTCTTATGTCTTGTTAGTGTTGAATAAGCATGTATTCCTCTTTTGATTGTATGTTTTTGCCGTGGTTTTGCTCCTGCAGCGAGCTCTGCCCCTATGCGCTTGTTACCTTTCAAACAACAGGCTGTGTAACCACTGTCACCTTGTAAATGAGTACCTCGACCATCTCGCCAGCGCATTTTTTCTCTTCCCCATTATAAAATAACAGGGCAAAAGAAGCCCTTTCCATTGTTCTCTCATCTGCTTGTTTTCTTACCCCTTACTTGACATGTTACTAGGGACAGTGATGATGGATACAACCTTATCTAAACAAATCTAACCACCATCATCCTCAGCTGGGATTGCTTTGGAGTCACATTATCCTATAGCCTGTGGTTTAAGGATGAAAATATACCTATATGAAGATAAATGAAAATAGTTTTACTCACTGAAGAGATTATATTGGTTTTCTCTCCCCATTTCTTTTCTAAAAAAATGTTATAAAGTAGAAAAGTAGAATACCTGTTTATTAAAAAATATTTTAGGTTTCGGTGTTGAAAACTTTCTTTGAAAAGATGCAAGAGGTACATAATTTTTTTTTTTTAATTTTAAATACTTTTTTAATAGTTTTTTTTTGTACCCAGTTTAATTATTGAATAACCTCCATCTAAATACCAAGAATGCGTTAAATTTTAGAAAGCCCTCTGAGTAATGATGAAAGCTTTGATAATGTCTTCCTGGAAACCTCCTCTGTACCTGGACATTGTGAGCAGTGTGGTTGTGCCACAGAGGTGCACCATCAGCGAGGACCAAGGCGGTTCTGCTCCACATCTTGCGCTCGTCGATACAGTGTAAGCTGCTCCCGCAAAATGTTGGCCTACCGTGCAAGGATGAAAAATGCAAGAAACAGGCACCACATAAGCAACCGGTCCGCTACTGGGACCTCATCACATCGCAAGAATGTGCAAACATCTCCACAACCACCAACTCAGGTGAGAGGGTATTTCTTACCCTTTATTTGTACCATTAAATTGCACTTAAGTCAGAGAGATTGGTATTTTAAATACTGCACATCACTGCTTACTTAGTACTTGTTACCACCCACTCAGGTGAGAGGGCATTTCTGACCCTATTATGTGTACCATTTAATTGCACTTAAGTCATAGAGATTGGTAGTATAAATACTGCAACTGCTTACTTAGTATTTGTTAACCTTTCTGTGTGTAAAATGATAAGCTCAGGTGAGGGAGAGATTGGAAGCAGAACTACTAAGTATTTCTCACCCTAACTGTGTGCCAAATGTTAAACTCAAGGAGGGGGGAGAGCTTTGTGGCAAAAAAATGAACATACCTTATTCAGGAAAAAGAACATATCAGACCTTTTTCACTAAACAATGTTTATCAAATGTGTGTCCCCGAAGTGTGTATAATACTGTAGGGATTATGTCCTTAGTATGTTCTTAGTTTATTTCCATCTGTTTCTGAGCAATATAATTATATTTAGTATATAAAACTCGAGGCCCTACAAAGAACAAGGGATTTGGTTAGTTGAAAAACTCGGGATAAAATGCAATATACACCTCCTAGGAAGTGGATATTTTCCTGCGCCCCGAAAGGCAAAATGGCGGGTGTAACAGCCGATTTGCAAGTGTTTCCGAAAAGTTCAAACATTGTATTACCCATGAGCAGTATTTTAACAAACTACTTCCTTCTATCTAAATGACTTGTGAAACCATTCGAGCGGGCACTCGCCGCATTCCACCGTGCACTGGTGGCTAAGCGAATGGGAACGCTATATCCGCTATAACAATTTCACACAAATTCGAAAGTCGTGAAGCCGGACTAATACAAAAACGTGAAGGATTTCATAATTGTGAAGGATTTAATAATCGTGAAGGATTTCATAATCGTGAAGGATTTCCAAATCGTGAAGGACTTTCAAAAATCGTGAACGATTTCGAAATTGTGAAGGATTTTAAAAATCGTGAACGATTTCGAAATCGTGAAGGATTTTCAAAATCGTGAACGATTTCGAAATCGTGAAGGATTTTCAAAATCGTTCACGATGGCCCAGGACGGTGAAATGATCCGCTCGTTTTATATACTAAAACAATTATACCATTTCCATTTCGGCCGATCGTGGCTTTAAAAATATCTACCTCGAGCCTTTCGCTCTTGGGAGATATTTCGCCACCATCCACCTCAATGGAAATGGTATAATTGTTAAATATTCTATATTTAATAACAATTAGTATGTTTGGTTACGTTCACAGGTATATGAGCCTTCATATGGTATTCCATCTGTCGCTAACGCTTGTGTACAGGTCAACGAATTTGGTAAGTTGTTATTACACTCCAGGGTACGGCCTCTAAGTGATATCACTAGTTTGAATCACAATAAGCCTAAATAATAATAATAATAATAATAATAATAATAATAATAATAATAATAATAATAATAATAATAATAATAATAATAATAATAATAATAATTTAATATAGCATTATAAAAATCTCAATGCTTTACAAACATCCTTCTCTATTCTACTCAATAATTTAGCTAAAACTCTATCTTACACATAACTGATATATATATATATATATATATATATATATATATATATATATATCTTAATACTAATACTTATGATAATATTTCTAATGGTTAAAAACTAATCAATTGTTGTAGTGCTTACAAAATAAGTACGTCTTTAAAGACGATTTAAATTTGCTGAGACAGTCGGTGTTTCTAATGTGTAGGGGGAGGGAGTTCCATAATTTAGCTGCAAAGTTTGAAAAAGATCTGTCCCCATAAGTTTTTGTTCGTGATTTAGGAATGACGAGAAGGTTCTTGTTAGCAGATCTAAGGGATCGAGATGGCGTATACGGTGTTAAGAGTTCAGTGATATATTCAGGAGCCTGGTTGTGGAGAGCTTTATGTGTGATTGTAAGAATTTTAAAGTCTATTCTAGAAGCAACAGGTAGCCAGTGAAGTTCCTTAAGAATGGGTGTAATGGCGTCCCTCTTCTTAGCACCAACGATTAGTCTTGCGGCACAGTTCTGAACACGCTGTAGTTTGGCTATTTCTTTTTCTTGGAGTCCAGACAGAAGACTATTACAGGCATCTAGTTTTGAAGTTATGAAAGCAAGTCGCGTTTTGAAGTTATGAAAGCAAATATGACTGCATCATTAGTTATAGTTATTTAATACTTCACTTCATAGCCTTGAGTGATGTGATATTGTGTGATACTGTGATCAGAGTCCAGTAGAAACTCCAAATAGAGCCCTGTTAACTTTAATATATCCCACACTAAGTAGACAAGCACTGAAAACACCACATTCGTTCATGGAGGTAGAAATACTTTATTACACGTAATTTTCGCGACGTCGAAATTTAAAGGTTTTGAAATGCCAATATTTTGCGACGCTTGATTTCCGTGATTTCTGTATTTTAGTAAAAACAGGCCGCATTGCTTTCGTGATTTCAGTATTTTAGTAAAAACAAGTCGCGTTATTTTCGTGATCTTGGGACAGTATAATCACGAAAAAACAGTGGGATTGAATAGTGCTATGATCATCAAAACCGAAGCAAAAAGAGTAATGCACTACTTATTTAATTAATTGACTTATTTATAAAGCTTCAAGTGTAACCCTTGACAATAAAAAAAAGGACATAACGTCAACAACAAATGAAAGAAAAAATGGAAAAAAATGGATGTAATTATTAATAGTACTTACTCTAAATGCCTAATAGCAACAGGATGGTTGCGCAAGAATACTCCTAGCGCGGCACCACTTAGGAGAAACAGATTTCCACGTAATTGCATTTTCAGCATTGAAGGTAGTTGTTTTGAGGGCCCAGCTATATCTGACTGCTAGTTTGTCATTTAAAGAGAGTAAGGATGACGTGGTGCGTATATCTACAGGGAGTGTATTTCAATGGAAAACGAATTTTAAAATAACTTAGTTTTACAGGATGGCTATACAAGGGTTGCTCCTGTGACGGGACGATCTTGATAAAGGAATATTATAGAGTCCATTCAGGCATTTATATATAAAAACAAGGTCCTTTATTTGGTGCCAGTAATATGTAAAATCCAACAATAACTCCGACATAAGTTTTGGCAAGGTAATAATATTTCAAAGTCACTGTGTACTCTCTTAGTTTTCGCTCATACCAATTTTTGGGACACTTTTTTTTCGTGCATCTTTATTTTCGCGAATTTTTAAAAACTGTGAAATTTAAGTGACGCGAAAATAAGGTATCCAAAAGTCCATCCTCAGTAATATACAGTAGGAACATACTATTTTCTGGGGTCACACCTTGTAAGAATCAAAGGCGGTTTTCAAAAAGCTTTAATTTACAAATAAGACTTTAGTGTCAACTGGGAGACTGTTCAAAAGCAGAAGAATGCGGTTGAATTATGAATCCCGAAAAAGTGATATCCCTGAATTTTTGGAGATATATATAGAAAATATAAGTATTTTTGAATACTTTAAAGAAGTTCGCTTCTATAGAGATATATTTGATTCTCCTGCAAAACAGCAAAACTTCCTAAAAGCCTAAATACACTATTTTCTTATCACAAAGACTGGTAGTTGGGTAAACACATCTCCTCCTGACTTGAAACAATCCATGGTTTCAGATAGGAAAAAAACGTGCCAAAAACGTGCCTTCAAAACAGTGCTGTCTTTTACGATTCCTCTTGAAAATATTTAACGTATTTTAAATGCATTTGCCAGTTTATTGTGTATATCGTGACCAAATTTGTGCAATAAGATTGCTAATAGGTTTGGGTAAGACTTAAAGTCTGTAGTCCTAGGTAACAGTATGCCTATCACCGGCATTTGCCATCAATATTCAAATTCTCCGTTTAGAAATGATATCATTTAATGACTCTCAAATGCACAGCACATCTCTTCCAAGCTACATCGTCTGTTTATCGTATCGAAGCAGTCATTTGTGATAAGTGAAGCCAAATTGCACCAAAGATGGGAAACGAACACGGGAAAAACGCTGTCCCAAAACCAAACCCTAGCCCTAACTCTCCTGTTCAAAATGGGACGTTGAAGCAATCTCTAGAGGACGGTAAAGGTTGGTACGTTGTTTTTAGATGTTTACCCAGCATAATTTCCGTAGAGGAATAAGCAAATCAGGTTGTTTTATCTTAAGTATTTAATCGTGATTCTTTTACTTAACATACGCAGAAATTGTGTTTTAAAATTGTTGTTAAATGAAAGAGAGAGAGGGAGAGAGAGATATTTTGAGTGTGCCCGGTGCTACTTTGGTACTACTGGGTCTGTCAATAGTTTTAACTTAAAAGTAAATAGCATCGAAGAACCTGTCTTTGGAAATAAAGTAATAGTATTTTGCACAAAATGTGTCAATTGCTCTTAGAAACTGGCTTGCCATGCTTTTCTGAGATGATTATAGACAACAACAATAGTCAACAATAGAAAGTCGACTTTTTCGTTTCTGTAGTTTTCTTGGTGCACTATTACCTCAATTTCTTTACCTGGAAATTTGATAATCGAGAAAATTCACGAATCGTGAATAAAGTCTTAGCTGTGTTAGTTGCATCTTTTTTAGTTTTTTAGTCAAACGTGATAAACCACGAAACATCGTGCAAGCTCGACCGCGTGTTTTCCACGTGCTTAACTATACACCTACACAAACGAGGCTCAAAATTATGCACCCCCCCAGTGGGATTGATTTAAATCGCATAGATCTAAAAGACCATCGCCGTGAAATTTATTTAGGTTTTTAATGATAATTCATCCGTTACCTTAGTGAGAAGGAAATCTACGTTGGAAGTCACGCAGCGACGGGGGCAGTCTCGTTTTTAGGTAAAATTCGGTTTGGGGGAGTTTTCTAAAGAATCTAAAACGATCAGTTTTATCTGTTTGAACTTACACGTACGCGATTCTTTACACTTTTTTATGGCTAAACTCATGTGTCTTTTTTATTAACTGTTGGCATGGCTGCTTTTATTTTGCTTGCGTGTAACTCTCACGTGACTCGTTTAACCTTCACGTGTAACGCTTGCATATATTATACCTGGTAGATGAAATGCCAGCGTGCTATGTATTTCGCGTGAAATTCTCGCGTGTGGTGTTGCTCAGGATCATATGTCCAAGTGCTCTTTATTTCTTGTGTAACTCGAGTGTGTGTTTTCTAGATCTCAAGTGGTATGTATTCCCCGTGTAACTCTCGCGTGTAACTCTCGCGTGTAACTCTCGCGTGCCTTGTACCCTCTAGATCACATGTCCACGTGCTATGACTGGAGTCGTAACGAGGTTGAGCCGCTGTGGTTATACGAACACGTGGAGGCCGCCAAGTGGAGTATCGACCAAGTTGCCGATTTCATACGGTGGGTAGTATACCACGTGACTTGAATTGAATACAAATTGCAGATATCAGGATTGCTCGGTGTCTTGTCAATCTCTCCTATCGTGTCATCTATTGCTACTCAGCTCACTGAAGGGTTGCTTTGAGTCTTGTCAATCTCTCCTATCGTGTCATCTATTGCTACTCAGCCCACTGAAGGGTTGCTCCGAGTCTTGTCAATCTCTCCTATCGTGTCATCTATTGGTACTCAGCTCACTGAAGGGTTGCTTTGAGTCTTGTCAATCTCTCCTATCGTGTCATCTATTGCTACTCAGCTCAGTGAAGGGTTGCTCGGTGTCTTGTCAATCTCTCCTATCGTGTCATCTATTGCTACTCATCCCACTGAAGGGTTGCTCGGTGTCTTGTTAATCTCTCCTATCGTGTCATCTATTGCTACTCAGCTCACTGAAGGGTTGCTTTGAGTCTTGTCAATCTCTCCTATCGTGTCATCTATTGCTACTAAGCTCAGTGAAGGGTTGCTCGGAGTCTTGTCAATCTCTCCTATCGTGTCATCTATTGCTATTCAGCTCACTGAAGGGTTGCTCCGTGTCTTGTCAATCTCTCCTATCGTGTTATCTATTGCTACTCAGCCCACGGAAGGGTTGCTCGGAGTCTTGTCAATCTCTCCTATCGTGTCATCTATTGCTATTCAGCTCAGTGAAGGGTTGCTCGGTGTCTTGTCAATCTCTCCTATCGTGTTATCTATTGCTACTCAGCCCACGGAAGGGTTGCTCGGAGTCTTGTCAATCTCTCCCATCGTGTCATCTATTGCTATTCAGCTCAGTGAAGGGTTGCTCGAAGTCTTGTCAATCTCTCCTATCGTGTCATCTATTGCTACTCAGCCTACTGAAGGGTTGCTTTGAGTCTTGTCAATCTCTCCTATCGTGTCATCTATTGCTACTCAGCTCAGTGAAGGGTTGCTCGGTGTCTTGTCAATCTCTCCTATCGTGTCATCTATTGCTACTCAGCTCAGTGAAGGGTTGCTCGGTGTCTTGTCAATCTCTCCTATCGTGTCATCTATTGCTACTCAGCCTACTGAAGGGTTGCTTTGAGTCTTGTCAATCTCTCCTATCGTGTCATCTATTGCTACTCAGCTCAGTGAAGGGTTGCTCCGAGTCTTGTCAATCTCTCCTATCGTGTTATCTATTGGTACTCAGCCCACTGAAGGGTTGCTCCGAGTCTTGTCAATCTCTCCTATCGTGTTATCTATTGCTATTCAGCTAACTGAAGGGTTGCTCCGAGTCTTGTCAATCTCTTCTATCGTGTCATCTATTGCTACTCAGCCCACTGAAGGGTTGCTCGGTGTCTTGTCAATCTCTCCTATCGTGTCATCTATTGCTACTCAGCTCAGTGAAGGGTTGCTCGGTGTCTTGTCAATCTCTCCTATCGTGTTATCTATTGCTATTCAGCTCACTGAAGGGTTGTTCAGAGTCTTGTCAATCTCTCCTATCGTGTCATCTATTGCTACTCAGGTCGCTGCAAGGTTGCTCGGAGCACGCGGATAGCTTCATCGCGGAGGAGATAGACGGTCAGGCGTTGATGCTGCTGCGAGAGGAACACATGGTAGTCGCCATGAAGATGAAGCTGGGCCCCGCCCTCAAGATTGTCGCCAAAGTCGACACAATGAAACGCGAGGCAATGCTACGCGAACACGGGACCGACTGAACCGGGATCAAGGACTCGGGATCAACACACATTAAGCACACCATGAACACGGGACCGACTGAACCGGGATCAAGGACTCGGGATCAACACAGATTAGGCACACCATGAACACGGGACCGACTGAACCGGAATCAAGGACTCGGGATCAACACAGAATAGGCACACCATGAACACGGGACCGACTGAACCGGGATCAAGGACTCGGGATCAACACAGAATAGCACACCATGAACACGGGACCGACTGAACCGGGATCAAGGACTCGGGATCAACACAGAATAGGCACACCATGAACACGGGACCGACTGAACCGGGATCAAGGACTCGGGATCAACACAGATTAAACACACCATGAACACGGGACCGACTGAACCGGGATCAAGGACTCGGGATCAACACAGATTAGGTTCACAGATATTGTATATACGTACCTTATAGGCCTCGACATCGATAGTACCAATGCAATGTACACTTAACTCGTTCTTTGTTGTATAGGACAAGTTAGTTGATTTTGCAACATGCGACGACACACAAACTAAAAAATGATATAACCCCGATCCCCAGGCTTTAGAAATATTTAACGCTGAGTTCAGCCAAAGTGTTAGCTCGATATTTCTAGCATTTACCAAATGAAAAGCAATTAAATTTAATATCCCAAAGTTACGTATTCAAAATAATTTTCAAATGTGATGTTTTGGTAGTGCAAAAAAGAAAAAAAAAGTGTTGTACAGTGCGCCTTTGTGACGATGTGTATACGACATATTTATAAGAAAGCATACTTTTCCTGAAGTCTAGGTATGAATAATAGGTCTTACCAAAAGGAATGCCCTTCTGGTTATTATAAACATGTTCATATATTACTAACTCGTATGGTCATTATTAACTTAACAATTTCCCATAGTTTTCCGTGGTATGTACTCTTATACACCACTATATTCGTCACCGTCATGATCAAAATGTTGTGGAGTCACGAGGCGCGTGGTGCATTCTTACTGAGGTTTTTAATTTTCTGCGTACGCTCGCCGATGATTCCCCACACGTAAATCGCCTTTTGGCGACCGTCATTCAAAGTCTTTGAATTTGCCAGCTCTGAAATGGCTTCCGCCCATCTCCCCGCAAGGCAGGGACCAATCAAAAAGCATTACAGTAAATGATTTCTGCTTGTTGACGGTGGTGACTGACATGCGAGAATACAACGAAGGCAAATTCTAGGTTGTGACAAAAAAACAAGAAATACGGAACACAACAGCTGGATTCAGATAGATTTTATTTATTTTCCCCAATTCTCCATACGTTCACAAGTTCGAGACGATTCCGTTTTCGAATTCAATAATTACTAAACTAGCTTTCATATCTAAATCCCATCACAATTCAATCCCCATTTGTATAATTACGATAATTATATATTAGCGCTCTAGCAAGAGGAAATACTGCGTGGATAGTATAGTTTTTCAAAATGAAAAAAAATTTACTTATTTGGCTGAACCAATTGTTCACCCATTATTATTTTATTTTAGGGTATTTATTTTATTGTATGCTTTTCCTTCTGTCTACTACAGATAAACTATCTGAACAACCCAAGAAGTAACAGAAAAAAAATGATCGTCAACTTGAGAAATAATCAAGGAATGGAGTCATACAAACCTAAAGTTGAACAATTTCACATTCTTGACATAGTTTTTTCCCTTTATCATGTTCAACATATAAGGTACTGGTAGATGAATCTGGTGTGACAATGTACAAACAATTCGAAAGCACAAGGCACCGTATAAGAAAAGCAACTTTTTCAGCGAATGAAAATGTCGCGTGCGTTTTTCCCGCCGTAAAACTTCTGAGTTCCCGGATGATCGAACGCGCTTCTATTTTTCGTATTTCCAAATATAGTCGCTCGCGAATTATCCACGCTAGTACATGGTGCCTTATTTCTATTGGATATGAATCCCCTCTACTCTTTGTCGCTATTATAGGTGAAACCCTTATGATAATGCGGCAGACTGGTTTCGGAATAGCTCCGTCAGCATCCCATCTCCTCTCTTGAGTAATTCATCAGGACTATCGAACTCCATGGCCTGACCCTTCTCCATCACAAGCACCTTATCATAGTCCAGTATCGTATTGAGACGATGTGCGATTGTGATGACGGTGCAGCCGCTAAACTTGCTACGTATCGTCTCCTGAATGCTCCGGTCTGTGTTGAAGTCCACGTTAGCTGTAGCCTCATCCATCACAATGATCTTATTTTTGTTGAGCAGCGCGCGCGCAAGGCAAAGCAGCTGACGTTCCCCCACGCCGAAGTTGTTGCCGGACTCCGAAAGCTCGAAGTATAGCTCGCCTGGCAACTCCTTGACTTTGTCTTTCATCTCCACTTGTTCAAGCACGTTCCACAGGGCGGCGTCGTCGTACCGGGAGAATGGGTCGAGGTTGATGCGGAGTGATCCGCTGAAGAGTGTCGGGTTCTGCGTGATGACGGAGATCACTCGTCGCGTGTTCTGGATGTTGAGCTGCCCGATCTCCTGATCGTCGATGATGATCTTACCCTCCGGGTCAGGCATCCTGAACAGGGCCGCGACCAGCGACGACTTGCCTGCCCCCGTCCGCCCGGCCACGCCCACTCGCTCGCCCCCCTTGATGTCGATGTTAAGGTTCTGCAATAGAGCGCAAAATGTCAAGTACGTTTGATGTAATCAATACTGATCGTGATACAGTGACTGTGCTTTTAAAGTATCTGTTCTCTTCGTTCCTACATGACTGAAACTGCAAGGATTGTAAGTATTGCCCTGATTGACACCGCAAGGATTGTACGTATTGCCCTGATTGACACAGCAAGGATTGTACTATACAATGTCAATAAACTATTCTTTGTCTAGAAGAGAAAAAATAATAATGTCTTCGGAAACCCATTTTTTTATTGCGAGGCTCACATTCGAATTTAAGGCGAAGAGCCAGAAAATATGTTTTGTTAAGTGTCAAGCAAGTGCCTTTCAAGATCAGAAACCGCTTAGACACTGCTGGACTCAGTAACTGTTTATTTTAAAAGATGTTGTTCCTTTGTTTTGTTCCGAGAATTTTTATATGAAGACACTAGTCCGAAGAAGGCCTTTTTTTCCCCAACCTCACCATCAATTTCCGTTCATAGGGCCTAGCATGATTTAGCCTCTTAGACTTTGAGAAGCCTTATTAGGCTTTGAAAGCAGATCGAACGACACACCTGATTGCAAACATGACGCACGGAATTAAAACTTACATGGAGTACTTGGGGGCCTCCCTCGTAGTATCTGAGCGAGACATTCTCGAACTTGACATTGCCATGCGCAGGCCATGACTCCGGTGCTTTTTTCTCGATGTAGTACCCAGGCTCCTCGTCCAGATGGGTGTACGACATTACCCTCTCCACGGACGTCATCATGTTCTCGACGTCAGCGGTCTGCCTCATGGCGAACTGCAGCTGACCAACTGTACTGATAGCGTAGACAAGAGAAAGACCAAGCGTGCCTGAAAAACACATTTGCATCAAAACCAAGATCTGATTAACAGCAGGCCCAGCGTGCCTGGGTAACACATTCTTATATGGGGCAAATAAACTGTGCTCGTTGGCGGACGTATAGAGGTAGTGGGAGGCTGGGAAAGTCGTCGTACCTGCATCTGACGTGGACGAGACTCCGGTGAATGTCGCTATAGCAACGAAGGCAGTGCACACGAAGTCCAGTCTAATACCCATCCATCGCGCGGTGTGGGGAACTAGGAACCAGATTTGACTTCGGTGGTCTTGCACTCTGAGCAAAAATGATCAAAATGATCATGACTTCTACAAAGATTATCACCCTAACTGATCTGTTTATTATTATGATCAATCATGACTTCTACAAAGATTATCACCCTAATTGATCGGTTTATAATTATGATCAATCATTACTTCTACAAAGATTATCACCCTAATTGATCTGTTTATAATTATGATCAATCATTACTTCTACAAAGATTATCACCCTAATTGATCTGTTTATAATTATGATCAATCATTACTTCTACAAAGATTATATACATTCGCTTACACCATTCGTTTCTAACAAATCGCTGAGCGTAATGTATGGGGCACGTGTAGTTTTATAAAGTGACTTGTTCGCGATCATCGTTTTTGATTACTCGTTTTGTAAAGTTTGGTCGTCTGCAGTGAGTTGTTTAAAATGATAGTAACGCATCGTTAATAACAAAATCGTTTGGAATGAGTTTGTCTGAGTTTTTACCGATTCGTTTGCAATGAGTTGTTTACCATGAATCATGTGTGACGATAATTGTTTTTCTTTTACTGACGATTCACATACTTGTCAAAGCTTTGAATCGTGTATAACGACTCTATGACTCGTTGTTAGCGACGAGTTACTCACTCGTTAAACCTTTGAATGAATCGATTCTCCATGTGGTACGTGCGAATCAGCACGATGCCCTCCAGCGTGTCCGCGAGGTGCGCGAGGACTGGGCTCTGGCTGATTGCTTCCATGCGCTTGATCTCGCGGGACGTCTTCAAGTAATATCTATAAAGAAGCGCAGGTGATCTCAGTCATCACAGCCAACCAGTCATTTTATTCTTTTCTGTGACTGTCGCTATTGGTCATACTGATAGACCGTATTCAAATATGGTGTTAGTCATCACAGCAGACGAGGCTTTTCATTCACTTCTGTAAATGTCGATATTGGTCATACTGATAGACCGTATTCAATTATGGTGTCAGCTCTCGCTTATCAATCAACAGATTAACTAGCGACCCCAGGGCAAAGCAGCAGTAGCTACGAAACATGGACTTGGAATACACACGACAGTAGTTTTTTGTCGAACAAAGAAGTACCACCTAGTACCACATTCGTAGTATCACATCGCTGCTCTTAAAAAACAGCAGGCGAATTTGAACAAATGCTACGCAATGCTTGAATTTATTTCTGGCATAGACAGTCTATCTAACACAATTGTCACACTAAAGTCAGCGCAGTTTCTCGTATAAGGCAGGCGCATTTGATCTCAATGCCAAGTGTTCTCTTACCTGTTGATACCGATGAAGCCTAGCAACATAGGGACGACGCCGAATATCGCCCAATAGTTAGTGCTGCATGTGACGCACACGGATGCCAGCGTCTGGAGAATGTACTGAAGGGCAAGTAGCGATGTCGGCGGAAGGAACTCATCCACGATACCGATATCCTTCGAGAACCGATTCAGTATTCGACCCGATGGGTTGGTGTCATAGAAATGAACCGGCGTCTGAAATAACAGATGTAATTTATGATTATTTCTGTAAAAATATCGCTTATTTTGTGGAGTAGCTAAAAGACATGCGCAAGTATATATGAAAAAGAATCAACCTCGTAGCCGATGAAGACATTCTGTCTAGAAAGGAGTTGGATAAGGCAAGGCTCAACGGCTCTGAGTCGTCTGATTCACTAGCTTTCAAAATTCATCCAATTTGTACTTATGGACAAGGAAAACTTCTAGATCAAATATAATTATCAAACTCAATCCTATGCAATTGTGCATTGATCAGGCACTCAACAAGTCATACATGTCCCCCAAATCAGCCAACCACCTAATCAACCAATAGGACCGCGTGTCTTATCGCCCCACTCAACCAATGAGAGCGTGCATTGTATCACACCTTGAGTATAGAGACGACCATCTTGTCGTGGAGGTTCTCTGAGCACCTCAGGGTGGTTATGTAGTAAAGCAGGCCGCGTATTATGGCCAGGAAGAGAGCCCCCCCCACCAGACACCCGTAGATGATAAGGTTCAGTTTGTGCTTCTGTTCAACCCACTTCATCCGGGACATGTGAACCAGCCACAGGTTAGGCGATATGATGGACGCTACAAGACAAATGTGAACCAGTCACAGGTTATTAGGGATATGATGGACGCTACAAGACAAATGTGAACCAGCCACAGGTTATTTGGGATACGATGGACGCTACAAGAAAATTCCCAATTAGTTTAAGTCGTTTTGTTGCTCCTTTTCGCAGGTTATACAAAAAAAACATAAATATCCCAAGATCTGTACATTCAACACTACATATGTAGATTAGGACACGACCCATCTTACGTTAGAGGGGAAAATCCCTGTGTTTCCGAGGATGGACACCACCTAATACAAGAACCGTGGAAGCTAGATATTCCAAGACCCCAAGGTCGTCAAAATACTCACCTTGCGCAATCAGAAACAGTAGCACGAGGAGGATGAGCAAACACGCGTGGAGACCCGACCTGAAGTACCTCCAGTACAGCTTGGCCGAGATCGTGCCCACGTGGCGTTCCTCGGCTTTCCGAGCCATGCCCTGGATGGGCTCGCTGTCCGAAGTGTCCTTCTTAGTGGCTTTCTTGACAGCCTGTTTTTCCTTGGACAGCGGTTGCTCCTTGTCGTGCAGCTGGTGATACTTTTCCCAGCCTTGTCGGAACTCCTCTTCCAAAGATTCAAGATCCAGCCCAGAATCCTGCGCGAATAAAATACACAAAGGGTTACCATGACTTCTGAGTAGACGCATGGTGAGCTATTAGAATAGACGATAGGAAGGCTCTCTCCCTTGGGTAACCACGCGACACTAAAGCAACTCCTTTTCCAATACTTGTTTCCCCTCTTGGTGTTGAATAATGTAATGCCCGTCATAAAACATACATTCTAGTCAAAGCTAATTCTTGCCTCGTTTATCTACCCCACAACACACTGCGAGGGGAATGCCATTTGTTCTATTATGCTCTACGCACTTCTTTATCTGTCCCACGTTCTTCACGCACACACACACACACACCCATACATTACCCATACATGGTAAACATCCATCCCACAATCCATTGCGCTCCTATACATCCAGTAACACCCCGTACCTGCACTTGCTGGTAGTCGCCCTCGTGTGAGATCGCCCTCCTATACCCCCCGTAACACCCCGTACCTGCACTTGTTGGTAGTCGCCCTCGTGTGAGATCGCGCTCCTATACATCCCGTAACACCCCGTACCTGCACTTGCTGGTAGTCGCCCTCGTGTGAGATCGCCCTCCTATACCTCCCGTAACACCCCGTACCTGCACTTGCTGGTAGTCGCCCTAGTGTGAGATCGCGCTCCTATACATCCCGTAACACCCCGTACCTGCACTTGCTGGTAGTCGCCCTCGTGTGAGACCGCGCCCCTATACATCCCGTACCTGCACTTGCTGGTAGTCGCCCTCGTGTGAGTCCGCGCCCCTATACATCCCGTAACACCCCGTACCTGCACTTGCTGGTAGTCGCCCTCGTGTGAGACCGCGCCCCTATACATCCCGTAACACCCCGTACCTGCACTTGCTGGTAGTCGCCCTCGTGTGAGACCGCGCCCCTATACATCCCGTAACACCCCGTACCTGCACTTGCTGGTAGTCGCGCTCCTATACATCCCGTAACACCCCGTACCTGCACTTGCTGGTAGCCGCCCTCCTATACACCCCGTAACATCCCGTACCTGCACTTGCTGGTAGTCGCCCTCCTATACATCCCGTAACACCCCGTACCTGCACTTGCTGGTAGTCGCGCTCCTATACATCCCGTAACACCTCGTACCTGCACTTGTTGGTAGTCGCGCCCCTATACACCCCGTAACACCCCGTACCTGCACTTGCTGGTAGTCGCCCTCGTGTGAGATCGCGCTTCTATACATCCCGTAACACCCCGTACCTGCACTTGCTTGTAGTCGCCCTCCTATACATCCCGTAACACACCGTACCTGCACTTGTTGGTAGTCGCCCTCGTGTGAGATCGCGCTCCTATACATCCCGTAACACCCCGTACCTGCACTTGCTGGTAGTCGCCCTCGTGTGAGATCGCGCTTCTATACATCCCGTAACACCCCGTACCTGCACTTGCTTGTAGTCGCCCTCCTATACATCCCGTAACACCCCGTACCTGCACTTGCTGGTAGTCGCGCTCCTATACATCCCGTAACACCCCGTACCTGCACTTGCTGGTAGTCGCGCTCCTATACATCCCTTAACACCCCGTACCTGCACTTGCTGGTAGTCGCCCTCGTGTGAGATCGCGTTCCTATACATCCCGTAACACCCCGTACCTGCACTTGCTGGTAGTCGCCCTCCTATACATCCCGTAAAACCCCGTACCTGCACTTGCTGGTAGTCGCCCTCGTGTGAGATCGCGCTCTTATACATCCCATAACACCCCGTACCTGCACTTGCTGGTAGTCGCGCCCCTATACATCCCGTAACACCCCGTACCTGCACTTGCTGGTAGTCGCCCTCATGTGACATCCCGCTCCTATACATCCCGTAACACCCCGTACCTGCACTTGCTGGTAGTCGCCCTCGTGTGAGATCGCGCTCCTATACATCCCGTAACACCCCGTACCTGCACTTGCTGGTTGTCGCGCTCGTGTGACATCGCGCTCCTATACATCCCGTAACACCCCGTACCTGCACTTGCTGGTAGTCGCCCTCGTGTGACATCGCGCTCCTATACATCCCGTAACACCCCGTACCTGCACTTGCTGGTAGTCGCCCTCGTGTGAGATCGCGCTCCTATACATCCCGTAACACCCCGTACCTGCACTTGCTGGTAGTCGCCCTCGTGTGAGATCGCGCCCCTGTCCATGATCATGATGTAGTCCGCGTTCTTCAGGTGTTGCAGCTGGTGGGTGACGAGTATGCGGATCTTGTTCTCTAGTACCCCCGTGATACAATTCTCAAATATGTGTTTCCCGACCTTCGCGTCCACCGCGCTCAAGGGGTCATCCAGCAGGTAGATATCACCGTCTGCGTACACGGCACGCGCGAGGTTCACGCGCGCTTTCTGCCCGCCACTCAGACTAGCCCCACGTTCGCCAAGTATCGTGGCATCGCCTTGCGGTAAACTCACGATGTCCTTGGCCAAGTCGCATGCTTCAAGCGTCCTCTGGTATCTCTCCTCGTCATAAGGCTTACTGAATAGAATATTCTCTCGAACGGTACCACTGAATACCCACGCGGTCTGCGGGACATACACGACTTCCCCGCGCGTCTTCACGCTCCCCTCGCTCGGTAGCAGCTCCCCTAGAAGAGTTAGCAGCAGCGAGGACTTGCCACTCCCTACGGGCCCCGTCACCAACACGAGCTTATTCTCGTTAAAGTCCATGTTGATATCGGAGAGAACTGGAGACACGTCCGTGCCATTCCAATGACAGGCGACGTTGTTTACCCTGATGTATGGTTCCCCCTCCTTCTCCTCCTCATTTTCCTCCTCCCGCTCCTCTTGGCAGCTCGCCTTCCGACTCGACCCACCAGTCTCACTCAGCTCTTCAATCAGAAGGAAGTGCTCGATGCGGTCCAGCGAGGCGAAGCAGTCGGCAATGAGCTGCATGCCATCCGTCAGACCGTACACCAGGGAGCGCCTGTTCTCGCTCAGTAACCCCACCATGGTGAAGATGTTGTAGGGTGTCAGGCGGGTGCCGGTGAACACCAGGGTGATAAACGCGATGAGGCAGATGACGCTATCGTACGTGTGCTGTAGTGACGCGAAGCTGGAGAGGATGCCGTAGATCTTACGCATGATCAACACCTCCGTTCTGCAATCACAGGAATAAGTTGCCGGTACAATCAACTCCTTTATCAAGACATTTATTCAAGATTTGAAGACGTGTCCGTTAGAAGAGCTGAGATAATTTCACAGATTTTAGAACACTGAGATAACCCCTGAGGGGGGAGGGGTAGACAGATTTTATGCAAAAGACATCAAACCCGAGGAGAACGCGCCATCTCGGTGCGTGACGGTTACGAGACAGACACATTTCATTGTCGGTTTCTGTCTGTCTGTAAAAGTCACCCTCTTATCCTAACCAAAGAGAAGTCATAGTGTATACTAATATCACTCTTCTATCATGCTCATAGCAACGTGTTTGCGTTTAAAATTAATTTCTTTGCGTAGTTACACATTCTTAAGACCACGCTCAGTTTCCGAGATAACAAAGAAACGAGTGACAGGTCCATACCTTCTTATTTGCCTGACTACATCCCTGTAAGGCCATTCCCACGCATACATCTTGACGGCCCTGATACCGGAAATAACCTCATTCATAACCTCGAGCCTACGGTCCGTCACACGCGCAGCCTGCATGCGCAGCTTAGCGACCCAGCCTGTCATCTCGGCCTCGTAGGGAATGAGGATAAGCGCGAAAGCGAGGCCAGTGACGGCTTGCCAGCCAATCAGCACCCAGAGCAGCACACCCAGCACCACGAGGTCGAAAGGTGAGCGCAGCGACGCGAACAGGTTCTGAGTCGCAAGGTCAAGGCGCTGAATGTCATTGGACACCAGGTTGATCACGTGACCGGAACTGATCTTGGCTAGCTTACTCTGGCTCATGCGCAGTACCTTGAAGATAAAAATAATCCCAAATAAGGTTAGACGCGTAAGGGATACTAGTCTATTCAGGAGATAATGTTTGATATTTTAGGCTAAGTTCAAACTTCGTATTATCCATGAGCCGTATTTAATGCAAATTCATGCAAATGAATCAAGTCCATTGTTTTATCTTCATTTGCATGCATTTGCATTGAATACGGCTCATGGATAATACGACGTTTTAACTTAGCCAAATTAGCCTTATATACCTATTTTCAGAAACGTTGCCAGTGCTAATGGCGAATAGAAAATGAATTGAAAATGGCTGTTCAGCAAAGTACATTGGGTCCCGTCTTGTTTCTAAATGAAAATCAACACAACACTTGCGCGTCATCTCGCTTTCTGTTTGATTGGTAAATCAGAGGCCATACCACGAGATTCGTATCCACACACTCTTTGCAAGTTTACATTATAACACTCAAACTCGTCCCAAAGTTCGCGAACATCCCTCTCATAATAAAATTGTCTATCCTAACAAAAGCACACTCAAGAAAGGGGATTGTAGGGTATTTAATGTAAAGTTTTCAATTTTCGCTTATGCGCGTCACGCCGTGTCACGTTTCGGGAATGATTTGAGAAGATGTAGAAAAATCCATCCTACATTCCTATTCTACTAGAAATAAAAAGAAACGAGGAAGTCACAAACTGATTGAATGGTTTAATGTCAAAATTTGCGCGAATCACCGGCCCAGCACAGCTCCGCCGACGCAATAAATCTCACACTCACTCACTGAGTCATCATCAATAAAAGGACGGACATTTTGTCATATCTATAAGAGCCTAATAAACTACTGCGCCATCCCCTACTTGCCGAAATTAATTGTGACGGTTCAAAAATGTATAATGTTATATCTTATAAAATGAGATTATTTTCCATAAACCTTATCTAAATGAGTGATTTACTCTGTTAATTTTATTTTTTCGCCCAAGTAGTAAGTTTAAAGGGGTTCTCGCTTGGTGGCCGACTTTACATTAATTAAACAGTTTATAAGTTTGTTATTTTTCGTCTTAGGACTGCAATTAGAGTCTGTTATTAACAGATACTTGTTACCCTATGATATCAGTGCAAACCGGAATGTTTGCATTCATCTCATGTGTAAAACCCAATCTATTTCAAAGAGAAAGTCTTGAAAAACATGTTTTCAAAATTTGCATGTTTTTTTCCAGTTGGCTTAACCGCGTTACTGGCTAGCCCATGCATAATCTTACATTCTTTGCTTCAGAAACAGATTAGAGCTGGAACATTTTGCTGAATATAAAGACTTATAGCTATTTATTGTTTAAACGTGCCATATTAAAACAATAAAACACCGTAAGTAAGAGAATTTAATAGAAGTTAGCTGTTATCAAATAAAGTCATTGTTCCGTGTCATAAAATCTTGTACTAAACACGAATGATTTTTGTTTTTAACTTTTCTTCTTTTTAATATTCGGAATCTTTTCTGTGCTTTCTCTCGATTAAACCTGTTGCTCTTTTATCAACTTTTTATTTCGAGATCTAAAGTACTCCGCACTAGTTTAAACCAAGCCCCAGTTCCCCCCGGGGGCTGGCACAATAAAGTCAATGTCCACGTATCTTGTATTTCCTTAATGTCGGACTCACCTTGTTATAAAGTATCCCTGTCGCTGCCGCGCGGAATCGCATCCCTAAGAGAGCTGACCTGTTCTGATAGTGGTGCTGGGCTAAGTTCCTACCGAGGGACGTCAGGCAGATTCCAGTCGGCAACACGTACCTGAAACTCGCACCAAGATCTCTGATTCCCATTAGATATGAAATCAGAAATCCCAGTAACACGGGCAGAGTCATTCTATTCGCCATGTCCGTCAGTACCAGAGCAATGATATAGAAATATTCCGATACTGGACACACGCGCATCAGCGCCTTCCAAAACCGCGGTTTCTTGCCCATTGGTATTTTTTCTAACTCTTTGCTCCATGCTTTTTCCAGTCTCTCCGTTAGATATTCGGCTTTATCGTCTTCTATGAGAGGGTATAGGTCCGATTCCTCCAGAGGTCTCTTGTTTCCAATATAAAAAATGTGGTTCATCCACCAGAAAGTGATTTTAGAAAGTATATTTGCGCGCAGCTTTGGGTTTATGTTTTCCTTTTCCTCTTCATTTTCAAGCTTCTTGTACTGTGAATTTCCCATGTCTTGTCCCAAATTGTATTCTGCTATTTAGCAAAGTCTAAGCTGTTCAACTAAGGGGTCAGCAGTAGCAGAATTCTGTGAAGAAAAAGCGACAACATGGTCAGACTTTACACTGTATGTTTTTTTACTTCTGGGTTGTGTTAGTCTCCTGTGGAACTGAACTGTGACCATTAAAATGCAATAATGTGTTCCTCTCTATGTGTGTCCATCCATGCATAATACTAAACCACTCTAACTCAAAGTATTGACTCTATTCAAACTCTACACAGGTTTATTCCTGTCAAATACTTAAAGACGACAAGCGTTCCTTCGGAGATGACTTTTTGAATGTCCCGAGGTTTTAATCTAGAAACGATGTAAAACTCTCGCAAATACAAATTTTCCGGTTTGAATTCTAAGAGGGTTTGTGCAGTGACTAGAGGTGAAAAAGATAATGTAAAAATTGTTTCAATAAAAAAAGTTTTCACTACGCAAATATGGGATAGTCCGGTTTCGATGGATAATGTTGAATAAATCATTGTGCAGCATCATAACTAAATCGGATTACTTGATCGGGTGAGCATACTGTGTGCGGACGGATAGGTTGCTACTTCTCGGTTTAGGTGATATCTTCTAGCGATAAGGATCGAATAAGCCATAAAATAAATTATACTTGAAATAATGATGTTGACCGAATATTTGTCAAACTTGCTAATTCAGTTATAAGTGTTCGCTAAATTTCTACATATTAATTAAAAGAATTTATTACCCTAGCTAGCAGCAGCCAAAAGGATGCGAGAGGGAAACATTTTCGATTGTGATGAGGGTGTGAACATTATTAAGACTTTGAAGACTGCCTAAGAATATCTTTTTGATGTTCGGAAATAAAAGGTTATAGATAGGTTATATAACCTAGCGTTTATAGCGCGTGTATCGAAAATCTCAAAGAAAAGATTTCTGACACACCCGCACAAGGTCTGCCGAGCGTATATGAATTTTGCAAACATCTCACATTTGTCCGATGGTTTCTTCAAAACTTCAAACTTGCAAATGTACTAATACGACATCTGATATACGAATGTATAGGCTCCTAAACAAGTGGAGTCCTGGCCTCACTGAGATTATCCCCTTTAACTGGAGAGCGCTTGTTTATTTGTCATACAACAGCGGTCGCTATGGAATGAGGGTAAATGAGTAAGGGCAACCGAGCATGGTCCCAAAGAAGGCTTCTCAAAGGCCGATTGGTTAGGCAAAAAAAGCAATAAATAATGACTGGATATGGTGGAATGGGTTGTCCAGGGGTAGTTTCCCAAAGTGCAACCGATCAGGAGAGGTAATAACTTGATGTTAATTCAAAGATGAAACATTCATGATGGTTAATTTTCCAGTTTTCTTTGAGTCAATAGATAGTCGAGAACGAGAACGAGTATAGTATAAATCCACTCACATACTACCTTCAAATACATGATGATTTTAATAATTCTCAGTAATAGATAACCTCTTTCGCGCCGCCTTTTCGCTACTCACTATCTATGGCTTTAGAAGTTATGAAATGCTGATGGGTGTTTTTCTCTTTATTATATTAGAAATAGAGCACAAATAATGGCTTTGATTGGCATGATGTATAATAGTCCTTTGAACTTGCAGTCGAACAAGACCGTATCACCTCCATTTCCTCAAAGTGTGCCCTACTTATCCCTCCAAAAGATAGAACTGCTCATTGATAATAAACAAGGGGAAAAAGACGCGATTTTGCGTGCGTCCTAGCCTTTCTAATTTTCTTTTTCTTTTTTGTTGTATTTTTATTTGGAAGACTTGTCTGCCGCGTAACTTGTAATGGTATCATTTGAAACCACCAGTTATTCTACCTGCCCGCTTGTTTTCAAAACTTTTTCAAGTGAACATTTATCGCTCTCATTCACGCGCTAAACTTTTCAACTTATTTAGCAAATTCTCCCACCGAAAACCGAGATAAGAGCTTTATGTCGTGAGTGCTCACAAAAAAACAAAAAACAAGCAAATCTCCTACTTGTTTTAAATTGTTTTCTTTACAACAAAAAAAGTCAAGAAAATATTTTCATAACTTTCCATGGTACCTAGATAAACATGAAATTTCAAACGTTTTATAACAATACATTTTTCAATTGAATTATAAAAGCATTTCAAGCATCGCTTTTAAAATATAAGATTCCGTAAACTGAATATTGAATTCAATTCAGTTAACAAAATTAGGCAAAAGTGAGTGAACACCCATTTCCCGCTAATTAACTAAAATGCGGGCGACCCTTGTCCGTACCTGTTCTCTCATTCATTTAATCTTGGTTTCCCTTATAGTTCAATCTCATATTGCAGCTCTACCACTCCAAGAGATGCCCTTTTTATCGCCTTCCCTCTCTTTTCATGTTTGTGTTTCGGATTGGACATAAGCGCGCATCTTGAGGGGTTTACTTTACGGATCGCTTTCTCTGGGATGTTTTTCTTCCCTTCAGTGATTACGTCAGGGGAGTGAAGGGGAGTGGGGTCTGGGGAAAGGAGAAGGCACCACTAGCCTCGTTTTCGTTTTATATTGTTTAAAAACAAGAATGAGAAGGCATCTTTTGTGGACTAAAACGGCTAAGAGACGGTCAAAACATATGCTAAGTGTTAATCCAAACACTATTTGCCATGAAATCATGCGAGCTTGACTATAAAAAGAACGACAAGGACGAAAACAACAACAACAGACACAACTCAATCAAAATCTCTTTATTCTCTTTATATAAGAACCAACAGCACATTAATTCTGTATTTGGTGGAAAGCGCCACAGTTGTTGGTATTTCGTTTTAACCCGTTAACGCAAAATATCATATGCCGTGCGCAAAGAAACGTGTTACATAAAAATATATATCTGCTCCTTAAACAATACAATATACACTTACAAAATATCCTACCCATTTATTGTGACTCCAAATATAAAAGACAATAAACTTTAAAGCTACGCTGCTTGCTGTTGAAAATAGAAAAACACAAATTTGTTTGGCTATAGCTGACTACGCATGATATACCCTGTTCATTTCCCCTCCTGACTGAACCAACGATTGAACCAAAGATTGGACCAAAAGGCTTACCTTTTTCGCCGAAACTCTGACAAGCTTCGTCATCGGACCTCCCAAACAGAGGTACTACGGGATACAATTCTTAGATATTTAAGATTTCTCGTACACTCTAGTCTAGTGAATTTAGCAAAGTCATTCCTCCCTGCAATTACCGCACCATCTGTTTTCTTGTCACGTGTGGTTTCTAATGTTAGGTCTGAATTTGTCGGAGTAACCACTTTTTGCACGCATATCACCACAAAACAACCACAAACTTATAAAACTACAATGTGAATTCTGTATACGTACTATAGTCTTTGTAATATGGTTTGGTTAAGTGAACAAAACAGCATTTACGTGAAAAAAATAAAGCATGAAATAATCTATAGGGGTAACAAACTGCTTCAATCTCTCGAGGTATCCAGAAAAAGGAAGAAAAAGAAGCCGTACACGTTTTTTTCTCAAGATTTGTTTCACTTTAAATACCGTAATAATGCCATGCTTTTATAAAGGGCTCGCTCATCCCAGAGTAAAGTTGAATGCTGATAACTCGAGCCCGGATGCTGGGAGTCTTTCCGTCTCCTCAATGCTCTGAAGATGAGAATCACGAAATTTCTAGTCTCCTTCGAAGCCGTCGTGGTCTCTGCAAGCGCTCGTAGCCCACTCGCGTCTCTTTCGTGACACTTGTTTTTCTTATTTCGCTTTGTCACAGTCTGTGATAGCACAATTTTGTCATAAACCAAGGGTGTGCAGGCAGGTAGGATGCGCTTTCACCGCCAAGGAGCAGTCTTTCCCTTGGAAGAATCGCCCACGCCCACCTGCAGTCCCCCCTCCACGCACACATCAGCAAATCCTAGTGATGGATCCTGCAATATTACCGACAGAAAGTCCCATATTCAGCCAGAAACACTGATGGAAAAAAAATAAAGCCTTAAAAAAAATTCGCCAAGGATCGAACTGATCTAATATCAGTTGAAATGACTGAAATATAGACTAAACTTGCAATCATGCACTGAAACACCGTATGGCAGCATAAAGCTTCACGGCTAGGCTGGAGATTTCGGCCCTAGCACCGTCATCTAGCGAACTGTACAAAACAAAGGAACCTAAGGTACCCGCGCATTAATATGTAGACAATAATCGCCCCATGTAAGGTAATCCAAGAGGCTTCCGGATTCTGGATTCCAGGCTCTGGATTCCGGATTCCGACCCTTGGATTCCGGATTCCAGGCACAACTTATATACCGGATTCCAACAAAATATTAATGACATTCTATTAAAATCACGCAAAACTCTCGACATAGCAATGAACAGAAAACATTAGCGTATCGAATCGTAATGCTAAAAAGGGACAACTATAGTGAAAAGAAACCATTTGTTTACCATTACATCACTAAGATATGCATTATAAAACTAAGATATGCATTATACTACCAAAATATGTATTATACCACCAAAATGCATTACACCACTAAGATGTGCATTACAACACTAAAATATGCATTATATCACTAAAATATGCATTATATCACTAAGATATGCATTATATCACTAAGATATGTATCCCACTAAAATGCATTATACATGCATTTATAACACTAAAATATGATTTATACCACTAAAATATGCGTCACTGGCGTCACTGTTTTCTTTACGTCTTGCAACGTTTTTCAAAGAGCAAAGGCATTTGGTTGACGTCCAAATTCGAAACCAAGATTCCACGAAGTTACACCCTGCTCAGCCACACGCGGTCGCCAGGAAAAAAAACTTTGCAAAACGGATTCATGGCTTCCGTGACGCGACACATAATATTTGGGCCGCTTGCATGGTATATTTGGTAGGAATTCAAGTTGACACATTGAAAATCCTTACATTCGTAATGCATACGTTCGCGTTAATGTATCGATAATAATCAGACATATATCATAAAAGGGTTGCTCAAACTCGGGTCTCGGAAATAAAACAATTGACATGGATTAACGTCTGAGTGCAAACTCACTCGCTCTTTTGACGAAAAGTTTCACAGGCACTGAAGGATTATTTTCACTTTAGTAATAGCCGATTCCAGCTATAACTGCATATTTTCAATCAGAAATGCCGAGGACGCTACCACAGCTACCAGAACCAGAATGCAACGCGCACGTTTTTACAGTTTGCTCGACGAATCTACCACAACTACCGTCATGCCGCGCGCGTGCGTTTTAGCTGGAATGGTCTATTCAAAGACGAACGAAACCGAGTTTTTGGTGACGTGTGCACGTGAGAATGGCTATACTCTGTGCAATACACCCCTTCTATCTCATAGATCGGATTTCGGATGAGTGTAAAAAGTTAAAGTAAGTCAGGCTTGCGTTCTGTTAGCGTTTCTATTGGTTTAGGGTATAGTGTTTTGAATTTTAGCCAATGAAATTGCAAACTAAATCAAAACGCCAGTACTTACGTCAAGGCTAAACGCAAATTTGACTTTTTTCGCCTCCTGATTTGTTTGTTGGGGAATAGCTTCCATTCCCGATTGGCTAAATTTTCGACATTAATATGAAATTCGCTCATTCTAACAAGAACGGGAGATCAGGCTAAAATGCGTATATCTCCCGCAAAATGCATAATGTTAGAAGGGAGTCCTATTTTATAAGCTTATGGCTTTTCTGGATATCCTTGCCTAACTTATATAAACAAGGACCCATTAGCGGTAATATTACACCCTGTGAGATGTCAAGCGCATAAAGCCAGGCCAGGCCAGGCCGCCCAAAGGTGTTGCGGATTAAAACACCATCTTGAGTGTAAGGGTGGTTTGAACTCACCCTTACGTCACTTTTTTTCCCTATCAAAGCTCCTCATAAATGTAAGAATTCTGCCAATTGAAGCTAATTAGACCGGAAAAAGTTGTACAATGATTGACAATGAGTTTTCAATCAATTATGCTAAACACTAACCAGGCACACCTCCTCATTAGAAATGCAAATAAAGGCAAGGGCTTGAGGAACATCGTGGCACTTTACTCGGCTACTCAATCTTCATCTTCGCTTGTGTGGTCATTGTGGGATTTTTTTAAGTCATTAATTTGAATGAAAAGTATGGATTCCGGATTTCGAAACTATTTGGATTCTGGATTCCAGACTGTGGATTCCGGATTCCAATCTCTGGATTCCGGATTCCAAGGGCCCTAAAAACCTGGATTCCGGATTCTGGATTACCTTACATGGGGCGACAATAACCAGGATCCCAGACCTGTTTTAGTCGGTTACACCACGCACAGCTCGCTGAGATGCAGAGTAATAACTATAGGGTCTATTTTCCACTCGTGTCTCTTGGAAGTTGGTGTGTTGCTATAGTAGCCTGGTGATGCCGTCACGTGACTAAGGTCTATATATGGCCGCATTTAGCCTTTGTTCTCCAGTAAAAATAAAAGTAAACTTTTACAGTTAAACTTTTAAAGTTTTACAGCTCAATTTATTAGTAAAAATCGAAATTATTCACGATCTCAATATAGTTTATTTACTCAAATTATACCAAGATAAAAGTAAATTCTACATCGCGTTCAAAATAAACCCAAACTCCATAATGGCACCGAAAAATAGCTATTGCGATATCATTATTGAATTTGGTAAATCTAGTTGTTTTCATATGGTTACTTTGAGCTACGGCTCTTCATATCAAAATCTTTTTTGGTAAATAAAAAATAAAAATCTCATGAACACCATATCCGTCTCAAATGAAAGCCTGCTTGCAGGTGGAACCCGGTGTTATCATCGCGGAAAACCCTCTCCGTTCTGTGATCGGGCGCCATCTTGTATTTTAAGCCGCGCCTAAGCAGGCTACTCAAATTACCGTTCGTAGCTAGAATGGGTAGCCTGTGTATTTGGGAATGAGGACTAGGGCGAATTGGACCCAGTCCTCTCTCCCGGTTTAATTTTTCTGATGAAATGTTGTGAAGAGATTGTGTTTTAGTGAAGAATTTATTGATTTCTCCCTCCAGATCTCCTTGTATTTTACTCAGAGGGGTTTTCGCCGCCATGCCGACCGTCGATGTTGAAAAGGAGCGACTATTCCATGCGCTTGGGCAAAGATACAGTAAGTTATACCTCGCTCATTTATCCGACTTCAGAGAATTGAAATTAAGATCAGCACGTGCTGTAAGAAAGATACAAATGTTTTATGCCTTCAGATTAGTCACATCAACCTTTATGAAATAACATATTTGATGATGTGGCATTTTGATTGCATTTGATTTTCGTCTAATACTTGTGTTATGGACCCCTAACCCCTAACCCCTCCCCCCACACCCCACATTTCCTGTTCAATACTCCCTCCCATTCTCCCTGAAATAGGGTTCCGTTTTATGTTTTATTTTGGAGGAACTGTCTGTTTGGGGCAATTTTTTTTATCAACATATAAACATCAACAGAAGAATTAATGTTTAGTAGAAAAATAAAAACATTTTATTTTTATAGCCAAGACTGTATCCCCCTACTCTCCCTGGAAGAGGGTTACGTTTGTTTTTTCTGATAATGAGTTACAAAAGTTTTGTTTTGTTTGATGTCTTGGTCATTTCCCTTTTCCCTTCTAACTGATGATGAGTTCAAAGATTTCTGTTTTGATTGATGTCTTTGTCATTTGCTAACAAACACTTTTCCCTTCTAGCTGATGATGAGTTCCAAGAGCTCTGTTTTGACTTTGGACTTGAGCTGGATGAAGTGGTAAGATTGTCCAACTCTTACATAATTCCAGGATTAGTGCACTCCCTGTGCCCGCCCCTAGCTATCCCCTGAATATGTATCAAGCACCGAGAGACTTTGTGATGAGCACTATGTTAACTCGCCCTCAGTAGGTGGGAGTCTCAAGATTTTGAGTCAAATCTCCTAACTTTTAACTCTAAATATCTAAACGATTTAAAAAATAAAACATGGCAAGCAGGATTAAAGGCAAACAATCTTCAAATTTTAAGGAAAAGCAGTTTTAGACAACCCCCTCAAAAAGACCAACGATAAGCAAAACTCTTCTGCGTTCCAAGAAGAGCACTGTGCAAGACAGACATTTTTTATTTGTATTCATGCCAGCATTTATCCAATTTTTTTCAGGTGACTGAGCCTGTGAATGAAGCTGACAAGGATGGGGAGCAAGCGGTTATTTATAAAATTGACATCCCTGCTAACAGGTATTAATAATAATAGTTTTTGTTGATACTGTATATTTTACATTCACATCACATGTAGAATAGGTAAACATTAGACACAATTTTAAACAATTAAATTCGAACAGAATTTAAAGAAAAATGAGTATGCTATGCTAAATAGGTGTGTTTGTGTCCCTATGCTGTTTAGATTACTCAAATTGTTCTTGATCCCGAATATTCCAAATAATGTTCAAGTATATATTACCTGAAATACCTTGTTATTGTTTAGTGTTATTTGTTACAGAGTTTGATAACTTTAATAAAAAATAGAATTCATGACAACAGAAAATTTAAAAAAAAAGTATTTGACAAGGCTTGAATAAATTTTATTGAGAACAACCCTAGATAAATTTTTCTGCTTTTATTACAACCATTCTATAACAAAGCACACTTATTTGCTTTGTCCAGATATGACCTGCTGTGCTTGGAAGGTCTTTCTAGAGCAATCCTGGTCTTTTTACAAAAGTAAGTATAGAAATCTTTATTTTACTTTTTCTGATTTTGTTCGAATCAGTGTTCTTTTTTTCTTCACAGAAAAGAGGCCCCACGATACACATCAGTCAAACCAGAAGAACGCATGGAAAGATTGGTTATTCACAAAAATGTAAGGCAATGGTACATGATAAAGATAATGTGATAATTATTTGTCTCACTTTCAAGATCTCTTTATAGCTAAGTTAGCATGCTTGAGTAATATGACACCAGTAGGTCAATTATTTCTATTTATTTCTATAGCCAGTAATATCGTCTGGTTTGGTCATTTTTTTCAATCCTGCACTTTTTGCTAGATAAACTGATACTGTAGGCTATAACTAATAGCCTATGAGTAGGTCAACCAATCAGAGTGCAGTGTTAATGATAGCCCACTAATGTGATTTGACTTCTTAAAGATCTTTTCTATCATGCCAAATCCTTTGAGATTCCTTCCAGCATTTGTTTGGAGCCCAGTGCCACACCCTTCCAGAGATCCAGACTCTAGTGCGGCCTTTGTTGCCTCCAACAGAGAGCTGCCACACACTTGTACGAATTGGATAATTAATTCATTTTATGGTGTTTAACTAGAAATGTGTATAAACTGTCAACCTTACTTATTTATTAATGTATTTATTTTATGTTCAGACTACTGCTGTCAGACCCCATTGTGTGGCTGCAATTCTAAGGAACATCACTTTCACTAAAAATAGTTACGACAGCTTCATTGAACTCCAAGATAAACTTCACCATAACTTATGCCGGCGTAGAACCTTAGTTGCCATAGGAACACATGATTATGACAACATTAAGGGTCCGTTCCTATATGACGCCAGGCCACCCACGGAAATCAAGTTCAAGCCACTAAGTCAGGTAACTGACCGGTAAATAATTGTGATGAACAAGTTAGAATTATGAAAAACTGTTGATGTGAGATATGTAGCCTGGTCTGGGGGGGGGGGGGGGGGGAGGGGGCGCAAAGTACTCCTCCCCTAAGCATATCCTGTTATTACGCCTGGGTGTACTTTGTATATCTATCATCAATGCTAATGTTTGGTTATTATTAATTGGAGTTCGTATAGGCTTATGTAAGTTGTAACAAAAAAACTTGGTCTTACAGACATGACGGAACAACATGACTTGACGTTTCCAATAAACTCATTTCACATCAAATAAGGCGGAAAATTCCTCTAATTACTTAGTGAGAAATATCAGACAAAATATCAAATGCGACCTTTTTTAAATTGATGCGACTTTTTGTAAAGTATCATTGAAATTTGAGGTTTTCGTCCCTGAGCCCATACATAGCGGAAGGATGATCAAGAAAAAAATTTTTTCTTAAAAAGTCAAAATCAGGGTATTTGCATTTCGGCGACTTTTTGTGTGTGTTTTGAAAAGGGAAAATCAGTCCGGAATGCAAGGAACTGATGGCCATTGTAAGAAATAGTATCTTCTTTCTCCATCTCTTCAAAGTGCGTATGTTCAGGGGTTTTCCGTCATGTCAGTCTTACACAGTAAACCTTGAATGCTTGCTTAGTATCTTCATGACATTTAAATTGTCACAATTTTTTCTATCCCCAGACAAAAGAATTTACTGCAGTTGAGCTGATGGAGTTGTATAAGGTAGGTGTCATAGCAGATGTGCAGGACTTTAAGGGGGATCATCACCCATAAGGGTGCGGACAAGGTGCATTTGCCAAAATCTCTTGAAAAGCATCACTAAATTGCTTTACTTTGAAGAATATAAATCTTAGGGGTGTAGCAAGACAAAGTATGCATATGGTAGGTTTCTAGACAAATCGTTTCCTGATTGTGTATCCTCCCTGGTTGTCCAGACTCTGCCCAGAAGAAGTCTTGATAAAGACAAAAAGACAAAAATTTGACTACCAGATTTTGGTGGACTATAGTAATTACTCTGATTACAGAGTGCAACTAATTGGGTATTTTGATTGATTCTCTCTGGTTGTATAATTTGATCTGAATTTCTGATGGCAGACTTTTTTTGTGCAAGCGTGATTTTGTTTCTGGGTTTATGAAGTATGCACATTAGGATTGGTGATGCTACACCCTTGAAGCTTGAGAACTTGGTCTGTCAACCCTAATGAAGTAAGTAATCTTGTAGAGATCATCTTGAATAAGACTTTGCATGTTTGATGCAGGGAGAGAGCCATCTAAAGCAGTACCTCCCCATTATCAGAGATAAGCCTGTCTACCCTGTGATCTACGACAGCAACAATGTTGTACTATCTATGCCACCAATCATAAATGGTATGACAGACGTCATCTTTGTTATTAGCACATGTATACTGGTGACTATATTGAGATTGTCCTAAATCTGTTAATTGTATTGTTATGATTTGCACCAATAGGAGAACACTCCAAAATCACCTTGAACACAAAAAATGTGTTTATTGAAAGCACAGCTACAGATCTACACAAAGTAAGTGTACTATCACTTTGCTGTTATAACACCTTTTGGCTGCTCCATGTTATATTTGTGTGTGATATCTTTTTTACAATTTATTGTTTTCAGGCTAAAATCGTCCTTGATACTCTGGTCACAATGTTCAGCGTTTATTGCAAAGAGCCTTTTGTGTGAGTAAAACCAAGAACAAATGATTACAAAAATATAAATAATATACAAAAATTTATAGTATTTAATAATAGTTTGATTAGGTAAAACATGGCTAGACATATAACATATTGCACGACAAATCTGTTTCAAAGGGACCCCCCCAAAATTTTTTGGGCTCTACCAGAATTATGTTGCTGTGAATGAGATCTTGTGACAACCTTAAGGTTGAGGCCTTTGTCTCGAAATTTTACATCAGCTGGCAATGAATAGTTAAGTAGAGGGTCTCTGGCTTAATTTGACCTATTTTGAGAGGCCCCATGCACTTCACACTGGGCCACCTGTGGACAGTACTTATAAATCTGTTTTCCTTTCATCTGTTTCCTAGTGTTGAATCAGTAGAAGTTGAACAGCCAGACGGGTCCATTCTTGTCTACCCTGTAAGTTCTCTAGTATAATTTGTTTTTTTCTTTTTATTCTAGTTAGTTACTAGGATTCACTTTGTATTGTCAACAGGAGCTGAAGTATCGACACGAGGTTGTCTCTGTTGATGAAATAAATAAAAAGATAGGTATCAGGTGAGTATGTTTGTTTTTCTTTGCCAAATCTCAGTCTAGCATTGCTTTATTAGGGCTGTAGCAGGCCTGAAATACTGTACTTGGCTCGGGTATGATAGATAGATTGGATAGACAGTAAGAAATTAGGGGGCGGGTGGTACAGCAATGCCTGGGCGTTTTCTTTTAATTCTAGAAAAAAATTGGGGTGGTTGGTACGGCCTTCTATGAGGACTACTACATTTTCTCCTAATGATTCCTTGATTTTTGAACCTTAATTTGTGCCCCAGCGAGAGCCCAGAGAGCATCGCTAAGCTCCTGACCAAGATGTGTCTACGGAGTGAAGTGTTGGATGGTGGCAAGTCAGTCAAAGTAGAAATCCCACCAACAAGGGCAGATATCCTTTGAATCCAAACTGTGTCAGTACAGTACAACGATTTATTACTGACATCATAGGACCAGGCCTAGACCTTTTTTCTATAGGATGAGGGAAGTATGTGTAGTTTTTTTTCATGCATTCATGTATTTTAGTTGTTGTAGTTGTGCAAGTGCAGGGACCTTTACTCTAAGTATGAGTAAACTAATTAAACTTGATTAAGTGAAGAAGAAAGATATGATAAAAACATACAAATGTGACATTGGAATGAATCCTTAACGACTCACAAATGTTCTTCATGGCTGTGATATTATTGAAGATGTGGCCATTGCTTATGGCTTCAACAACATTGTGGAAACCATTCCCTCAACGAACACTATAGCTAACCAGGTGATTTATCAATATTTTGCTTGTTTCTAGCTTGTTCGCCTGAAATTATATAAAATTCTTGCCGAAACCATTTCTTAATGAGTTTTATTTCAAGTCTTTCTAGATTAAATATAGATATATATACTGTATAATACGTCGTCTGTAGATCGTGAAACACACAGTCCTCTCCAAACCATTCTCAGGCGTGTGAAATTGAAAGTTCCCTAGTATTTCTCTGAGCCGCTTTTTGATATTGTTGTTATGACTGCTTCGCTAACAGCACGTTTGCTTATGGCATCATTGCTTGCAGTTCCAGCTGAACAAAGTCTGTGATCTCCTGGGGCAAGAGATCGCACAAGCCGGGTTTACTGAAGTCCTGACCTTCGCCTTGGTGAGTACAAAATCAGTACATGGATGGACTAAACACTCGTGCAGACAGCGGCTATATTGTCAAAAAAAAAACATCAGCAATATTGCTATTTGTATTTTGTTTTGTTTCGTTGTTCGATGATGATGCTGGGGCAAATGTTGTTTACACATTTTAAGTTAAACACTGTTTTAGTAGGAGTTTTCCTGAAAACGCAGAAAAAATTGAGAGGGGTCTGCCAAGCTTACAACAGACACATTTCTTTTTAGACTTTACTTTCCTCCACAACATAAACACGTTTAAAAATGAACGTTTCTTTTCTAAGTTAACTCTTTCGATGCCACTAAAATGACACACTATTGTTGTATTTAACTCCGTCTAAGCCATGATGGTGGCAGTGCGGCTTCTGGACCTGACATGTTTTTTTTTTAGTGTTCGCGAGACGATGTGTCCGAAAAGTTGAAGAAGCCGCTGAGTGAATCAAGAGCTGTACACATCGGCAACCCCAAGACACTGGAGTTCCAGGTAACCAGGTTACCATTGGCAACGACCGACAGTTTTCATTAGTTGCTTTTGCTCACGGTGCACTCAAGCTCAACAACGCGATAATATTTCTTCAATTAGTGGCGCACCTTCGATACTTCGATACTTCGATTTATTACTCCTATAAGTAGCTTTCGCTAATACTAGGAGGCCCTCGGCTAGTAAGCACTGTCACTGGGGGTGGTCACTGCCAGAGGGTTTATTGCGTCCCCAGTGGTTCTTTTACGTCCCTTCGGTTCAGGTTAATGTAGTGCAGCTTAAAGAGACGGGACCTCCGGTTTAGTGTCCTTATCCGAGAAGACTGGAAACACGGGAGAATAACTTCAACTCACTTGTGACAAATTCGATTCAAGGCAGGAACCCGGAAAAATCCCCAGTTTGAGCCAGGATTCGAACCTGTGCCACAGCGGTGAGAGGCCGACGCGCTACCACACTAGGCCACCCGTGCTTCCACCATAACTTAATGCAAACCCTGCGTCTTCACAAACAGAAGCGGGATTTATAGACAGACTGCTTGTGGCTGTGGGTGAAGCTTTTTGTTGTAGTGATTCATGGGATTCATTGCGCAGGTTGCCAGGACGACCCTGTTGCCAGGGATACTGAAGACCCTGTGTTGCAACAAAAAGATGCCATTACCCATCAAGCTGTTCGAGATGTCTGACGTAGTGCGCAAAGATGACAACAAAGGTAAACTTCGCGCATCACGTGACCAACCTCGCGCATCATGTGATAAACCTCCCGTTGTATACCTCTGAATTAAAAGACAAATCCGCATCATGTGATAAACCTCACCTATCACGTATTCCGCAAGTGTAAACCCTTGTACATCGTTGTATACATTATGGATAAAATGAACAACTCCAATCCTTCCACTGCAGATGTCGGTGCACGGAATAATAGACGTTTTTGTGCCGTCAACTACAACAAGACCCCCGGATTTGAGGTGAGACTAACGCATCCGAGAATATGACCGCTGAATTTAAATTGGTCCTTGGTGACCCAGGGGGATGCGGAGACCGGAAGCGGGAGTACACTTCCCCCATTTCTTCCGTCCCCGCGTTACGTACTACGGACGCGAAAGGACCCACCGGCTCGCAGGCTGTCTTTGCGCGGACTCCCGCTTCCGGTCTCCCCCCTGGGTCCCCGAGAATGATGCAAGCTTTAACTTTCAACCAATTTTAACTTAATTGATCCGTGGTCAGTGAATTACATCTCTGAACCCCTCCATGCGTTTGACTCTAGACGCGCATCTGATCCAGTCAGTGAATTACATCTCTGAACCCCTCCCTGCGTTTGACTCTAGACGCGCATCTGATCCGGTCAGTGAATTACATCTCTGAACCCCTCCCTGCGTTTGACTCTAGACGCGCATCTGATCCAGTCAGTGAATTACATCTCTGAACCCCTCCATGCGTTTGACTCTAGACGCGCATCTGATCCAGTCAGTGAATTACATCTCTGAACCCCTCCATGCGTTTGACTCTAGACGCGCATCTGATCCAGTCAGTGAATTACATCTCTGAACCCCTCCCTGCGTTTGACTCTAGACGCGCATCTGATCCGGTCAGTGAATTACATCTCTGAACCCCTCCCTGCGTTTGACTCTAGACGCGCATCTGATCCGGTCAGTGAATTACATCTCTGAACCCCTCCATGCGTTTGACTCTAGACGCGCATCTGATCCGGTCAGTGAATTACATCTCTGAACCCCTCCCTGCGTTTGACTCTAGACGCGCATCTGATCCAGTCAGTGAATTACATCTCTGAACCCCTCCATGCGTTTGACTCTAGACGCGCATCTGATCCAGTCAGTGAATTACATCTCTGAACCCCTCCATGCGTTTGACTCTAGACGCGCATCTGATCCAGTCAGTGAATTACATCTCTGAACCCCTCCATGCGTTTGACTCTAGACGCGCATCTGATCCGGTCAGTGAATTACATCTCTGAACCCCTCCCTGCGTTTGACTCTAGACGCGCATCTGATCCAGTCAGTGAATTACATCTCTGAACCCCTCCCTGCGTTTGATTCTAGACGCGCATCTGATCCGGTCAGTGAATTACATCTCTGAACCCCTCCCTGCGTTTGACTCTAGACGCGCATCTGATCCGGTCAGTGAATTACATCTCTGAACCCCTCCCTACGTTTGACTCTAGACGCGCATCTGATCCGTGGTCAGTGAATTACATCTCTGAACCCCTCCATGCGTTTGACTCTAGACGCGCATCTGATCCGGTCAGTGAATTACATCTCTGAACCCCTCCCTGCGTTTGACTCTAGACGCGCATCTGATCCAGTCAGTGAATTACATCTCTGAACCCCTCCCTGCGTTTGATTCTAGACGCGCATCTGATCCAGTCAGTGAATTACATCTCTGAACCCCTCCATGCGTTTGACTCTAGACGCGCATCTGATCCGGTCAGTGAATTACATCTCTGAACCCCTCCCTGCGTTTGACTCTAGACGCGCATCTGATCCGGTCAGTGAATTACATCTCTGAACCCCTCCATGCGTTTGACTCTAGACGCGCATCTGATCCGGTCAGTGAATTACATCTCTGAACCCCTCCCTGCGTTTGACTCTAGACGTGCATCTGATCCAGTCAGTGAATTACATCTCTGAACCCCTCCCTGCGTTTGACTCTAGACGTGCTCCTGCTTGTGCTTGCGTCCTTGCAGCCCTCACTCGGGTCCTTTGTTAGTCTAGATCTCTGTGTTGCAGGTCATCCACGGGCTGTTGGACCGCACCATGCAACTACTAGAAATCAAACCCACAGAAGACAAACACACCAACCCAAACCAAGGCTATCATCTTCGCCAGCACGACGGTAAGTAGCAAATCAGCCAGCCAGCCAGACGGACGGACGGACTGTTTTTACCAGTAAATGGACGGACGGACGGACGGACAGACAGTTTTTATCAGTAAATGTATCGCTTGGCGAGCAGGTCAGCGGCTGCTAGTACTCATGTGCGCATGCCCCTTTTTCCAGACGCTACATTCTTCCCCGGTCGGTGTGGTGAGGTGGTCGTCAATGGTCGCCCGGTGGGAATCGTCGGCGTCCTACATCCAGATGTGGTCAGCAGATTTGACCTTAACTTGCCATGCGCGGCACTGGAAATTGATCTAGAGGCTATTCTGTGATACATGAAATAGTACAAATCATCCTTGTAATGGGCAGAAGAATCACAATAAAATAATTACTGTCGTTTGAATCGAGCTTTCATTCCATACACGTCAGTAAAGGTTTCATTGGCCATTTTTGCGTTGTGAGGGGGATTGGGTCGAGTTGATAAGCGAAGAGCCTGATGGGACGATGTTAGCATCCCACATGGCATCCAAAGATGCCATGAATGAATGATGCCATGTGAATCTAACAAACGAATATATTCCGTGAGCAGAATTGAAACATTAGTTTAATGCCCCCACGCGAGGGTTGCGTACCCACGCCAATGGATTATGAAAATATTTATATATATATACCAAGTTTAAATATTTTTAGAGGCTTTCTCATAGTAATAGGTCAACCATTTATATTCCAGCTCAACCATTTACATCAGCTTTGCTGAAGGGATTTAACTGGGAATATATTAGTAAATAGATAAATAAATAATGAGCTATAAATCAGCACAAGGTTGAAATTGTGGTATGTTGGTACACCTCTGAAAAACAGAACACAGGCTTCCCACCCGCGTCAGTGAAGGATTTTAATGACCTACGAACCATGCAAATAAACATCTATGAGTTTCATGCTATTATGAAATAAACTTAGTTGGTATGTAAATACATCCGTTTCTGATGTTTTTTTTTCTTCCCTAGATGCTCAATTCTATGAGTTTTGAGCAATATAAGTTCGTCTCTTATTTTTGTGTCTAACTAACGCGAGCCTTATACGCGAATTTATAATGTTGACCTCTTGACCTTTTTATACAAGCTGCCAAATTGTTTTCGCATGCTTCATTTCATATCTGATCTCCTGTCTAACCAAGCGCTCGGCCTCGACGTGAAACAGTCCCTTCTGTTTAAAAAATGGACTTGTTAACATACTCTGTGCTTTTGCTAAGCTTTACGGGTTTGGCTTTAGCGGATTTAAGTAAGCAATACGACAACATGGAATCGCTAAGCCCTGAGTACAAACTGTACTGGAAGGTTGATGTCGCGAGGAAGCGGATTTATCTTGGAGTTGAAGCACAGACGACTGGTTGGGTTGCGCTTGGCTTCGCCAACAAGATCGGCCAGATGGATGGCTACGATGTTGGAATGGGATATGTCCTGAATGATGCGACTGCAGAATTGCAGGTTTGATTTGATTTCTGCAATCAACATTTACTGTGGTTTTGTCAACAACCATGATCAGAAATCTTGTAAACAAAATTTATGAATAGGTTCTTATACGCGGCGCTGTTTACTGTACTTGTAGATGAGAAAAGATATGCAAAGCCGACAAGGAGTGCTCAAAGAAGTTGTGTTACCCGGCTGTGTGATAAATAGACAACTTTTTAGTTTATCTTTTTTAAGTTGTTTTGATAACTAGGCTCCATTTCCAGCCGTCACCAGGCCTCAAACGAGCTGGAAATCAAGCCTACGCTCTTAGCAGCCGCTTTAAGTGTCACGCAAGCCTACACTAGATGCTGCTATGCAGACAATGTTCTATTTTGGCCATGAAACAAAGGTGTAAAAGATTTAAAGGTGTACAGATGTGAAAGGTTTTCTCCGCTTGTTCTGGCATGATGCTCTTTGATCCTCAGGACTGTCATACCACGGGGTACCGCACGCCACCGGTCGACACCACACAGAGTCTAGTCTTGGGCAACTTCTCCGAGGTTAATGGTACTACTACCCTACAGTATTTCAGGCCTTTAGATACCAACGACCAACAGGACATCGCAATCAAGGTAAATAGTCAAGGTGTTATACTCTATTTGTTATAGATGAATACAAATCTTATACTCCTTAAAGCCGCATTGTCACCAGTTTACTTCCGGTCGATTACGTAACAATATCCGATGATTTTGACGGAAAACGCGAAAAATATTTCAAAATATTGAACAGTGTGTCTATTGGAAGTTTCTTTGAGGATGTGATTGATAATTTAGAGCGGATGGCCTGTTAAATATCTCGGATTTTAATAGATTCTTTTGTCTTTCAACGGTTGAGGTTTCCGTCGGACCTCCGGAAGTAAACTGGCGACAAAGCGGCTTTAATTTTTAGGCAAATATAAATGTTATACTCAGTTAGAAATAGGTTATTGGGCGCATCCTCGGGGACCCAGGGCGTCGCGGAGATCGGGCACACAGAGAGCACGCGATAAAGAAAAAGCACTAAAAGTGCTCTTTCTTTCTCTCGCGCTCCCTGTGTGCCCGATCTCCGTGACGCCCTGGGTTCCCGAGGATGTAGTGGGGGATGCGGAGGCTCACCGGAAGCAGGAGCTCGCGCGTACTTGGTACTTCCGCTTCCAGTCTCCTCGTCGCCTTGGGTCCCATATAGCATCAAAACAGAGTGCGAATCGTGCGAATCATGCGTGATCTTCGTGCTCACCAGGAGGGTCCCATGCACGTGGTGTGGGCGTACAGCGACGCGGACAACGTGAACCAGAAGCACACGCGCAAGGGGTACAAAACCATCACCCTCATGGGTGGGGTGGGGACGATTGGTGGCCTTGGTGGAACACTGCTGCTGTTTGCTTGTTTGAGTGTTTGGCTCTCACAGTGACCCACGCCAACAGAGTCTAGTGAATATGATTCCGAAAATAAGACGGAATATTTGAATTTCTTTTTTGGATGTTTGTTATTAGTATACTATCGACTCTTTTATAAGCAGACACCTGTGGTTTCCTTAAGGTTTTCGTTTCTAAAATTATCCGCTTATGTCAAGAAGAAGACCCGGCAGTAGTCTCGATATTTTGAAAAAGCATATCATTGTAACTGCATGTTTTTAAAACATCGATTCTGTTGTCTCTTTCATAAGAAATGTCTTAGAGGACTGTTGTATGAATTTAAATAATAATTAAATGGAAGACTGGTCACGTGTCAAATCGGTGGTCCAACGCAACATAATGCAGTTACAAATACTAATCCAACACAGGGACAAATACTTTGTGATTTCGTATATGTTAGACAGAAGGCGCATTATCGGTTCCGTATACAGCTATTTCAATAAACGTTGTCCAAAAGCGCTCTGCCGCACGCGCCCATACCGCGAGGTAGTATGGGTAATTTATGTTGTAACAGGTTTTCAGTAAATATGCCGCAGTCTTATAGTGAAGACCTTCTCTGGCGAGTTATCTGGATGGTACAGTATCTTGCATTATCTATCGAAGACACTGCGGATTTCTTTCCATGTGCCGCGTACAAGTGTAAAAGGTATCTGCAAAAATAGGGACACAAATAGAGACGACAACGGCTACGCTAAAGACGGCGGCAGAAAACAATTGAGAATTCAAAGAGCCAGACGTGAAATGTACTCTGAAATGGACTCTGTCTGATGCATTTCATCCGTTTTTCTTCAAACGACAACGTGAAAACTCCAAGTTTCATGGTGTAGCGAAAACTAGATTATCCTTGTTCGCTATGCTAGAAATTAGATTCTAGGTGTTACTATAGTTTTTTGGGGAATAAAAACTAGACTAGTTTTAAATTGAGCGCAAAGTATGCAAGCTTTTTGGGGTTCTCCCTGTAGTCGGTCGCCGTCGTCGTTGCTATTTCGGTCAGGCACTTTGCCAAAGGTTTTCTTTTAGTGTAACTACGGAGTCTCCGTTTGACACCTCTTACGGGATAGGTACCAAACCTGTTCTTGTTTCCTTGTTTAAAGACGCGCAGATATATATTTAGAAAATTATCAGACTGTACTGCCATTCGACACGAACTTCAACGAAGTTCGTGTCGGCGGTGAAGGATGGCAGATCTTGAAACAACATATATTACCCATACTACCTCGCGGTATGGGCGCGTGCGGCAAAGCGCTCTTTGACAACGTTTATTGAAATAGCTGTATGTTAGACAGAAGGCTTATTATCGGTTCCGTATATGTTAGACAGAAGGCGCATTATCGGTTCCGTGTATGTTAGACAGAAGGCGCATTATCGGTTCCGTGTATATGATAATATTTCTGCTTAAACACGTCTTTCACACAAAGTTGCCCTCCAGAATCTCTTTGTCGCATCCCGAGGGAGAGGGGATCAAATTACCAACCCATTTTTAAAATCTTGTAACATTATCGTTTATGTGGCTCTAAACACTTATTTCTATACCAGAAATTGTGCAATTTGTTAGTGATATTAGGGCTTTGATGTTAACAATAGAGAGCTTAAGGTAATTCCCTTAAAATAGTTCTACAACCCAGATTTTTTTTTAAACTTGGCATATACAATATTGAAGTTAAGGGCTTTCAAAAAATGTAATAAAAAAAATGGGGGTACCGACCTCGTTTTCACAACAGAGAGGCGTAGAGATGACGCGTTTTTACTGATCGCGCCAGGAAAAATCCCAACTCTTAGTTTTCAAAAAGATTGCCTATAGTCTTTGGAAAATCAAGTTCTGTTTGTCGAGCTGCCAAAATCAGATCTCCTAAACAATACCCCGTAGTAGCTAACGTTCAAAACAAATCACATTTCAAGAGATCGCACTAAAAGACACTGTTTTCGCCACTATTTTTACGGTAAAAAGCGCCATTTTAAAGTATTTTTTCGGCTTTTAAGACAAAAATAAACAAACTTCTACAACCCAACTTTTCCTCTTCTCTCAGTATATCATTTTTCCGTATAAATTTAACTATTTAAGTAAATAAAAGATGGCGGTAACCGACTTCGTTTTTCTGTCAAAGCAATTTTAAGTAAAAACGCGCGCCTTTTGCTTTGTTTTCCTGTACAACTGTGGCGCGCACGCGCACCTAATACCGGAAAATTCGAACAAACATCGCGCGCCACTATGCGCAGAAGGAGTGCGCAGTGAACGTAAAAATAGGGAAAATGCCGTTTTTAATGCCGTTCGTGTAGACTTGCTTAAGCTCTTTAATAATGCACCACGGGTTACGCGACATGAAATCAGGATGTAAACTTATGTTTAGATGGAATGCATACGGTACATGTGCACGACTGCTCACTCTCGGGCCAAATAAGGTAGGGTTTCGTAGGCGTCCACATAAAAAACAGCTTAACAAATCATTCTGGCGCCCCTTGCAGTTCTGTGACAGTGGTTTCAAAGGGTATTAGTCATTTTTGTCAGTGATTCTGGAGCGCAAGTTGTCTCCGCCTTAGCATGCGTGCGCAACTTTTCCCCGCCTTAGAATGCGTGCGCAACTTTTCCTCGCCTTAGCTTGCGCAATTGATCTATTATGACGTCACGATGTAAATATCTGACAAGCTGGGATGAGTTCGCCTCCCAAGCACAAGATCGTGTTCCTCGGGGACCAGGGCGTGGGCAAGTCGTCCTTGGCCGGACGGTTCATCTATGACATATTTGAAGAGAAATACCAACCGACTATTGGGATAGATTTCATGACCAAGACAGTGTTGCTAGGTATGTTATAAGCAGACGAGCGCGCGCGATTATCTGCACGTTGTTATTGCTGACAAAAGTCAGTAGGAAGAAGAAGGAGTAAGGAAGTGTAGAATCACCATTGAACGTTGAAGACGAATTCGTGTCAATTTTATGGTTGGGACAAAAGAGACGGTAAAACGATTATAAAAAAATTGGGCAAAAAAGCGGGCGCTTCCACAGGAGCATATCGCGTTATTGAGCAAAATTAGTTCTCTTTCGGGTACCCTGTGTCTTCATCAGAATACACCACTTTTTTTCCCGAATATCAGTGGGTGGTCGAGTTACGTATTTAGTTCAGTGGCACATTATCCGGACATACTCGGGACGAACACATGTGTGTTACCTAGAGGTGTTCGCTTCAGTCTTATTGATAAAGTTTGACTGGGGAATATCAGGGGCTCATAAGTAGGGGCAATAAACTTCCCCACATTCTGGTATTATATAGGTGTCACGGCGTTTCCTAGGATATCAGGTTTTTTAAGAGGCACGGATGAGCCAATCAGATTCGACCTTTGTGTTAATGTTTTGGCTTAGCTCAACTGCACGCGCACTCTCAGACAAAATTTATATGTTCTCTCTTCGGTACTTTGACTTTCGTTGCTGTCTTCTTTAATATGAATCCAACCCTACCTACACTTTGAATTCTAGTTTGCAATTCAAAACTAAAACCAACGTATGACGGATAAAAAATATTTTTCCTAACTGCAATTTGCGCCTGAATTCTCACGTCACTCGCGTCTAAAAATAGCCCGATCCTAGGAAACGCCTACTTATGAGCCCCTGAGAATATATAATATCGGGAATCTCGGGAAGTGTCTGCTAGGTTGAGGTTGTCCTCTTGATGGAGGTACGTTAAAAAGAAATTCCACTATATCTGCGTTCTTAGATGATTTTGAGGTGCGCCTGCAGATATGGGATACCGCTGGTCAAGAGCGGTTCCGCTGTCTCATCCACAGCTACATCCGGGACTCCGAGGCGGCGCTGATCGTGTTTGACATCACTAACTACACGTCATTCGAGAGCGTGGGGGACTGGGTCAAGATGGTGCGCGACGAGAGGGGTGAAAAAGCGGTCATTATCATAGTTGGGAATAAAATGGACGAGAGCGACAGGAGAAAAGTGAGTTACATGCAGGAGTCGGTACATCGAACCACAAGCCACAGTTGTCACACATGGGAAATACTATACTCCTAATGGACATTGAAATCTCCACCCTTTCTCTCCTTTTCAGGAGAGTTGCAGCAAGTCAATTTGAGACCTTGTGTGAGTGTGAGGTGTGTTGGATGGTATTTATAATGGTGTGTTGGGTGGTGTTTGTGGTGGTGTGTGAGGTGTGTTGGGCGGTATGGTGCTTGGGGTGTGGGTTGCTGTAAGGTGTGGTATTTGTGGTGGGGTGTGAGGTTGTGGCGTTTGATGCTGTAAGGTGTGGTGTTTGTGGTGGGGTGTGAGGTTGTGGCGTTTGATGCTGTAAGACGTGGTATTTGTGGTGGGGTGTGAGGTTGTGGCGTTTGATGCTGTAAGGTGTGGTGTTTGTGGTGGTGTGAGGTGGTGGCGTTTGATGCTGTAAGGTGGTGGTGTGTGTGAGGTGGTGTACAAGAGGTGGTTATGTGCAAGTTGTTGTGTAACGAAGAAGTAATGTGGTTGAGGTCGTGTGTATTGGCTGGTGTTTAGCCTGTGTTGTGTTGGTTTTTGGGGTGATATATATGGTGGTGTTTATTGAGATGTAGGGGGGGGGGGGGGGGCTTAGGGGATGTCAACGTACAACATAAATTCACTCGTTAATTTGCAAATATCGTTATAGGTAAATAAGTGATTTATTGTCAAACGAAAATACTCCCCAAGGAAGTGTCGCCAATCCTCATCATCTTTCTGCCTCGCCTCAGGTTAGCTATGACGTAGCGGAGAAGTCAGCGGAGCGCCTGGGTCTGAGTTACGTGGAGACGAGCGCTAAGTCAGGCTACAACGTCAAACTGCTGTTCACCAAACTCTCCAAGGACTTGTACTTATATCACTTCACGCGTTATCTCAAGATGAAAGAGGAGAGGCGACACGAGGGAGAGCAAATCATATTCTACCGCAAAGACCTCGGGAAAAGAACACCCGAACGCGCGAGATGCACTTGCTAGTCACGTGATAGACATGCAAGCCCAGCAGACCACAATAATAACAAATAATGAGCAAAAAAGCATAATTAATTATAAAATGAGAATCCATTTAAAATTTTGTTGTAGAACAGTTGCCTTATGGGTGTATCGCTGCGCGTTACATATAGCTTATGCGCGTTACGCATAGCCTATGTGCGTTACATATAGCCTATGTGCGTTACGCATAGCTCAAGTGCGTTACGCATAGCTTATGTGCGTTACATATAGCCATGTGCGTTACAAATAGCCTATGTGCGTTACGCATAGCTTATGTGCGTTACGTATAGCTTATAAACGTTACATATAGCTTACGTGCGTTACGCATAGCTTATGTGCGTAACATATAGCTTACATATGTGTTACGTATAGTCTATGTGCGTTACATAAAGCTTTTTTGCGTTACTTATGGCTGAAGCAAATCAGAACAATTTCAGTCAGAGATGAAAGAGGGTCGACTCAAAAATATCCAAAACCCATTTATAAAACAAAAATACATGAACACACCGCACAGCTCTCTTTAAATTTACCATTTCCCTCTACTTGCCTGCTTTAGAGATGTGTCCTCATAGCGGAGTGCTCCATGTGGGAGAAACAGTAATAAAGTAGATCGGCTATTGATACCCGCTATACTACTACTGATAAAAAAGACAAAATATCCCCCGGAATTCATCGCTTTTCTCGTATTTGGGCTATAAAACCCCGAGCCTGCGTCACATAACTTGCTCAACAAAAATACAATCAACCCTTAACAAATAAAAACCTCCGTATCCGCTAACGAACAAGAGTTAAATGATGATGTTTGAGTATCGAGTTCATAGAAATAATGTTGAAAACCGCTGACTTAGCTCTACTTGAAATACATTGACATATTTGCGTTCCCCGTGAAGCACTAGTAAGTTTTTATTTCCCGCATGGAGTTGGCCCCAGTCCCTAAACGGTCTGCTGCACATGCATCGTGCCTTTCTCCGCCGCCATTTGCTCTGCCTCTTGCCGCTTTGCACGCTGGTACAGAAACACGCCACACGTGACGATCATGGTCCCGAGAGCACTTAGGGCAGACACCTCATTCCCAAACATCAGCACGGAGATCCAGATGAGCACGGCACGCTTCACGGTGTTGGACACGCTACAAGAGAGTACAACAATCAGCACTTCACGCTACACGGTGTACAACAATCAGCACTACACGCTACACGGAGTACAACAATCAGCACTACACGCTACACGGTGTACAACAATCAGCACTACACGCTACACGGTGTACAACAATCAGCACTACACACTACACGGAGTACAACAATCAGCACTACACGCTACACGGTGTACAACAATCAGCACTACACGCTACACGGTGTACAACAATCAGCACTACAGGCTACACGGGGTACAACAATCAGCACTACACGCTACACGGGGTACAACAATCAGCACTACACGCTACACGGTGTACAACAATCAGCACTACACGCTACACGGTGTACAACAATCAGCACTACACGCTACACGGGGTACAACAATCAGCACTACACGCTACACGGTGTACAACAATCAGCACTACACGCTACACGGGGTACAACAATCAGCACTACACGCTACACGGTGTACAACAATCAGCACTACACGCTACAGGGTGTACAACAATCAGCACTACACGCTACACGGGGTACAACAATCAGCACTACACGCTACACGGAGTACAACAATCAGCACTACACGCTACACGGTGTACAACAATCAGCACTACACGCTACACGGTGTACAACAATCAGCACTACACGCTACACGGTGTACAACAATCAGCACTACACGCTACACGGAGTACAACAATCAGCACTACACGCTACACGGAGTACAACAATCAGCACTACACGCTACACGGAGTACAACAATCAGCACTACACGCTACACGGTACAACAATCAGCACTACACGCTACACGGTGTACAACAATCAGCACTACACGCTACACGGTGTACAACAATCAGCACTACACGCTACACGGGGTACAACAATCAGCACTACACGCTACACGGTGTACAACAATCAGCACTACACGCTACACGGGGTACAACAATCAGCACTACACGCTACACGGTGTACAACAATCAGCACTACACGCTACACGGGGTACAACAATCAGCACTACACGCTACACGGTGTACAACAATCAGCACTACACGGTGTACAACAATCAGCACTACACGCTACACGGTGTACAACAATCAGCACTACACGCTACACGGAGTACAACAATCAGCAATACACGCTACACGGAGTACAACAATCAGCACTACACGCTACACGGTACAACAATCAGCACTACACGCTACACGGTGTACAACAATCAGCACTACACGCTACAGGGTGTACAACAATCAGCACTACACGCTACACGGGGTACAACAATCAGCACTACACGCTACACGGTGTACAACAATCAGCACTACACGCTACACGGGGTACAACAATCAGCACTACACGCTACACGGTGTACAACAATCAGCACTACACGCTACACGGGGTACAACAATCAGCACTACACGCTACACGGTGTACAACAATCAGCACTACACGCTACACGGTGTACAACAATTAGCACTACACGCTACACGGGGTACAACAATCAGCACTACACGCTACACGGTGTACAACAATCAGCACTACACGCTACACGGGGTACAACAATCAGCACTACACGCTACACGGGGTACAACAATCAGCACTACACGCTACACGGTGTACAACAATCAGCACTACACGCTACACGGTGTACAACAATCAGCACTACACGCTACACGGTGTACAACAATCAGCACTACACGCTACACGGAGTACAACAATCAGCACTACACGCTACACGGTGTACAACAATCAGCACTACACGCTACACGGTGTACAACAATCAGCGCTACACGCTACACGGTGTACAACAATCAGCACTACACGCTACACGGTGTACAACAATCAGCACTACACGCTACACGGTGTACAACAATCAGCACTACACGCTACACGGTGTACAACAATCAGCACTACACGCTACACGGTGTACAACAATCAGCACTACACGCTACACGGAGTACAACAATCAGCACTACACGCTACACGGTGTACAACAATCAGCACTACACGCTACACGGAGTACAACAATCAGCACTACACGCTACACGGAGTACAACAATCAGCACTACACGCTACACGGTGTACAACAATCAGCACTACACGCTACACGGGGTACAACAATCAGCACTACACGCTACACGGTGTACAACAATCAGCGCTACACGCTACACGGGGTACAACAATCAGCACTACACGCTACACGGGGTACAACAATCAGCACTACACGCTACACGGGGTACAACAATCAGCACTACACGCTACACGGGGTACAACAATCAGCACTACACGCTACACGGGGTACAACAATCAGCACTACACGCTACACGGTGTACAACAATCAGCAATACACGCTACACGGTGTACAACAATCAGCAATACACGCTACACGGTTTACAACAATCAGCACTACACGCTACACGGTGTACAACAATCAGCGCTACACGGTGTACAACAATCAGCGCTACACGCTACACGGTGTACAACAATCAGCACTACACGCTACACGGTGTACAACAATCAGCGCTACACGGTGTACAACAATCAGCGCTACACGGTGTACAACAATCAGCACTACACGCTACACGTGGACAACAATCAGCGCTACACGGGATACAACAATCAGCACTACACGCTACACGGTGTACAACAATCAGCACTACACGCTACACGGAGTACAACAATCAGCACTACACGCTACACGGAGTACAACAATCAGCACTACACGCTACACGGTGTACAACAATCAGCACTACACGCTACACGGGGTACAACAATCAGCACTACACGCTACACGGAGTACAACAATCAGCACTACACGCTACAAGGATCACAACAATCAGCACTACACGCTACACGGTGTACAACAATCAGCACTACACGCTACACGGTGTACAACAATCAGCACTACACGCTACACGGAGTACAACAATCAGCACTACACGCTACACGGGGTACAACAATCAGCACTACACGCTACACGGATCACAACAATCAGCACTTCACGCTACACGGTGTAAAACAATCAGCACTACACGCTACACGGTGTACAACAATCAGCACTACACGCTACACGGTGTACAACAATCAGCACTACACGCTACACGGTGTACAACAATCAGCACTACAGGCTACACGGTGTACAACAATCAGCACTACACGCTACACGGTGTACAACAATCAGCACTACACGCTACACGAAGTACAACAATCAGTACTACACGCTACACGGGGTACAACAATCAGCACTACACGCTACACGGATCACAACAATCAGCACTTCACGCTACACGGTGTACAACAATCAGCACTACACGCTACACGGTGTACAACAATCAGCACTACACGCTACACGGTGTACAACAATCAGCACTACACGCTACACGGTGTACAACAATCAGCACTACACGCTTCACGGGGTACAACAATCAGCACTACACGCTACACGGGGTACAATCATCACTACACGCTACACGGTGTACAACAATCAGCACTACACGCTACATGGTGTACAACAATCAGCACTACACGCTACACGGTGTACAACAATCAGCACTACACGCTACACGGTGTACAACAATCAGTACTACACGCTACAGGGGGTACAATCATCACTACACGCTACACGGCGCTAGGGTTGAGGTAGGTGTTGATGAACGGTTGATAGACTGTTCTAGTGTAACGATGCTGATTCAGTTAGCGTACCTGTAAGAACTGAAAAACTGCAAAGTGCAAGGTGTTGTAGGTGTGCATGTGTGCCAGGGTGATGTAAGAAGGTAGGTGTGTTTTTATCTACCTGAATGTTACGGGAGATATAAGAGACATGAGTGCGTAGGCCGTCAGACTCTGCATGTAGAACAGGAAGCCATTGAAGACTAGCATAAACATCATCAGGTAATCCATGGACTGAAGCTTGACTTGGATGTCCTGCAAAGGGATAACACCCACATGGCTAAGACAGGGATAACACCCACATGGCTAAGACAGGGATAACACCCACATGGCTAAGACAGGGAAAACACCCACATGGATAAGACAGGGATAACACCCACATGGATAAGACAGGGAGAACACCCACATGGCTAAGACAGGGATAACACCCACATGGATAAGACTGGGAAAACAACCACATGGATAAGACAGGGATAACACCCATATGGCTAAGAAAGGGATAACACCCACATGGCTAAGAAAGGGATAACACACACATGGCTAAAACAGGGATAACACCCACATGGCTAAGACAGGGATAACACTCACATGGCTGAGAAAGGGATAACACCCACATGGCTAAAACAGGGATAACACCCACATGGCTAAGACAGGGATAACACCCACATGGCTAAGACAGGGATAACACCCACATGGCTAAGACAGGGATAACACCCACATGGCTAAGAAAGGGATAACACCCACATGGCTAAAACAGGGATAACACCCACATGGATAAGACGGGGATAACACCCACATGGCTAAGAAAGGGATAACACCCACATGGCTAAAACAGGGATAACACCCACATGGCTAAGACAGGGATAACACCCACATGGCTAAGAAAGGGATAACACCCACATGGCTAAGACGGGGATAACACCCACATGGCTAAGACAGGGATAACACCAACATGGCTAAGACAGGGATAACACCCATATGGCTAAGACGGGGATAACACCCACATGGCTAAGAAAGGGATAACACCCACATGGCTAAGACAGGGATAGCACCCACATGGCTAAAACAGGGATAACACCCACATGGATAAGGCAGGGATAACACCCACATGGCTAAGAAAGGGATAACACACACATGGCTAAAACAGGGATAACACCCACATGGCTAAGACAGGGATAACACCCACATGGATAAGACAGGGATAACACCCACATGGCTAGGACAGGGATAACACCCACATGGCTAAGACAGGGAAAACAACCACATGGATAAGACAGGGATAACACCCATATGGCTAAGAAAGGGATAAAGGGATAACACCCACATGGCTAAAACAGGGATAACACCCACATGGATAAGACGGGGATAACACCCACATGGCTAAGACAGGGATAACACCCACATGGCTAAGAAAGGGATAACTCCCATATGGCTAAGAAAGGGATAACACCCACATGGCTAAGACAGGGATAACACTCACATGGCTAAGACAGGAATAACACGCACACGGATAAGACAGGGATAACACCCACATGGATAAGACAGGGATAACACCCACATGGCTAAAACAGTGATAACACCAAAATGGCTAAAACAGTGATAACACCCACATGGCTAAGAAAGGGATAGCACCCACATGGCTAAGACAGGGATAACACCCACATGGCTAAGACAGGGATAACACCAATATGGCTAAGACGGGGATAACACCCACATGGCTAAGAAAGGGATAACACCCACATGGTTAAAACAGGGATAAGACCAACATGGCTAAGACGAGGATAACACCCACATGGATAAGACAGGGATAACACCCACATGGCTAAGACAGGGATAACACCCACATGGATAAAACAGGGATAACACCCACATGGCTAAGACAGGGATAACACCCACATGGCTAAGACAGGGATAACACCCACATGGCTAAAACAGGGATAACACCCACATGGCTAAGACAGGGATAACACCCACATGGCTAAGAAAGGGATAACACCCATATGGCTAAGAAAGGGATAACACCCACATGGCTAAGAAAGGGATAACACCCACATGGCTAAGACAGGGATAACACCCATATTGCTATGAAAGGGATAACACCCACATGGCTAAGACGGGGATAACAACCACATGGATAAGACAGGGATAACACCCACATGGCTAGGACAGGGATAACACCCACATCGATAAGACTGGGAAAACAACCACATGGATAAGACAGGGATAACACCCATATGTCTAAGAAAGGGATAACACCCACATGGCTAAAACAGGGATAACACCCACATGGCTAAGACGAGGATAACACCCACATGGATAAGACAGGGATAACACCCACATGGCTAAGACGAGGATAACACCCACATGGATAAGACAGGGATAACACCCACATGGCTAAGACAGTGATAACACCAACATGGCTAAAACAGGGATAACACCCACATGGATAAGACGGGGATAACACCCACATGGCTAAGACAGGGATAACACCCACATGGCTAAGAAAGGGATAACACCCATATGGCTAAGAAAGGGATAACACCCACATGGCTAAAACAGGGATAACAACCACATGGCTAAGACAGGGAAAACACCCACATGGATAAGACAGGGATAACACCCACATGGATAAGACAGGGAGAACACCCACATGGCTAAGACAGGGATAACACCCATATGGATAAGACTGGGAAAACAACCACATGGATAAGACAGGGATAACACCCATATGGCTAAGAAAGGGATAACACCCACATGGCTAAGACAGGGATAACACCCACATGGCTAAGACAGGGATAACACCCACATGGCTAAGACAGGGATAACACCCACATGGCTAAGACAGGGATAACACCCACATGGCTAAGAGAGGGATAATACCCACATGGCTAAGACAGGGATAACACCCACATGGATAAGACAGGGATAACACCCACATGGCTAAAACAGTGATAACACCCACATGGATAAGACAGGGATAAGACCAACATGGCTAAGACGAGGATAACACCCACATGGATAAGACAGGGATAACACCCACATGGCTAAGACAGGGATAACACCCACATGGCTAAGACAGGGATAACACCCATATGGCTAAGACAGGGATAACACCCACATGGCTAAGACAGGGATAACACCCACATGGCTAAGACAGGGATAACACCCACATGGCTAAGACGGGGATAACACCCACATGGCTAAGACAGGGATAACACCCACATGGCTAAGAGAGGGATAATACCCACATGGCTAAGACAGGGATAACACCCACATGGATAAGACAGGGATAACACCCACATGGCTAAAACAGTGATAACACCCACATGGATAAGACAGGGATAAGACCAACATGGCTAAGACGAGGATAACACCCACATGGATAAGACAGGGATAACACCCACATGGCTAAGACAGGGATAACACCCACATGGCTAAGACAGGGATAACACCCATATGGCTAAGACAGGGATAACACCCACATGGCTAAGACAGGGATAACACCCACATGGCTAAGACAGGGATAACACCCACATGGCTAAGACGGGGATAACACCCACATGGCTAAGACAGGGATAACACCCACATGGCTAAGAGAGGGATAATACCCACATGGCTAAGACAGGGATAACACCCACATGGATAAGACAGGGATAACACCCACATGGCTAAAACAGTGATAACACCCACATGGATAAGACAGGGATAAGACCAACATGGCTAAGACGAGGATAACACCCACATGGATAAGACAGGGATAACACCCACATGGCTAAGACAGGGATAACACCCACATGGCTAAGACAGGGATAACACCCATATGGCTAAGACAGGGATAACACCCACATGGCTAAGACAGGGATAACACCCACATGGCTAAGACAGGGATAACACCCACATGGCTAAGACGGGGATAACACCCACATGGCTAAGACAGGGATAACACACATAAAAACAGGCTAAAATCATAAACAAAAATGCAAGAATACTTTCAGGAAGACCTATCAAATAGTTCATATGTAAAAGGTCTTACCATGAAAAAGAACCAAAAGGGAAACTGAACGACTAGAGACGCAGCACTCGTGTAGAATTGGAGTTCCGGAGCACTGCGGAAAAGAGCAATTAATTGCAAAAATGGGAAAGAGCATGGAGAAACGATGTTTTCGTTCAGAATAACTTCTTTCGTGCAAACAATGCTACATAATCTAATATTGTTGGTGTAACAATACGAAAAGAACACAACGAGTCGAGATGGTTCTCGCTAGACATACCTGTAGGAAGACTGCTCATTGCTGAGGAGTTTCTTGGAAAACACGTTTTGAACGCTGCGAATATCAGAAACATAGTAAGTGTGGCATTTAAGTATTAACCTGAGAAAATAAGGAATTATGTTTTGATTACTTCGTGGAATTTTCCAAGACATCAGCAGGCGACAATTAGCAATATGATGCTTGAAACAGTCAAAACAGTGCCCTCTTACTACTTCGTAAAAGTAATCCCGTTAACATGAGCAACATGGCACATTCTTCAGGGATTGAAAAACTGATAAAGTGAAATTCTGTTTGGTACAACGAATTCAAAGATATATAAATCAGCAGGGCCGAGTGTGAGCTGGAGGCCGGCAAGAAAATTACCAGTAGGTACGTTGCTGTGCCCCCGCAAGATCTTCTTAATATTTCAATATCGTGCCACCTCCCAATATGCCCTATTTCTTTCTCTAAAGGTGCAGCTTTCTTCAATATCGAAGTACAGGTTGTAGGAAAAGTTAGTGCATTTTTAATTGGGTAAAAATAAACAAGTTTTATGTAACAGTATGATAAGTATTATATATGATAAAAATACTATCTTGTAGTTTTGGCACAGAGTGGAAGAAGGCAGGTGATGTGAAAATGCTCCAAACATTTTCTATCTGGTTCAGGTCAGGTGATATGGTCTTTCGTCATGTTGGCACAATTTTCAAAAAAGAGCGAGAGACAAAAGACAACCGCTGTAAACTACCAGGACGAATCCCTGAGTAAAAAAAACGTTAAAGGGAGAATATCCTTGAATATACAATTTGAATTTAAAGGAAAAGGAGGATAGAAAATTGCATATAAAATATTTGAGTCCATATTAAGTTAAGATTTTTATATAGGCACTTTTTTCATGATCGACTCTATCAGCAAGTGACTCTCTGATACTGTAACAGTGTCATATGAATTAATACGAGAAACGCTCTAAACGCACACAATATTACCTGTCATTAGAATAAATCAAATTTGAATAAATGCAGCAACTCGCAAGTCGTTATTGAGTGATTTCATGATGGATTTCCTCTCCAAATGAAAGGCGTTCTTGTCAACAACAGGTGCCGACTTCGGTACGTGATGGCTGCTCTTCCTACCAGACCCTCTTATGATGGATGGCTGGCCATGGGGACGAAAACACGAAAGCTCTACACGCTAAAAGACGTAATTAGCTTGCTCCTCTCCCTAATTTCTTAATAAGAAATATTTGAATATTTTTGTCTACATGGTAACAAGATTAATTAGCTATAAATTCCACAAAGCGTTGTCATGCATGGTTAATCGCGGTTTAGTCATTAGTATCAGACACAAAACATGGCGTGCATGCTTTCCAGTGTTAATAAAAAATTCAACGCTTTTTGTTGTCGTTGGCAATGTCTTCGTCCTCTTTGCTAAAGGCTCCTTTTTAACCCTAGAAGACCGCTTCCGTTTTCGGAAGAACTTCAGGGTAAAAGGGAGAAGTGTGAAGCTTTAATGCGATCACAAATCACAACAAATTCTAAGAGAAAAGAAATGACACTTTAATCCATTAGCCCCTAGTCTTATATTGTGAAATTTATTGGTTTAAAGGCTTCCAGCGTATAAAAACGATATTCTCTCTTAATGGGGAAAGGGGTTTCATGATGGCACGGGGAAACAGTGGTCAGATAGCGAGGCACCTAACGTGGGGTGGTCAAGCGTGCGACCCCATCTAGCTAGCGAAGCACGGATTGAAAGCTCGGCCATACAAGACTACCAAGAGAGAATTACACGTGCCTTTAGCAGTGCTTGTAGTAGCTAACAAGGGAGTCTAAAGGGGAGGCGTCACAGGTGGTCGAAATAGGAAAGCAGGGAAAAGGGATGACAAACTCCAGCGAGCTTTGCAATGGCTACATTCTAGCAGAATCCCAGGACTCTAGCTCATGGAACCGAACTAATGATATGCTACTGTGTGTCTTGAATGGAATCCTGATATCACCGACTTTAGCACTAAACGCCTCCATTCTCCTCGCTATTCTGAGGAGCCAAGCTCTTCGCAAGCCCTCGTACGTGTTAATGGCGTTTCTAGCATCCACCAATCTGGGCGTGGCGATCCTCGTGGAGCCGGTCTTTATAGCGCGGAAAGTGGCTGTGATGATAGGGACGCATCACGTTGTCTGCGGGCTAGTTCAGGCGGGAAATATCCTCTCCCACGTGATCTGTGCGCCCGGGTTCTTTATCATGTGCGCTACAAGCGTCGACCGCTGGCTTGCAGTGACTACGGGCGTGCACTATCGCAAACTAGTGACCACCTCACGTGTAGGGCTACTCGGTCTCGCATCGGTCTTGTTCGCCGCGACATCGTTATCCACACGAATTGTGACGAATGGCAAAAAGTATATGACTATTTCAGCCAGTCTCATGTGCGTGGTTCTAGCGCTCATCACTATTTCGTTCGTCCACTCACACTTTGTTTTGAAGAAGCGCCAAAAGGTGGTCCTCTGCCTCCGTATGCCGATGCAGCAGTTAAGTCACGCAACAGCTAGAGTCATGGAGCTCCTCAAATACCGCAAGGTTTTGGTCACGCTAGCGCTTGTCACGCTAGGGATGTTCGTTTGTTACACACCATTTGTAGTGGTAGTACTGAGCATTGGGATCCACGGGCAAAGCATCTCACGCAACGCAGCCCGTGACATAGCCGTGACATTGCTGTACTCGAATGCTTGCGTGACGCCGCTTTTGCTTATTTTTCGATCAATAGAGCTCAGGTTAGCCGTGAAATATTTGTATTTCTGCTAGAGATATCTAACTCCCAGCGAGACTTCCTAATTAAATGATAACTTAAATAGTTTTAAGTATATTTATTAAATACCTTGACGCCACCCCTCGCCTTAAGGGAATATCCATTTAAGAATTTAAGTAAATACACTGCCAATCTGCTTTTAGTTTATTAAGAAATACCGTGTTCCCAAAGCTTACTTTGGTCTTTTTTTACGTTTGTCTTTACGCTGTCTTTTTTTTTACCAAACGTAAACAACCTGCGGGAGTAAAGGGGAAATTCGCGTCTAACACGGTAAGGAAAAGAATCGCAAATTCATCTATGAAGCGCTCAAAAAGGTTTGATAAAGAAAACTAATAATTGTATAAGACCAAATAAAAGATGCAAGAGTCTTATTTCAATAATTTCATAAGACCAAATGAAAGATAATAGGGTCTTATTCTAATACTTGTATAAGACCTAATGAAAGATAAAAGGGTCTTATTCTTGGCGGATGTTTTAAACGCGCAAACGCAACGCCTAAAGCAATTTGTGTACAGTCTTTGGAACAATAGGGATGAAAAATAGGAAATCAGGCTTTTGAAGTGTGTGCTTAATTACAACCAAGAAATCAATTGAGCAATACTCCTTCAATTGCATCTAACAAGAGAATATGCATGAGAAAACAATTCAGCCCCACAGATCACAGATATTTGTTACCATCTCATGAGCAGTTCCTACAACGAAGTGATAAAAGCAAATATTGCTTACAATTTCGACTGTGTTTCCTTTGCTCGTCTATGCACCACTTGTCTTTTAAACATTACTAAAATATAGCCATTACTCGGCTATTTCGACTTTTTGCAAAGTTTCCTAATAAGAATAAATAAACGTGTGCGAATTTGCGTCATTGAAAAATAGGAATTTCATAAACATAAAAATATACGCATGATAATAAATGACAAACCGGTAATTTCAATTGAATGGGGAACCATGTCTAATCTCCACGATATTCCAAGGTGCTAATAAGCTAGCACGGATAAAACGGCCTTTGTGTCAAAGCGAGCCCGCTCAAAAACAACCAAAGGGACTGTGAGCCATCCTGAGTCTTATCTCGAAAAAAAAATGAACTTTACTCTAGCAATTTCTAATTTAGAAATACTAAAGACGCAGTTACACGAAAACCCAAATATAATATGGCATGCACCAATAAGAACGATTAGAAAGAGTTTAAATTTTAATTGTGTTTGCAGAGCTGCTTATCGAAGTTTTAATGAAAAAACAGGTTGCTTTTCCTACAGAGCTCATTAAAATTTCAGATCTTTTACCACGGGTAAGGGGTGCTAATTACATCAATGTATAAAAAAGCATTTAAAAAAATATAGAACGTCTTCTTAAAGTGAGATTCATTTAGCTAGCTAAGCAAAGTTATCAGATGAAAGTCGTTTATCGCAAAGGCTGCGCTCTCGGTAAAGGTAATTCCACTCTTTCACGACAACGGCTAACTCATTTTCTTCACTTGTATCTTGTTTGGGGCCTATGGTGCCGTGAACGTCTCTCTGACTCGTATACAGACCTTTTAGTACAATTAAGAGCCAGACCCGACAGAACCTCGTCTAAAGCAAGGTTCACAAGGTATTCCGACTATTCTTGGATGTAGTCCAAGATCTCAACGATAACGGCCGTAATCGTTACTGACTAGCCCTGGAAATGAACTAGAGGTTATTGTAGCTCCCTATAATAACTTCACTTTTCTTTATAGGTGCCAGTAGGGGAGTAGCGAGCTTAGCATTCGCGCTTAACTCATGCGTGACGACAGGTGGTGAGGCAGTCAGATTATCCCAGGACTAAGTACTTGCGCGCGCGGACTAAAAGGCCATTGCCACTTAAATTTTTTTTATATCCTTGTGCGTTGCGAGAACATAAAAACACACCTTACATTCTAATTATAAATAGCTTTTACGGCGTGCACCTTATGAATATCTTTCTTGAGACAATAATCTGAATAAATCTGATAAGAAGGCTCGTTGCTATCGCAGGTTTTTCCCATCAACGCTCCTTTACGATTTGGATAAAACGTTTGAATCTCCCGCAGGTCTTTGCAGTTTGTGGCGGCCGTCTTCACCGTCACCATATCGACGGGCGAGCCTTTCGGGGTATTCACTAACTTGCTCTAGAGGCAAAGCGGTAAGCCGGGCTTGAAAGATCTTCAAGCCTACAGTAAATAACAATCAGCAAACAGAAAATCATCTAACTTGATAACGTGTCAAGAGCTGCACTTATACAGCGAATGGAATCCGTCTGGAGAACAAGAGCTGCTAAATTGCTTGGCAGGTGAATGAGTGGTATATCTACTTGATGCTGACAGTTTCGCGATTGTGCTAACAGAGCGTTTAAGAGTTTTAGGTGACGGTGAAGCAAGTAGATGCCGATCGCCGCCGCGAAGACAACGCTAACACGGCTACAATAGGATTATCAAAGTGAGCGACTTCGCGCTAGACTCTCGGATAAGGAAGACAAGATAACATAGTACATGTACAGCCGTGCAGTGTATCGGCTGAATAAAGCGGTATTGAAAGGGTAGTCGCAGATCCGACGAGATCGAGCCGCGGGAACGAGTATCGCAATTTTCAGTTTTGCGGGATCTATCCATGAGGAATTCTTGGAGCCTTTGCTAAATTATAGCCCATATGTAGACGGAAGCTTTGTTTCATACGGAAGATAAGAGATAGACGTTAGGATCTAAAGACATGAAAAGTCTGAGTCTCATTTAAGAGCAGCGGTTGCGTCGGCAGGTCAGAGTATAAGTGCATTCTCCATTCAAGTTTGTAAAGGGGAAAAGATCAGGCTTTCAATCTGTCAACACGTTAATAGCGGGATATACAACAGCAGCAGACATCACGCGGCGAGTGTTCGTACCGATAGCCCTGCACACAGGAGCTGGACGAAAGGGCGGAAGACATTTTAGTGTTGTGTAATAAAGACATGGTTTGATCAGGCGCTAACTATTTAACCAAACAGATGAATTCGTCTTCTACACGTCTTTGTGTGCAGTATTTACTGTCGCAGTCGCAGAACACAGATCCGTCGCAATGGGACCGGACCAGCGATCTCCTCGTGTGCATCATCAACGCCGTGCTAATAATCCCAACTGTGGCACTCAACTTGTTCGTTATACTGTCCATCACGCGTACCCCCAGCCTCCGCAAGCCTTCGCATGCCCTTATCTGCCTCCTTGCATTCACGGATTTCGGCGTGGGGGTGCTGGTCCAGCCACTTTATATCGCGCGCAAGGTGCTCGCAATGCGCGGGGACTACGAGCAGTTCTGCGTGATTTTGCAGACGGGAGATGTGGTCTCCCACGTGGTTTGCGTACCGTCCTTCTTCATCATTACCGCCACAAGTGTGGATCGATACCTCGCCGTCACCTCAGGCCGACGCTATCGAAGCCTTGTCACGAACACCCGAGTGCTCCTCGTCGGGTTGGCGTCGTTGCTATTCGCCGGGATCGTTCTCGGAATCCGAGTGTTAGCGAACAGGGAGAAGTACATGGTGATCGCGGCTGTTCTGATGTTCTTCTGCTTAAGCATTATCATATTCTGTTACGTCAGGGCCGTGACAGCGCTCAAGACAGCTCAGTTCGGCCGGAAGTTCAACGTCACGCACTACAAGCGTGCGCTTGTCACACTAGCTATCGTGACAGGGGTGTTGTTTTTCTGCTATGTCCCGTTCGTGGGGTCAGTGCTTGCGATAGCCGTCCACGGGCGTACAAGGAGGCTGAACGCCGCGCGCGAGTTGACGACCACGCTGCTCTTCATGAACTCCTTCCTAACGCCCGCGTTGTATGGCTGGCGCAGCAGAGAGCTTAGAAGCGCATGCGCAGGAATCTTAGGTGTGAAAATGTCGCCATCACAAGCCAACTTACAGACGGAACTTTCCACGGTAGCGGAAAACAACGCGAAATGACACGACAAGTTATAGAGAGCTAGGACTAGAATCAAGGAAGACAGCTGAGCGAAAATTGATACACTGGGCTTCCGTTTGCAGGATCTACATTCTTCAAACGGAAGTGACACAATTATCAGATAGTTTGTGGTGCAGTGAAAACAAAATCTGTCCTAACAAAAAGTTAAAAAAGATCCCCCCGCATGGCCTATCCTACAGAGAGAGTCTTAGTTTACTATCTAACTTTTACCCGTTTGGACATTTGGGCCCTTAATTACACATATATAAATTAATAAATATTATATACACACATATAGATTAACGTTTACAGTTGGTCTTTAAAAACAAGAAAACATTTCAGTTTGTACAGCTGTAACAAGCCTTGTAATATTTGGTAGGGGCATAAAGCGGCCGTGCCCCTACTGGTAAGTTCGTTCGGGGGGCAAACGCCTGGGGCAGGGCAAAAGCGGCCATAGGGGCCGCAATACAGAGACATGACGCAGCGCATAGTCCAAACCTGCTAGTAATTCCCTTCTAATTTCAGGGAGTGGGAGGGGCGCTACGGGTGCTTGCAACTCACCAGTCCATCAGGTTATTCATCAGAGCAGAAGTGAATCCAATGACGTTAAAGCTGAGCTCATTTGCTGTGCAAAGTGCTAGCCCCCCCATCACAGGGATCAAAGATAGGTAGACAGGCAGGCTTGAGCGCTCACCTGAAAATTCAAACATCTCAGTTCTATCGAGGCAATCTGAAGTTTCCTTTATACCCCAACCCCAGTGACATCTAGTATAAAAGCATTTCAAAATGTCTTGTGGCAGTGTTTTCTAACACATTAGCGAGATTTTTGTTAATTCATGTTCTAAATCCCATGGAACACTCATGTCCTTTTTTTACCCCTTTCTTAGAAGTTACCAGGCTCTTCCTAAAAACATTATTTCATCAATTGTTAAAAAAATTGTTTGGATCTTCAATTTGCCTTTGTTTGACTTTACTCATAAGTTGATCAACATAACCTATTAGAATGTATGTGAGTTCAGGATCTTGGTCTATCATGGAATATACCATCTTGTTATTACCATGTCACATAACCTGACCTAATATCATCATGACCTAATGATGGTCTCTTGATGATACTAAAGCTAACCTATCATAATCCATGAGAACAGGGCCGTGAAGATGGGTGCTGATGACTTCACCGTCTCTGTGAATGATACCGCAACATACTTGAGGCTGATCAGAGAGCAAACTACGGTAGCAAACCTGTAAAGAACATGAAATATATGTGTGAAAGGTGTGTGCAAAGGACAAGGCATGTATATATTATGTGTAATAGGTGTGTTCAAGGGACATGAAATATAGGCGTAAAAGGTCTTTGCAAAGGATATGACATGTGTAATAGGTGTGTACAAAGGACATGTCATATATATGTGTAAAAGGTGTGTGCAAAGGACATGAAATATATGAGTAATAGGTGTGTGCAAAGGACATGACATATATATGTGTAATAGGTACATGTGTAAAGGACATGACATGTGTAATAGGTGTGTGCAAAGGACATGACATATGTGTAAAAGGTGTGTGCAAAGGACATGACATATGTGTAAAAGGTGTGTGCAAAGGACATGACATATATGAGTAATAGGTGTGTGCAAAGGACATGACATATATATGTGTAATAGGTACATGTGTAAAAGACATGACATATATATGTGTAATAGGTACATGTGTAAAAGACATGACATATATGTGTAAAAGATGTGTGCAAAGGACATTACATATATATGTGTAAAAGGTGTGTGCAAAGGACATAGAATATATATGTGTAAAAGGAGTGTGCAAAGCACATGACATATATGTAAAAAAGGTGTGTTCAAAGGACATGACATTTATATGTGTAATAGGTGTGTGCAAAGGACATGACATATGTGTAATAGGTATGCAAAGGACATAAAATATATGAGCAATAGGTGTGTGCAAAGGACATGACATATATGTGTAATAGGTGTATGCAAAGGACATGAAATATATGAGTAATAGGTGTGCGCAAAGGACATGATATATATATGTGAAATAGGCACATGTGTAAAGGACATGACATATATATGTGTAAAAGGTGTGTGCAAAAGACATTACATATATGTGTGTAAAAGGTGTGTGCAAAGGACATGACAGATACATGTGTAAAAGGTGTGTGCAAAGGAATGACAAATATATGTGTAATGGGTGTGTTGAAGGACATGACATATATGCGTAGAAGGTGTGTGCAAAGGACATGACATATATTATGTGTAAAAGGTGTGTGCAAAGGACATAACATATACATGTGTAAAAGGTGTGTGCAAAGGACATGACATATATAATGTGTAATAGGTGTGTACAAAGGACATGACATATATATGTGTAATAGGTGTGTACAAAGGACATGACATATATATGTGTAATAGGTGTGTGCAAAGGACATGACATATGTGTAATGGGTGTGTGCAAAGGACATGACATATGTGTAATGGGTGTGTTGAAGGACATGACATATGCGTAAAAGGTGTGTGCAAAGGACATGACATATATATGTGTAAAAGGTGTGTGCAAAGAACATGACATATACATGTGAAATAGGTATGAATCAAATGCCAAATTGACTTCCAATTGATTTGAAAAAATTATCTGACATTTATATTTTCCTTTGTATTATCACTTGTAAACCCAGTTGGGATTGGGTGGGAGGGTGCATGCAAACTACTGGTAGTCTGTTAATCTAAGATACAAAACTGGGGGCATAGGAGGACTTACAAAACTGGGGACATAGGAGGTCTTACAAAACTGGGGGCATAGGAGGTCTTACAAAACTGGGGGCATAGGAGGTCTTACAAAACTGGGGGCATAGGAGGTCTTACAAAACTGGTGACATAGGAGGACTTACAAGACTAGGGGCATAGGAGGTCTTACAAAACTGGGGGGCATAGGAGGTCTTACAAAACTGGGGACATAGGAGGTCTTACAAAACTGGGGGCATAGGAGGTCTTACAAAACTGGGGGCATAGGAGGTCTTACAAAACTGGGGGCATAGGAGGTCTCACAAAACTGGGGACATTAGAGGTCTTACAAAACTGGGGGCATAGGAGGTCTTACAAAACTGGGGACATAGGAGGTCTTACAAAACTGGGGACATTGGAGGTCTTACAAAACTGGGGACATAGGAGGTCTTACAAAACTGGGGACATAGGAGGTCTTACAAAACTGGGGACATAGGAGGTCTTACAAAACTGGGGGCATAGGAGGTCTTACAAAACTGGGGGGCATAGGAGGTCTTACAAAACTGGGGACATAGGAGGTCTTACAAAACTGGTGACATAGGAGGACTTACAAGACTAGGGGCATAGGAGGTCTTACAAAACTGGGGGGCATAGGAGGACTTACAAAACTGGGGACATAGGAGGTCTTACAAAACTGGGGGGCATAGGAGGTCTTACAAAACTGGGGACATAGGAGGTCTTACAAAACTGGGGGCATAGGAGGTCTTACAAAACTGGGGGCATAGGAGGTCTTACAAAACTGGGGGGCATAGGAGGTCTTACAAAACTGGGGACATAGGAGGTCTTACAAAACTGGGGACATAGGAGGTCTTACAAAACTGGGGGGCATAGGAGGTCTTACAAAACTGGGGGGCATAGGAGGTCTTACAAAACTGGGGACATTGGAGGTCTGACAAAACTGGGGGCATAGGAGGTCTTACAAAACTGGTGACATAGGAGGTCTTACAAAACTGGTGACATAGGAGGACTTACAAGACTAGGGGCATAGGAGGTCTTACAAAACTGGGGGGCATAGGAGGTCTTACAAAACTGGGGACATAGGAGGTCTTACAAAACTGGGGGCATAGGAGGTCTTACAAAACTGGGGGCATAGGAGCTCTTACAAGACTGGGGGCATAGGAGGTCTTACAAGACTAGGGGCATAGGAGGTCTTACAAAACTGGGGACATGGGAGGTCTTACAAAACTGGGGGCATAGGAGGTCTTACAAAACTGGGGGCATAGGAGGTCTTACAAAACTGGGGGCATAGGAGGTCTTACAAAACTGGGGGCATAGCACGTCTTACAAAACTGGGGACATTGGAGGTCTTACAAAACTGGTGACATAGGAGGTCTTACAAGACTGGGGGCATAGGAGGACTTACAAGACTGGGGGCATAGAAGGTCTTACAAAACTGGGGACATAGGAGGTCTTACAAAACTGGGGACATAGGAGGTCTTACAAAACTGGGGACATAGGAGGTCTTACAAGACTGGGGACATAGGAGGTCTTACAAAACTGGGGACATAGGAGGTCTTACAAGACTGGGGGCATAGGAGGTCTTACAAAACTGGGGACATAGGAGGTCTTACAAAACTGGGGACATAGGAGGTCTTACAAAACTGGGGACATAGGAGGTCTTACAAGACTGGGGACATAGGAGGTCTTACAAGACTGGGGACATAGGAGGTCTTACAAAACTGGGGACATAGGAGGTCTTACAAGACTGGGGACATAGGAGGTCTTACAAAACTGGGGACATAGGAGGTCTTACAAAACTGGGGACATAGGAGGTCTTACAAAACTGGGGACATAGGAGGTCTTACAAGACTGGGGACATAGGAGGTCTTACAAGACTGGGGACATAGGAGGTCTTACAAAACTGGGGACATAGGAGGTCTTACAAGACTGGGGACATAGGAGGTCTTACAAAACTGGGGACATAGGAGGTCTTACAAAACTGGGGACATTGGAGGTCTTACAAGACTGGGGACATAGGAGGTCTCACAAAACTGGGGACATAGGAGGTCTTACAAGACTGGGGGCATAGGAGGTCTTACAAAACTGGGGACATAGGAGGTCTTACAAGACTGGGGACATAGGAGGTCTTACAAAACTGGGGACATAGGAGGTCTTACAAAACTGGGGACATAGGAGGTCTTACAAGACTGGGGACATAGGAGGTCTCACAAAACTGGGGACATAGGAGGTCTTACAAGACTGGGGGCATAGGAGGTCTTACAAAACTGGGGACATAGGAGGTCTTACAAAACTGGGGACATAGGAGGTCTTACAAGACTGGGGGCATAGGAGGTCTTACAAAACTGGGGACATAGGAGGTCTTACAAGACTGGGGGCATAGGAGGTCTTACAAAACTGGGGACATAGGAGGTCTTACAAAACTGGGGACATAGGAGGTCTTACAAAACTGGGGACATAGGAGGTCTTACAAGACTGGGGACATAGGAGGTCTTACAAGACTGGGGACATAGGAGGTCTTACAAAACTGGGGACATAGGAGGTCTTACAAGACTGGGGACATAGGAGGTCTTACAAAACTGGGGACATAGGAGGTCTTACAAAACTGGGGACATAGGAGGTCTTACAAGACTGGGGACATAGGAGGTCTCACAAAACTGGGGACATAGGAGGTCTTACAAGACTGGGGGCATAGGAGGTCTTACAAAACTGGGGGCATAGGAGGTCTTACAAAACTGGGGGCATAGCACGTCTTACAAAACTGGGGACATTGGAGGTCTTACAAGACTGGGGGCATAGGAGGACTTACAAGACTGGGGGCATAGGAGGACTTACAAAACTGGAGGCATAGCACGTCTTACAAAACTGGGGGGCATAGGAGGTCTTACAAAACTGGGGACATAGGAGGTCTCACAAAACTGGGGACATAGGAGGTCTGACAAAACTGGGGGCATAGGAGGACTTACAAAACTGGGGGCATTGGAGGACTTACAAAACTGGGGGCATAGGAGGACTTACAAAACTGGGGGCATAGGAGGTCTCACAAAACTGGGGGCATAGGAGGACTTACAAAACTGGGGACATAGGAGGTCTCACAAAACTGGGGACATTGGAGGTCTCACAAAACTGGGGACATTGGAGGTCTTACAAGACTGGGGGCATAGGAGGTCTTACAAGACTAGGGGCATAGAAGGTCTTACAAAACTGGGGACATAGGAGGTCTGACAAAACTGGGGGCATAGGAGGACTTACAAAACTGGGGGCATAGGAGGTCTTACAAAACTGGGGGCATAGGAGGTCTTACAAAACTGGGGGCATAGGAGGTCTTACAAGACTGGGGGCACAGGAGGTCTCACAAAACTGGGGACATTGGAGGTCTTACAAGACTGGGGGCATAGGAGGTCTTACAAGACTAGGGGCATAGGAGGTCTTACAAAACTGGGGGCATAGGAGGTCTTACAAAACTGGGGGCATAGGAGGTCTTACAAGACTGGGGGCATAGGAGGTCTCACAAAACTGGGGACATTGGAGGTCTTACAAGACTGGGGGCATAGGAGGACTTACAAAACTGGGGGCATAGGAGGACTTACAAAACTGGGGGCATAGGAGGTCTCACAAAACTGGGGACATAGGAGGACTTACAAAACTGGGGGCATAGGAGGTCTTACAAAACTGGGGACATAGGAGGTCTCACAAAACTGGGGGCATAGGAGGTCTTACAAAACTGGGGGCATAGGAGCTCTTACAAGACTGGGGGCATAGGAGGACTTACAAAACTGGGGACATAGGAGGTCTCACAAAACTGGGGATATAGGAGGTCTTACAAAATTGGGGGCATAGGAGGTCTTACAAAACTGGGGGCATAGGAGGACTTACAAAACTGGGGACATAGGAGGACTTACAAAACTAGGGGCATAGGAGGTCTTACAAGACTGGGGGCATAGAAGGTCTCACAAAACTGGGGGCATAGGAGGTCTTACAAGACTGGGGGCATAGAAGGTCTCACAAAACTGGGGGCATACTGTGTAGCAGGTCTAACAAGACTTGGCAGGGAGTATAGCATATCTAACATAACTGGGGGAGCATGGAAGATCTGTAACCCATGCATTTACATAACTTACAGCTGACACATCCATCAGAACACCTACCTCATCCACCCTAGAATTGCCATATTCCTGAAGAAGTGCAACCTAGGTGCGTCAGGATGATGGTGATGTTTAAACAGGCAGCACGGCAAGTACAACTTGAAAGCACCAAACACAGCTGACGCCATCATCTGGGCTTCTCCAAGCACTCCCGCGTCACCATTCAGATTTGACAATATATACTTATTTGACATAAGCGTCCCAAAGCTGAATAAGTACCATAGTGCGATGACTGCAGTCTTGCGTATGTAAGTGTCTGTTTTCTCAATGTCAAAGTTCCGGTGATGATGCGGCACTTCAATGTCCACATTCTTGAGTGTCCCCGGAGGGTGTATGGGTGCCATCTTCATTGGATTATCGCACAATTATTTGGAAATTCTAAAAGAACTTGAATTCTAATGAGATCCTATTATAAAAAAAATTGTTTGTAAATTTTTATAACTGTAATAAATCGTAATCTTGCAGTCCAATTTCCCAATCATGTTTTTATGAAACCCAAAGAGAAGAGATAAGAACAGTGCAGACTTTTTTTCCTCAGTAAATTACCAAGATAATGATCTGCAAAATAAAAAGCATAAATGACCCCGATTAATAACATGCGCGCACGACATATCAGCACGTTGTTTACAAAAATCGTATTTACGTTTATAGCATCACATCAATAATATTTGAGATCAACTCTCTTTTCGCAAAATGCAGAAACAATCAAACTTACTGTACACGCCACGTAAACTCATTGAATGAAAAAACTCAATCTGTTCTCAGGTCGCGTAGAACAATTCCTGTACCGGTGCCACCGGCTAGACGTAAAGAACTCAAACGATTATTTAAAGTGTAACATTTCTGTAAAAGGATCTTACATCGGGGGTTAATAAATAGTCCCCTGACAGACCAAAGTCTTAAACCACTTATAACTGAATAAAAGCGTTGTAAACATGAATGATTGCCGTATGTAGCTTTGAAGTTTGGAATCAATGGTCGATAACTCTTCGTAATTGTTCGAAAGTCCTTCGAAGCGTCGAAGTTGGTAAGAGGTCTGTGTCGATACAACTTCGGAAACCCTTTGAAAAAGTACTAAAATGGTCGTTACGTCATTACTTCAAGTCTATTTATAAGCCTTGCTTCCCAGCCAATCAAAACCTTTGCTAGTTTCGGGAGAAGTTGCACCACAGAGGAAAACAACATGGCGGACAAGCCGTATAAAATAAAAGGTTTTTCAATCAAGGATAATGCAGTTGTGAAGTACCAGCTTTGGAGCAGAAGAAGACCAAGAGACGACGGATAAGACAAAGATGGTGCTCCGTGAAGGCAAGTACGGTCATTCTACGGGGAAAACTCTGCGCTCGAAATTTGCTAGAGGTAGCAAGTATCATGGTGGCATAGAACTACTTCGCGTAAAACCCCTTAGAAAAATCCAGAATTCCTCCAATAATGTTGTATTTTCACTGAACAAGAAGAAGAGATGGCTCATCCCCGAAGATATCAAGCAATCGGGAGCCCTTCGTGACGATTATGGGGTAGAATGCTTGCAAAACATGAGTAACGTTATCCTCGTGGAGAGACAAGCTCATGACTCTGTGTCAGAGACAAGTTCTAAGAAACTCAAGACCAAGCAAGGTTATTGCACCTTAGTGTTTGAAGGCGAAGTTATCCGAGAAAAAACGCCAAAGCTTAGATATGCACAAGCAAAAATACTCTTACAAGACATGGAAGTCATCATCGAAGTCGACGAAAATGCTAAATCCGTTGAGATTCTACGTCCCTTTAACAAAGGTTCTTGGCCTCATAATTTGAAATACAACGCAAAGGAAAAACCTATTCCAAAGAAAAGTTTGCACAGAGGCAAGAATAAAAGGATCTCATATTTAGACACAGCCGATTACTATGACTATGAGGATTACCAAGAAGAGGCCAATGAGGAAGAGAATGGCGATAAGGAATTCTCTAGTAGATATCCAAGCTTGCAGCTTAGTGATTTTCTTATCACATCAGAACCTATAAAAGGACACGTCAAGAGAGAAAGCCCCTTAAAATCCCATGGTCAGAATGAAATCTCTACAGATACTCATGACAGAAAACAGCATTGTGTCAATTTATGTCAAGAAAATGAGATAAAGAAACATAAGGAGCTAAGAAGAATGGGAAGTGAAATGATTGAGTTTCTTTCAAAATCTAACCCACGCAAAGCTTCAGTTTTATACAAACATGAACCTCACAGAATCCAAAGGTTTGCTGAGCATGGAGAAAGAGGAAAGAAAGTTCATCGCCAATTCACAGATGATAAAGTTCAAGAAGAGCATTTTAAAGTATGTGTCAGCTTTAAAGAAAGTGAGCTACATGCCAAACAGCTTTTAAAAAACTGGGGTAATATGTATCATGAGAGTGGTTCTCTTCCCAGAAAGTTTACCATTGATATCTCAAGCCTGGTGGCTGGCTGTTCATATGATGATGTTGCCCCTTTTGTTTGGTTGCTTTTTGAAGAAGCTGACACATGCGAAGGGAAGCAGACAGTGTTAATACGCTCTTTGGTGGTGTGTGATGGTCTAGAGAGGTTTTCCATAGCTCTCTGTCAGTCAATAAAAAAAGAACTCATTCTCAAGCTTCACAAGTTATCAAACTCTCAAGATAACATAACTGTGACAGACATCATCTTCACAGCTGTAAATTTCTGGCAGATTAGTTTTGAAAAATATGGTACTCAGATCACTACTTATTATAAAAATCCATCAAATCTGATGATTGAACAAGTGTTTGGATGGAAGTGCATTAGCTTTTCTCATCGCCTGGCAAAACTAGAAGTGAGAAAAGCAATGACAAAATGTGGATCTCAGCTGCCTTCAAGCAAACCAAATGGCATGCTGAGGGATGAGGTCAAATTTTGTGGGATTTGCTGTCTGAAATTTGAACATGAAGGTAAATAATCAGTTGTTTAATGCACCATGTTTTCCAGTATCATATCCTGTAAGTCACTATATACAATATAAAAGACCACCTAAGAATTTTTACCCATGGAGCATATTTTACTTCTAAGAGACATTTCGAGTTTGAAGGTGAAGGTATTTCATACTTTACTATATATTGAAAAAAATTGACTAGCACATACTAGAATGTCTGGTCACTTAAACTCTGCATTGATTTGCGAGAGAGGCCTTGTCCATTTTTTCTAGGGCAAGGGACAGGTCCTCTTGCTTTGTAGTGTGAGCTTTTCGCATATATACCATGTTACCTAGCTGCATAGTGCTATACAGCTTATTTTATTGGGTACAAAAAAACGCACCGAACAAGTTGTATTTTACCACACACACAAAAAAACATTTGTCAAAAAGTATATTATTGACACATCCATGAGAAGTTATGTAAAACTATCGACTGTTATTTTAATGATCCCTTAGCACCTCCTCTAAAGGCCTTAATAAAACAAGAATTTGACATTGAATGTATGTACATTCTATTCAGATTTCTCAACCGGTCTGCTCCTGTGCAGTCATAAGTTCTGTAACTCCTGCTGGCATCAGTACCTCACTGTCCAGATCAGAAGTGGCCACTCACCTTTAAAGTGCCCTGGACATATGTGCGACGCCATCATTGATGACACCACTGTGATGTCTCTGGTTCCTGAGCTTCTTGAGCAATTCATCAGGAACAAGGTCAACATGAAGCTTTGCTCAGGCCAACAGTGGCAGCAGTGTGAAAAATGTGCTTTTTATGTAAAGCTTGTTCTTCCTACTTGCATTGCCAATTCAACAGAAGTTCCTGTGCATGTTGTTTGCCGATGTGGAAACACCTGGTGTTCACGCTGTAAGGATGAGCCACACTGGCCCGCGTCTTGCAGTCAGGCTGAAAGGTTTTGGCTGAAATACGCTGACCAATTGTCTGAATATCAGAGGAAGGACTTGTTTTACTCTGTCTATATTAAGCGCTGCCCACACTGTCGCTATCCCATTGAGAAAAATGGGGGTTGTCCACACATGTATTGTATATTATGTAAGGCTACCTTCTGCTGGCACTGCCTCACATTGTTTAGTAAGCATAGTGCGAATGGGTGTAGTATAAAAAAGGAGGAAAAAATCCTACTACAAAGCACTGGGCTGTATAAATCAGCAAAGGACGTAGCCATTTCTAGTAGAACTGCTAGGGCTCCTGGATTTATGAAAAAGTTTCTAAGGAAAGGTGTGCACTTTTCCAAGGACCACTTTTCACCACTTTTGATGAGTTATTTGATTGGTCAAACTCCCAGTGCTGGTTTTAGGAAGGATCTTGACATACCTGAAGTCAAGCAAGCGATTTTCGCAACCCACCATTTTGTTTTCCAGGCTCATATTGTTTTGGAAGGTGCTGCTATAAAGCTTGCCAGTGAACCCTGTGGTAGGAGGATTCACAGTTACTTTTCTAGATTGCTAAGAGCTGTTGATGCGATTGAAAATACAGGGTTTGATCATTCCCAAACTCCAACCCAACTCCAAAATCAGGTCAGGAAGAATATATTTTTGATTAAAAAATGTCTTGGATGCATCTCTAGCTTTTTCTAAATATTTTATTTGTCAAATCAGTCCAATTATTGAGTAGTTTAACATGCATCGATTTCCTCAGCTTTCCAACAAACCTTCATTTGTTTTTACAAGTATTGCAAATTTTAGAATTTAAAAAAAGCTGCTACTGTTGTAATTATTGTATATGTTATTTTTTTGTGTCGAAATAAAACTGGTCTATTCATATTATACCTTTGAAATGTTGTCTATCTCCCCTTAATCTTGACTACATTAAAGTAAAAGTGCTCCCTTTTCCATTTAGTTAAGTTACCTTTGGTTTTTTTCGATTTTCTTTTCCTCAAATACTCACTTTCCACGGCCCTCCCCTGTCAATTTTTTCACTAGGATGCCCACAGGTAGCCCAGGCTCACAGCGAGTGTAGAAGTTCTATTACACTGAGGTTGTTGAAAAAATGTATATTATTATATTCTGATTTCAAAATAAATTTTCCAAAATTCCCCCACCCTACCCCTCCAAAGTAAATTCTTGATTGTCGTTATATAGCACAGGTTATATAACTGGAAAAATTCTTAAAATATAGACCATAAGCTTTAATTTAATACCAGTTTACGATGTATTTTCTTGATCTCAGCTCGTGCTCATGGACTAAAGTTTGACGAATGTAACCTCGTGCTGCTCAATCCCGCGGGCTTCCTGTGCGAGGCCTGGCTTTCTAACAAAAAATTCGCCGGTAAATTAAAGAGATTTTCCCTTCCCTTCCTTTTCCTACAAAATCATGGCCCTTTCAAGACCTGTGTACATCGTAGCAGCCAAGAGAACGGCGTTTGGAGCATTCGGAGGCCGCTTGAAGGATTTTACTGCTACTGTTTTGGGCGAGCACGCGTCAGTTGCCGCGATGGAGTCGGGTAAAGTCGACCCTGCTACCGTTGATTCAGTCATATTTGGCAATGTTTTACAGGTAACGATGGAGACCTTACTTGATCGATCAGATATGACTTATATTGGTTAATCAAACTGTTCTATACAGCTAAAAAAATCCTTGAGATAACGAAATGATTAATGTATGTAAAAGCCAACTAAACTCTTATTTTTTTAACGCCAAATAAACAAAATAAGTATGTACGATCACAGTATTGTACTTAAGTTTGAATATATATATTTTTTATTAGATATGGCACTATCGTATACTAGAGGCCGTTTGGCTTTAGTTGTTGAATTATCATTATAAAAACACATTAAAATTTATAGCCTTTGAACGGGTCATATTGATTGACATAAGTTGATCTGTAGTTCTTGTGCATAATTTAAAAGCATTTTACCTAAAAAGTCCATAATGATGTTTGTTTTTACTCTCCCCCAGTGTGCAAATGATGCAGCTTATGTTGCTCGTCATATTGGGATCAAGTCCAAAGTCCCTGTGACCACGCCCGCCCTCACAGTCAACAGGCTATGTGGGTCAGGTTTCCAATCTATAATCTCTGGAGCTCAGGTATGCAGTCAGCTTTAGTATTTATTGTTTAAGCCATGGCTAAATGAAATGTAAGGCAGCACAACTTTTGCTTCTTGTGGCCAATTAAGTACTCTTCCATGCAGCCATTCTTTGTGTAGGTCACTCAACCCTCACAAGCATTTCATACGGCCACCAAGCTGTGTGGACTAGACTCTTTTTTTTTTTACTTGTATTGACGTGCTGCAATTTGCAACTCATTTGTTAACTGGTTTTTTGGAGTTTGCAGCAAGATTTTATATGTGAGTTTGCTCAGGGGCGTAGCCAGGGGGGGTGGTGGCCTAGGGGGCCCGGCCCCCCCACTTTTAGCAGCCAAAAATACACTAAATGTATGAGACATTATCTAAAAAAAAAAACAGGAGAAAATGCCTTGAAAGTCGCTTTTGGGCCCCCTCCTGTTAAAAATTCTGGCTACGCCGCTGCCGCTTGAAAGTACTAGTGTCCACTTTGAAAACAAACATTCACCACCTTTTTACACTCCAGGTTCTGTTATCTCAGTACAAAAAAAAAAAACAGCAAACCCATCACAGCTAATGTTTTAAAACAGTCAATTTTCATCCAAACTTTCATTTGGGTTTTGGTAAGGTTAAAAGCAACAGCACCATTCCACTCTTGAACTTGCAACAACATGGATTTTGTTTCAGGGCTTCAGTTCCTCTGATTTTCCATCCTGTGCACAGGGTGAACTGTGAGAGGTAGATAGAAAAATTTGTAGAGGATAAGATAAGAAAAAAGAAAAACAGCCAGAACTTGAGAATTAGAAATGCTTTTCTCCAAACCAATAAGAACTATAGTTAGCTTATAATAACAGTTCCCCCTCCCACCCTATACTTTTGAATTTTCCCAGAAGTTGACAGGTATCTACAGTAGTAACAAACAATTACTGTTTCTAAATTGGAATTATTGCATATAAAGTTATAATTGTTCCATTGTAGGAAATTATTCTTGGTGAAAGTGATATATGCTTGGTTGGTGGCACAGAGAATATGAGCCAGGCCCCTTATGCAGTGAGAAATGCCAGGTTTGGGACAAAATTAGGTCTAGATTTAAAGGTGAGACAAAAAAAAATTAAAAGTGTGTACCACGGCCAGTTCACCCACTTCTGATGAGAATACCTACATCCGATTGTGAAAATAAAAGTCTCACTAAAAGCATTTGAAAAAAAAAAACAAATCACTTAATTTTCTATTCATTTTTTATTTACTTATTTTGTGTGTAGAGAATAAGGAAAAACAGGTTTACTTAACAAATTTCTCATAGTTTTCTGTGGTATGTACTCTTATACACCACAATATTCCTCACCTCATGATCAAAATGTTGTAGAGTCACGAGGCGCATAGCGCCACAGAAAACTACGGAAAATTTGTTTTCTACAACACAAACAACAGTAAAAAACAGTATTATACAAAATCAAAACAGCGCACGCTCGTTAAAAATGGCATGTTTTCTAGTGCATGCGCATGCAACTGGTGTTTGCAACGTGCACAGATAAACGAAAATTGAAAACTTCAGCTTCAAAACCCTGCAGTCTTCATTATTTTTAGTGTCCTTTTGTTAGGATGGAAAATACAGTTACTGCAAAAGATTGAGAACCAAATTTCTCTTGAATTTGAATCAAGGTTTTTCGTCTCTTTCACTTAGTGATAACCTGCAAGGATTGTGTGAAGGACGAATCCCGTGGAATGTCCTCTGATTTACCTTAGCTAACAACCAATCAGAAAGCGAGATTACGCGCAAGTGTTGTAGAAATAAAAGTATGTGCCTAACTTATTCTTGATTTAAAATGTTTCATCTTTAATTATATTGACCCACAGATGGAAGACACGCTATGGCAAGGGCTGACAGATATGCTGCCAGGTTTGCCTATGGGAATAACGGCAGAGAACCTTGCAGAGAAGTACAACATCACCAGGGAGGAGTGTGACCAGTTTGCTTTACTGTCACAGCAGCGCTGGGCCGCAGGTAATCAGCAGAATACCTATTACTCAAACTAAGCTAAAATTCCTTCTCAGATAGCTTGAGCCCCATCTTCTAAAGGGTTTCTGCCTAGGGCCAAAGGATTAAACATTAATTTTTATTATTCATAACTCATGCCTTATTAAATAGCAGTCAAGATAGCATTATGCTCCACAAACATTACAAGCTGTCTAGATTCTGGAAAAAGTTGGCCAACATTCCTTTCACTTTCATGAATAGTTGTTGGCCCTTCTAACTTTGGACTGGAGTTTTAGCAGGAATGTTTGGGAGCTAAAATTCACAAATTTACTTTCCTCCCCCCCCTTTTCTTTGTGTAGGTCCCAACCTTCTGGAAATACTGGATCTGCTCTGTTTATAAGGCTAATAAGGTAGCAAAAACATATTATGTGGAGTTATTTACCGCCATCCAAATAGTTCTCTTGACCCCTTTTTAGAACATTTCTATAAAACCATGGACAAAATCAGTAAGGAGGGAAAGCTCTGCCTTTTTTCAGGTGACATAAATTTGAATTTATTAAATTCAGACTCCCACCAACAAACAGGGGAATTTCTTAATACTTTATTTTCATATTCTTTTCAGCCACATATCTTGCAACCTACTAGAATAACTGATCATTCGGCCACGCTCATAGACAATATATTTTTTAACTCGCTCGAACATAAAACTTGTAGTGGCAATATTGTTTATCCCTTAACAGATCATCTTCCCAATTTTCTGACAATAGATTCAATTAATATCAATGTCTCAAAAAATGACTTCTACCAAAGTACATTAATGATTTTAATAACTGCTCCAACTTATTTGACTTTCATTTATTTGCTGATGATGCCAATTTATTTTGTGCCGATTCTTCATTGACATCCTTAGAGACCAAAGTAAACACAGATCTGTATAATATAAATCGTTGGCTTTGTGCAAATAAATTGGCTTTGAACATCAGTAAAACTAATTTTGTCATTTTTCGACCAGCACAAAAGAGGCTGGCTAGTTCTATTTCTTTATCAATCAATAATAATACCATTAAACAAAAAAATAATATCAAATATCTTGGTGTAGTTATTGACTCCTTTCTTAACTGGAAGGAGCACATTAACCAGTTAAGTAAGAAAATCTCCAGAGGTGTCGGAATAATAGCAAAGCTGCGTTACTATGTATCACCAACAATTCTCACTCAGCTATATTATTCTCTAATTTATCCATTTCTTACTTATGGTGCTATTATTTGGGGCAACACATATGAATCAACAATCAAGCCTCTTTTTATTTTACAGAAGAAAGCTGTTAGAATCATAACTTTCTCATCTTACATTGAACATACTTCTCCTATCTTTAGAAAACTAAATATCTTGAAAGCTCCTGATCTAATCTATTACTTAAATACAATATTTATGTACAAATTTAATTTGAATCTACTTCCAACTCCTTTTGATTCTTTTTTTACTACGGTTGCTTCAAGGCACAAATATAATACAAGACTGGCTTCTAAATCATCGTACTGCCTCCCTTTACCTCGAACTAATTATGGAAAGTTTAATATTCGTTTTAAAGGTGCCTCAATTTGGAATAACATCAAAGAACCTACCAAAACCATGCGTTTGCCTAGCTTCAAGGCTGCAATAAAGACCTCAATCCTTGAAAATTATTAGCCTCTATCTAGTTTTTTTGTTTTATTGCATTTTATTTTGCTGCTGCTTTCATGTATTTTGTATTCGTGCCTTGTACGTCCTTGCTATACGCTCCATTTAATTGAACTTTTTTGTGCTGCCTAGCCAGATTAGCTTTTTAGTTACTTCTAGGCAGCCAATACCCAAAATCTGTAATTATTATTTATTTTCTTACTGTAATTTCTGTGTGTGGTATAAATAAAGTTATATTATATTGTTGTTGCTCTCTTATGAATAGGATATTTTTGTGTATAGATCTATTTTTCCTTTTCCCTACAGCTCATGAAAGTGGAGCATTCACTGCAGAGATAGTCCCTGTTCCTGTCAAAGGCAAAAAAGGCCCTGAGCAGTTTGCTGTCGATGAACATCCTAGACCCGAAACAACTATTGAACAGCTTGCAAAGCTACCAGCCGTGTTCAAGAAGAATGGCACAGTTTCTGCTGGCAATGCCTCGGTGAGTAATTAGAAGAAATTGGAGAGGATATAAAGAAAAAGGGAATTTGGGAAAAGAAGAGAGAAAGGGGGGGGGGGGGGTACCTGGATGTAAGTAAGATTGGGAGAAGAGGGGGAATTCATCAATGAAGATTAGAGTGTATACACCATATTTTTAACCTTTTCACTACTGAAGCCCAATGTGTGTCACATCCTGCTGTTCCTGGAGCCTAATTAGCATTCCCCACTAATTTACACACCAAAACGAAACATGCATGCTCAGTAGGTTTTGGAGGCAGATTGTAAAGAATAAAGCACAGAAACAAGCAGTGCAGATAATGACGTTTTTAATGAACCGAAATATTGGCGTTTTTGCCACTATTGCTTAGAGCTATAATGATTTGAATTTACAATTTCATACAAAAATTCAAATTTCGCGCCATCTTCTCTACCAATGATCTCAAATTTTGCATCAAGATTATTGTTTATCTTAGACACAAAATATAAATAGAACATATAATAAAGGTAGTTGTAAGCATATAGTCATAAGAAATAGTGTAAAAATAAAGTCTGTACTATGATAGTTTATGCCATGCCATGGTCCATTTCATGGAATGCCTGGTGGCAACCTTTACGGCAGAGACCGACTTTGCAGACCGCGCACTCATAGTACGTCTCGATCTTGTAGCCTTTAGGGGTCGTTTTTCCCTTCTTGCTGCATAGAACACATGCCCTCTTCCTTCCTTCTACATGAGTGGCGACATGAGCTGAGGCTGGGATGTTCTGGGGAGTTGGGGGAGCAGGGACTCGTGGGCGCTTTCTCGAGTTGAACTTAGCAATAAGCGATTACGCTAGTTCTGTCTTGAAAACGATAACAGTCCTCTTCCCCTTTCCTTGTAATTGGCGCTTAAATCCTTCAATGACGAATGCGTTGGTCACTGCCAGATTGAACAAAAACCAAAACACGTATTTATACCATTTACGCGATTGCCAGCCCGAGGAATAAAACGATCGGAGCTGGTCCGCGCGGTCAACTCCTCCCATGTGCGCCGTGTAAACATCCGTCACCTTCGGCTTTTCGATGTCTATTTCTTCGCGGCCGCGATACTTTCTTCTCACTGTGCGACCCGGCTCAAGAGGAGAAACATTCGTCGAAAGAAGACTGACATCCCTCTTGTCGTGCCATTTTGTGAAGAGGAGCTGGCCTCGCTGACGCTGAAGCATTCCACCGGGATTCAACTTCTCTTTGGCACATGACGGCAATTCCCTGCGATTCACGCGCACGCGCACAGTCCCGCATGCATAGGTTTTTTGATCTAGCAAGTGGTCAAAAAGCCAAACAGTTGTAAAAAAGTTATCACAGAAGATGTGTCTGTAACTGTTAAGGAAAGGCTTAGCCAGCGTGTCCATGGTCACGCTGTCTGTTTTCTTGCCCAAGGTAAACTTTGTAGTTGCACACGTAGCCGTTGTTCGCGTCGGCCGCCATCCACACTTTTATGCCGTATTTCGTCGGCTTTGCAGGCATATATTGGCGAAAGCCATGTCTTCCCTTGAAGGCAATCATTCCCTCATCGACTGATATGAGCTAGGACAAGCTACCTACGAGAAAATGGTCAGCTAAAATGTGTAAATGAACCTCCCCCCCCCCCCCCCCCCCTGTTCATAATACTGGCTATGGGCCTGACAATGCATATTGAGCATAAAGCAGCAGTGAAAGGTCTGGTATTATATTTTATTATTATCTATGATTGAAGGGTATCTGCGATGGAGCTGCAGCCCTGGTTCTCGCCAGTGAGAAGGCAGTCAAAGACCATGGCCTTACACCACTAGCGCGGCTCGTGTCTTACTCCATTAATGGTGTTGATCCCGCCATCATGGGTATCGGCCCAGTGCCGTCCATCAAGTGTGCCCTGGAGAGGGCAGGAAAAACCCTAGATGATATGGACATTATAGAGGTATGTTAGGTTAAAAGTTATCTGCTGTTAGGAATATGGTTTCCAAAATGTGGTTTGGACTCTGCTTAATTTTTGTCTTTAATAAGACTTTCTCAGGGCAGACAGTTTATTAAAGACAAAAATTTGGCAGAGTTAAGAACCAGTTTTTGGTGAACCATTATTTATTGCTCTGGTTAATGGACACAGCAACTTGAGTATTTTAATTTGTTTGTGCTGATATATATATTGTTCAGAGTTTGAGTGGGTATAGGGGCAGGGAGTACAAATATCATTTTTCTACTACTGTTGTTCTGTCATTCATTAACGAATGTCATGTAGTTTTTTTTATTAGTATGAACCAGGGTTGTTTCTTTATCCCTTAATGCTTGGAATGTCTCCATAGTGTGTTGATTCTCATTTCAGGTTAATGAGGCATTTGCACCCCAGTTCTTAGCTGTACAAAAGGACCTAGGCTTGGACATGAGCAAGACTAATGTAAATGGCGGCGCCATTGCACTGGGTCACCCAGTTGGCACATCAGGAGCACGACTGACAGTTCACCTCACCCATGAGATGATGCGCAAAGGTCTCAAGTATTCCATTGGATCTGCATGTATTGGTGGTGGACAAGGTGTCGCTCTTGTCCTTGAGAATGTGGCTTGAAGAACTGGATTTGGGTCAATGGCAGATTACCACATGTACAGGGGGCTCTTTGGACCTATTCACAGCTAGCGTCTTAGTGGTGATTGTATATTTTTATTAATTAAACCGAAAAACAGAGTTCTGTGTGTTGGTTTATCATTATTTACACAATATATTTACATAGGTGTTGACAAAATACATTTTGTGTGGTGTTCAGTTCAGCATTGGTCTTCAACGCTCTGACTTTGACAAGTCTAGGCATGTGTGATAATTCTTCCCCCATCTAGTTCACCATCTAGACTTTCTTTAGCCTGAAATGATAATATAGGCATTGCAAGATTAAAAAACACAAAATATGTAAACTTCAGTTGGCAAGTTCTTATGGCCACATGGGAAGGATAATGGTCTAGCACTTTGACCAGTATGGCCTGCTTTGCAACAAGAGTCCTTGCCAAAATAATCAACCCAAGCTGACTGTTTGATGTAGGATTATATATAAAAATCCATTGCAACATTTTAAAAATCCCCTGCAACATAAGCCTAGCTAAATGCGATTATATCATTTAAAGATTAAATATTCTAGTAAAATAGTCATAATAATAATTTCATAGGGCATTGCTGTGCATTTTATGGGCTAAAATGAAGAAATCACCATCAGACTAACAAACAGTAATTTGCTGATATCTGAGCCTCGGCATGCTCTTAAAATCTAGTGAATTCTAAGGCTGGACGTTCTTATAACCCAGCATAATTAATCAATGAACATCGATTATCAGTTTGCCAATCGATATCAATCGATAAAATCAGCCGATTACTATTGATTGATATTGGTAATCGATGATTAGTCGATAGCCACACAAAGATATTTCTTAATTTCATCGGCTGTCATCGATTGACTACCCTGGCTTTGATATAATTTCATAACATTATCTGGGTGCAATAAATGTTCATAATGTGAGTTCGTGTATTGAAAAATACGCTTACTGAATGACTGTCGTTGCGATTGTTGATAGTCATTAGTTGAGCTATGATTTGTTGAAATGCTCCTAAATGTTTTGCTAGTTTTGTCGACAGAGATCATAGCAGGCCGCTTGCTTCACTCATCTTGCCATGCAAGCTCGGCTTGAATTACGTTTTTACTCCAACGCTTGTGTGCAGGGAGATACAATATAAATGGCATTCGTTCTTTTATTCAAGGGTCCGTCAAAAGGAAAGGGGGTGGGCCAGCAAAGCCTAGAAAAGGACCAGCGACATGTTTGAAATGTTATAGTAATTATGTGTTTTTAATGAGCTATTTTGAAAAGGATTATAACTCTGTTGCTGCCCGTTTCAAAAAGGTATCATTAAGGGCCTTTAACAATGATCGTATCTAATGATCATATCTAATGAAAATCGATATTAATCAATCATGGTACCATCATCGATTACTAATTGATGAAAGGTCACAAATTTGCACATCATCGATTAACCATCGATTTCCAATATTAATAGATTGATATTGATTTTTGTCGATTATCGGTTTCATTGATTAATTACGCCGGGTTATAAACAAGGATCTAATAAAAAGATTGTAAATGGAAAACCCGATATTATTGTTACTTAGAAGCACTGGGGGTTAGAATACATGGATTTTCTCGCGCAACCTAGCTTGAAATATAAGTAGGTCTACTTTATAAATTCCTAAGAGAGGTACTCCAGGGACTTCTCAGTGAGCGAGGCCGTTACCGTTCGTTGTGTCTTGCATTGCAGCTGCTTCCCGCCTCAATTCCTTTATTACGGACGCTAGGGACTCAGGGTTCACTCCAGCTTCGCATAACTTCACGCATATCGCCAATGTCTCGGTATCTAAACCTGTATTCAGCAGCTTGGAAATCTCTGTCAACGCTGGAGAAAGTCAACGAAAAAAAACAAATATAAGGGATCACTGTACAATAAAAAAGGCGATGTAATTGGTTTTATTTTATGTCTTATTTCAGAAGGGTAGCCAAATGATGATTAAACGCAGGGAAATAGCGTAAAAACCCTTACTTTCCATTGCTTCTCTTGCCGCTGAGACCTTCGTCTTGTCCGCCATCTTGAATTTGGTGTTAGGGTCAGCGGTTTAACTATTCTGGCTAGGTAGAGAGAGCTTTTGAATTTATATAAGAGGAAAAAAAAATTTCACTATTATACGCCAATAAACATAAGACAGACAATCAAAAATGAATGCTTCTCAGAGAACATGGAAGTTGCCAAGGCTAAACAATGCATGAAATAAAGAAAGCAGCATATTTCAATTATCTTTGGAACTAAATTCTCCCAACATTGTAAGCGATCATATTTCCCGACAACCCTCGATTGAGCGGCAAATTCAAAATTTTCAAATTGTGTCCAGTTCAAAAGTTATCATTTAGACTTAACACGAAAGTATTTATCTCTCTTTATCGCCTTTTTATGGGTTACTAATATAACCCATCTCCGTACTTATGCAGAGTCGTTCAGTATGACTGACAGCATGAGTTACTCTGTTTCCTCGCTCGAGGTGACACGAAATCCGTTCGAGAGCGACCATGAAGATAGACTCCACTTCCCTGGCTTCAGTCCGTCTATGTTTACAACGCCAAGGACCCCGATCAGTGAGAAGGTATTAATTTATAACATATTTTTTTGGGGTGGGGGGCACTTCTTTTACCTTTTGTGCGACGGTTGTGGTACATTTTATTTGCTTGGAGATCAAAATTTCGATTTTGCTCGCGCTAATCGCGAAGCCAAAAATGAGAGGAAATCATTTTTCTTGTACTTGGCACAGCGAGCAAGAAGTCCAAGGTTGACCTTTCTATCTAATTTCATTTAATTCCAGCGAAAACCTAAAGAGTTTCGTTGGTCTATCGATCAAATATCTGTTCTTGTAAGTATCAACGTCCCGATGTTTTGTTGTTGATTTGAAAGTTATTTTGTCTTTTCTTTGCTTTCCTTGACATGACCTTTCTCTACTTAGCGCCCGGCTGATATTGATGAATTCCCAAACCAAGAAACAAGCAGCACCCTGGAAAGGTTAAACATGTTTATCAAACACAACCCTTTCCAACATAGGGGTATCCATGGGTGGGTGGGGGGGGGGGGGGGGCTTTACACCATAAAGACAATGTTAGAACCACTCCTCGATTTTTTATTGCAATAGGAACTATATAAAGTGAGTATCAAGAATTCTATAGAAAGGAAGAATTAGGGACCTGCAATGAAAAGTATTGGATATGGTGGACCTGCCCTAGACTACATAAATGCCAGTGCATTTGGGTCAAGTTTTTGGCTGTAATACTAAACTCACCCATCTTTTTTGTGTGTGCAATGCAGAGAACATGAGGTCCAACTTGCAGTTGATGAGGTACTGTGTACAAATAACATGTTCAACATATTGCTATATAAAGGAATTTTGTGAGAAAATTTGAGTGTTTAGAGGATACAAATTATGAGAAGCTATAAGTCAACACAAGGTTGAAAAGGTATGTTGAATGCATCTGTGAAACAGAGAAGTTGTGCCAATGTTTCAAGCGTTAATCCTTCGTTGGAGCAAAAGACGAAGGCAAAGGGCTAACACTAGAAACGTTAGCGCAACAACAGAGGCGTTCAGCATACAGTCCCTTTCAACATTTTGCTGATTTATAGATTGTCTACACAACACCTACGCAGGCCATCTAGTTATTCTACAGCTTGTCTGTAGTCTTTCTAGTTACACCACATGGTCAGGGATGGTTATGTTGCTGATTGCAATGACAGTGTTTACATCCGCTGATTGATAATGGTAATAACAGTGCTTGAATATGCTGATTGCTATGGTAACAATGACTAAGGTTTTAATGATATTGTAGTAAGGGTAAAAATAAGGAGCCCTGGAGGGAAGTGTTCCATTGCAAGTGTTGACTGAAAGAGCAGGCTGTGTGTTTCATTGGAGTTTGTCTACTGGTTGGCTAAAGAATCAAGCTGGTTAGATATGGCACAAAGTTAAGCACAATACATTAAATAATGATATTGTATATCTTTTCACAGTATTTCTCTCAAGATGCAATTGTTCCATCACCTTGGACACCAAATAGATCAGTAAAGCATGTCACCTTTTCACCCCTACCACCCCATACAAAATGTAAGCTAGAAATGTTCCTATATTAAGAAATTAATATCTTAGTATGTAAAGTATGTTGTTAGACAAGTAAACTTTTTACACAAAAATTTGTAATTGACAAGACATTTTGTCTGCAGATATTCCAAATGATAGCTCAATGAATTCATCTAGCAACTCGCAGATTGATAGTCTGAGGACGGCACCACCTAAACTTTGTGCTGATGGTATGTTGAAATGCACTAATGCAATGTAAACCAAAACTGTGTACTGTATGTGCATTTAAACACATGCAGTTCAAACAAACAATAAAACTTAATTCAACTTGACTTGGTTGCAGTTCCAAAAAAAAAAGATTAACATTTTCAACTTGGCTTAGTTTCAGTTCAAACAGACCTTTGTTTGCCCATTGACTTTGACCTGGAAGAAGTGCTAGGTAAGCGAGTTTAAACTACTGTATTCAATCAAAAGAAAATAAGTAAGGGGCAATTATTCAATTACACCGCCCTACCTCTATAACCTACCCCCTAGCACCAGAGCCTAGGACATCTGTACAGTACATAGCTTGAAAACAGCATGCTGAGCCTCCAACCACAGGCTATCACTATTAGAAATTTAAACAAATTGACATGGTTAAGAATTACTAAGAATTGAATTGTCAAAATTGATCTTATATATTTTGGTAGTCCCTTCCCTAAATTTCTTTATACTTTCTAAAGTGTTATCCTCAGTATTTGTCTGATTTTAATTACATGTTTACAGGGCAAGTGTTTTACAATGGCAATGAGGCTGGGGAAAGGGAACTATCCATATCTTCCCTCCGTCGCAAATTGTTCCCCCAAGGGGATGGTATGACCAACCAAGACCACAACAATAATACCCCACACACAGATGAAGTGCAGAAAATCAGATCCATTCTGAAGCATCCGAAGAGCCCTCTGGTAAAAATGATATTTAGTGCTTCTACCATAGCACCCCAACACTCAGATTAACTAACGATTATGGTACTCTCTGTAAAACTTGCACAATTACATCTCAGCCAAATTTTGTATTTGTGTAATCAGCTCTTTACTAAATAGCTATTTTAGCAAAATGAGCACAAAAAATAAAATGCAAATGAGTGTAGGGTAAAAATGTCCACAGTATGTGAAATAACAGACAATTTTTGGTATTTCCAGCAAAGGAAAGTGTGGTATTGAAATAAAATTGAATTCATATGACTTTAAGTTGGAAATATAATATCTTTTTTGAAATATATTAATGGTATAAGAAAAGAAATCAACAAAATTACCCATTTTCCAGGTTACATCCAGTCCTATGGGATGCAAGGACCGCCAACAACCCCATGACTCCACCCACTGTAGATCATCAAGCCCCGATGTCTCCCCCATCAAGACCTCACGCTACTCCCTAGCACTCTATACCAGCCCCATGTGTCTGACCCAAGTGCTGGAGTCATCAGGGGTGGATATAGCCAATGAACTGGACATGTTTCCTGATATCTCCCCCATCAAGGATTATGATAATAACCCACACAATCAGTCAAAGACAGGGCAACACAGGAATGGTGAGTTTTGTCACAGAGTTTAATCTTGTGATGTGAAAAATAAGGCTTTCTTGAAAAATGAAATTTAATGGAATTAATTCAACAAAACTAGCAGACATCAGAGATTATGAATTATGTAAAAGGAGAGGGAAACTAGCAGGTGGAATCTCATTGAAAAGTGGCGGTCAAACTAGAAAATAAACATAGGAATTGGTGGATAATTGGTGTACCAGATGTTCATGGAAGGAGGAGAAGGAGGATTTTTATTCTAACCCTCTGTGGATGTGCTTTGGGGTGTACAGTGAGAAATGAGGGATACTGAATAGTTTTCATTGGCCAAAAGACCTTGAATTCTATATACGCAGGGCCCTAAAACTTGATGGCTCTGTAAACAGGGCTGTAACAGGCCTAGAAATATTAGGAGGGCACAATACAGAAACATTAAGAAAATATTGAGGGGGGGGGGCACATACCACAGTGGCCAACCCCCTGCTACGGCCCTGTTAAATTTATTTCAGTTTTTTTTTTACTTTTGGTAATTGCTTTTAGTAATAAGATGCTAATAGTGCAATGCAAGTGGACGGTGTCTCCATGTTATTTGCATGGAATTATCCATCTGCGTTTTCTAGAACAAAATTACAACACAATCAGGACTATAGATAAAGTTTATTGTACTGTGCATTATAAAATGTGCCGATTTTCATACTTTTACATGCCGCCTCTAACCCTCTTTAAATATTAACCATACCTTGGAGTAAAAAATAATTTTTTTTGTATTTCTAGCGGTAAAATTGATTGATATTTGAGGATTTTGATTCAGTAATAATCACCAATCAATCTTCTTTGCTTTGATTTAACTCACATTTGACATTTGACTTACGGAGCATTTTTGGAGTTTTGTTGTCACAAATAAACGTTATCCTTCAAACTTTAATTTGGGCGCCCTGTGGTCGTCTAACATTGCGGGAATTGGGAACTATAAACAAAGAGAGCAGTCGGGCGTCTCGACAAGTTTTGTTCGTTTGTTGTTCTTTTACTGTTCATGGAAACAGGCTGTTGTAACTAGATGCTCGTTAATTGGACATTTTCAACTGAACTACTTGAAGTGTTTTAGTTAAAAAAAATTGATAACATTGTTATTTTCTAGTCTCTATGGATGGGGGTCCATTAGAGCTGTCCGCTCTGACCGTGTCTGATGAAGAGAGCGAATCGGACCCGCCGGCCAAAGTGACCATGGAAGACCTAGCAAACACAGAGAGTGAAGACGAGATACCAGCGAAGGTAACGATGGAAGATCTTACAGTTGATGTTGAAGAAGACGACGACGGCGAGAAAAAACCTGCTCTCGTAACGATGGAGGATTTAGCGATGGATGATACATCGCAGATAGATAATTCAAGACAGGAAGATATCGAGGATATGGAAACATCATCGATACAGCAGTCTGTTAATCTTCCTCAGGAAGAGGGAGTGTTGAATGGGGGAAAGAAAGCGGAAAAAGAACAACAGCTTAAAATTGGAAAGAATGAAGCGATTAGTTTATTTAAACCACCATCGACATACATTGCAGGTTCACATATAACAGCATTTGCGACACAAAATCATGGAAATGCCAAACATAAGACTTTTGAAGCTGATGATGAAGTTTTGATAGTCAGAGCCAATGCAGCTTTGCGTCGTGCTAACCGTTTCTCTCCACTTAGCTCTCTAGATAGCGATTATGCTACATTTAATGCAGACATAAACAAATTAAAAACTCAGTCAGGATTGGACAATGACATCTCATGGCGTCCTGTCAGTATGTCAACCCCTCTTTGTCCACCCGTGAGAAGACCTAGAGTGTTTGGGAGCTCCACTTTGGAGTGTGACTATTGCCCTGAAGGGAGTACTGATCGGTTAATGTCATTCAAGCGGCTAGCTGAATTGCCACACACAAATGAACTAGGGTACACACCAAGCACTACTGATCACCATGGTAACCGGAGACAGCCTGCGATTGAGGACATTATAAGAAGAAACGAACTGCTCAAAGAGGGGCTCCGAGAAGGTACATTTGACATGGCCCATTTGAACCATTCGAAAAAAGTCAGCAAAGTCTGTTATTTGTTCTAGTTATGGTTAAAATATATAACTTATTAAAGAGCTCAAATGAAAGCTTGTGATATGTTCACCACCCTCATATCTATCAGATGGAGCTGGCTGGAATATTGAATTTGGAATGTCAATAGGTCAACAGCATATCAAATTTTGAAAATACATTGAAAGACTGAATGTTTGCCACTTTTGCTTATTGTAATTTTTTCGGCATCTTTAAGTTGTAAAACTGCTGACGCTATTAGATTCATATGTATCTTATTTTCTAGCCTCGACTCCAACCTATTCATCTGTGCAGTTTGGTAAATGGAGGGTTCCCCGTACTTACCCCTTGTCGTACATGGAGAGAAAGGCCTTGTATGGCAAACCAGTAAGCAAAGCTGTTGAGAGCATTGAGTCACTTGCACCCCGCCTTTATTCCGACTCTAAAAGGTAGGTACACTGAAGCATTTCAGTTATTATTATTGGGAGAATAGAAATCCTTGTAACAGCCTTCAGTCTATGGACTTAAATTTGTCTACTATAACATATGCTCTAGTTCAGGGCCATACTAGTAATAATTGTGAAAGCCACATGATTTCATTGACACCTGTGTATACAGGTATTAAGAACCTTCAGGCTGAATTTTGGCATTTTAAGCACTCTTTTTATGAGAAACTAATCAACCTGGAGAATAAGAATAGGTTCTTATTTGAAAGATCACTCAAATGTTGATTTCAAAATTGTGGATATAACTTATGACATGAAACGTATAAAATATAACAAGTGGGGATAACATGACTGGTTGATGGCAGGTAAGGAAAGATAATTTTCATTAATATTTGGTCCATTGCATACAACATGAGTTTCTGTGTTGTGTTCAGGGCATTTATTGTTATTATTAAAGTCAGCAAGCATTCTGACAAGTGACTGTTATTGTCCAGTGTATAAAAAATAAGTTCCAATTTCGAACCTAAACAGCCTGGTTTTTCAAAAGGTACCCAATTTAACCTTTTCATTCTCTGGAAAATTCTATGTTCTTATTGCAGGCGTAGATCATACGTGACACTGTAATCCAATATCACTTGTTTAATCAACAGAGTATCATGGCCCCCATCTAGACCCTTTTCAACCAGGACCAGCTACCACAACAACAGACCAGTGTCCCCGCCCTCTTCATGGCTGAGCCATGATCATGTTTACAAGGTGTACCCAGATGGCATTGTATCAAAAATGCCAATCCCAGCATTGTACAGGTCAAGGGAGATTGATAGTGGCTTTGAGGACTGGAAGAAAAGTATAAGTCGATGGGAACTATCTATAAAAACACAAACAAGTAGACTGAAATATTCATAGAGTTTAATGTGTTTCTTCATAAAATACACATGTAAATTGCTGTACTGTATGTACTCTTCTAATGAGAGTGGGAAATCTTACCATGATCTGTTGAACTTATATTCCATAGAAATTTGAGTGCAGGCTTGTTTTTGCCAGCTGTAATAAAGCAGTATTATTCAGCATGCCCTTGTAAACAGTAAGTATTATTCAGCATGCCCTTGTACACAGTAAGTATTATTCAGCATGCCCTTGTACACAGTAAGTATAATTCAGCATGCCCTTGTACACAGTAAGTTTTATTTAGTCTTCATTTCAGCCCTTGTAACATTTTATTGTGCTTGAGATCCAATAGTGCTGCATAAGCTATAGGTTTTATAACTTGTGAGAAGACTTTGTTTTAATCAAGATTTAAGAACCAGATGCCATATTGTAGGAATAAGAGGTATAAGCAGACTGCATGTTATCCATTTGTTGTTTGGATATATTCAGGTATCTTATCATTTGATCACATTAAAGTACCACCTGTTTGTCTATGTTTATCATGTTTACATCTTTGATTTTCGGGGGTCCTAATTTGGAGGATAAAACTAATAATCTTTATAATGTAATTTCGAAGTTCCAACTCAGAGAAGTGAGTTAAAGTGAGACATGCTAATGCAGATATCTGTATCTGGCCTTTTGTTTGTTTGTATTCACACACAATTTATTTCAAAGCTACTTATAACATCAAACTGAAAAAGTGCAGATAATTTGGGTTTTATCAACAGCTTTGTTTTTTGGGTTGAAATTTATGCAAATATCATGCTGAGGTCTGGAAGTGTTTCCTTTCCTTAGATATGTTATTTACCAGCTGGGAGGTCCGTTAGGTCTATAAAATACTGACCGAGGCCAAACAATACGGTAATAAACAAAAACAATAACATTATTTTTTTCTTTAATAGAATTTCCAACTTTGTTTAAAATAAGAACGGCCCAGCCTCAACTGAAAATTATTGTCCAGTCAATCTGTTTAACATACAAAAGTAAAAATATGTGCAACACAAATTATTTCGATCTTAAATGGAAGAGAGGCATGTCCTTAACCCATTGACTCCTGGCTTTTTTGGAGCTGAATTTACAAAAAAACAGACTGAAAACAGATACCTCCCCCCCTATTCTGAGTTTTATACAGCCCGTCAAAGTCAAACACAGCTGCACCTAGTCAGCGGTATCCAAGCTTTCCAACAGTGCTTTGCGGTCCTCACTTTTAATCCCTCGTCGATGTGCTGAAGGAAGCACAAGTTGATGGTTGCTTGTATTTTTCATCAAAAATACAGCTATGAGCATATTAGGAGAGTGTCTCAGGACATCATGAAGTCTTTTGGGGCACAATTGAGTGCTTTGCTTATGGATATTTGCAAGCAAAGGTGGATTCATGATGATTTTTTCTTGTTTGGCTTTGCCCGGATGAGAAAATAATTTTCTAATGAATCACCACAGCTCTCCTAAATGCTGTCTTTTCTGAAACCAAATTGATTCCAAAATTGTTTACACTGCTATTCTGGGTCTGTATGGCCTGGAATTGATTCGTTTGGCTTCGGGGTGAAAAGACTTATAAAAAACCATCTGACTTAGACTGATGCCTGAGTATCTTCATCTTGTTGTGTTTATTTTGAATTTATGAATTTTTTGGGTTGTGGGTACTTCCCAAAGCTGGTACAGGCCGGTTGAGGGGTCAATGTGTTAATAACTTCCCAGAAGTTATCTTATGGGAACATCTCGAAATTCAACAATAAACAATTTCTTCAGCAGTCTTGTATTCTATTATTATTCATGGCCACTAACCCTCCGCTAACACACTCTCAACATGATCGCTGTCTCATGAATAACAATAGAATCTAAAAAAAATTGTTTATTGACAAATTTCAAGGTGTTCCCGCAAGAGAACTTTGGTAAACTTTTGGGAAGTTGTTTGCATTGCATTTACCTTTAGGTTCGGCTATAAATTTTCCTAGATTGAAAGGACTATTAGCCTGAGTTCAAACAGTGTATTATCCATGGCCGTATTCAATGTAAATGAATCAAGTCGATTGTTTCATCTTCATTTCCATGCATTTGCATCGAATACGGCTCATGGATAATACGACGCTTGAATTTAGCCTTAGACGTTCTCTTTTGTTTGAAACGCTGATTTGTATATGTGTAGGTATTTCAAACAAACTCCTGACACGTGTGGACGTGGTTTGAGGCTAGTTTCAGAGACACCAGGCTGTTATCAGTGAGAGCAGGATGCTGCTTACTCAGATTTGCGCAGTGTTTATCATCATCAACTAGAAGTCATTTTCACGTCGCCTAAAAACACAAACAGAACAACAAACAGAAAACAGGACAAAAACAAAAGCACCTACACAGCACTTAAAGAACATGAAGCAGACAGAAAAAGAAACGTTAAATTAGCTAATTAGCCAGCAAAGAAAACGAACTTACATCATTGACAACACAAGGTGAGTTTGGCATCGTGAGCTCACGTCTTGAAATCATCTCGACATTGTCGATCATATAAGGAAAAATCGTCAGTCATTTGCCATTATGAAAGACATACAATCAGCTAGAACATATCATCACAGACCTGACAAGTCTCAGACTTAAACTAATGAGAAATAAGGCTAGGAGATGCTCCTAGTATCCATCATTATTATAGAATGGTGATTTAGGCGACGCTAGAATGAACAAAGAAACATGGTACAACAACCACAGGAACCCCACAAAAACGAAGACGAAAAAAAAAAACAACGTACTCCAAAAATGTCAAAAACGCAATAAATGTCAAGTCGCTTGACCAAAAATTTATTAGAATAAACGTAATTCGTTGTTTTTTCTGGGCATAGCAGAAAAATATCTCGTTGTTGGTCTACAGGTCTACCTTTTTTCCCGCTCGTCCTCGCGCTTGAGAAAACAATAGGGCGCGAAGAGATTACGTGACCTCTCTGGGTGGCAAATAAAACAAAATAATCAAACATAAAAAAATAAGAATTGACTGCGCCCGTCACACCAGAGAATAGGACGGCGAAAAATAAAATCTTTAAAAAAGAATTCTGGCCTTTTTCCTAAGCGCTGAATAAGTTACTTTTTGTTGCTGATATTTTGCATCGTGTATGGTACTCGTAGGGCACTCGTGCAGTGTGTATGGTACTCGTAGGGCACTCGTGCATCGTGTATTGTACTCGTGCATTGTGTATGGTACCCGTAGGGCACTCGTGCATCGTGTATGGTACTCGTAGCACACTCGTGCATCGTGTATGGTACTCGTAGCACACTCGAGCATCGTGTATGGTACTCGTAGCACACTCGTGCATCGTGTATGGTACTCGTAGCACACTCGTGCATCGTGTATGGTACTCGTAGCACACTCGTGCATCGTGTATGGTACTCGTAGCACACTCGTGCATCGTGTATGGTACTCGTAGCACACTCGTGCATCGTGTATGGTACTCATAGGGTACTCGTGCATCGTGTATTGTACTCGTAGAGCACTCGGGCATTGGTATGGTACTCGTAGAGCACTCGTGCATCGTGTATGGTACTCATAGGGTACTCGTGCATCGTGTATTGTACTTGTAGCACACTCGTGCATCGTGTATGGTACTCATAGGGTACTCGTGCATCGTGTATGGCACTCGTAGGCCACTCGTGCATCGTGTATGGTACTCATAGGGTACTCGTGCATCGTGTATGGTGCTCGTAGAGCACTCGGGCACTGGTATGGTACTCGTAGAGCACTCCTGCATCGTGTATGGTACTCGTAGGGCACTCGTGCATCGTGTATGGTAAATTTGTATGTGGACGCTTTCGAGTTGTAGCACAATAATATTGACCCAAAATCTATTTTTTTTAGAGATAAGGGTAAAACACAGGCAGGAGCCTGTCTATAGGAGCGTATCAATGTGTTGAATGTGCCTTCGTTACTCACGGCGAGTGGAGAGAATCTATGAACAGTTTGCATGAGCGAACACTGACGTTAATCTGAATATCACTCTAGGAAAAAACATATTTTGTTGCTGTCAGAGCCAGGGCATTTTCTTAACATGTTCTTACAAATTTGTAAAATCTCAGGCTGGACGTTTTTATTAAGGTTCTTATAAAACAATTGGTGTGGTGAGGTTTGGCTCTTCGTGTTTTGTCCTTAGGGAGTGGGTGTCTCTACTTTTTTCGAAGGGGGAGAGATGACATATTGGAGAAAGGGGGGCCTATTTCAAAACGTTTTTTATTTGTTAATTTTAGTGGGAGAGTGTTTAATATAGAGAGGGCTAATCTAGATAGTAGGGGGTAGGCTTATTAGAAAATTTTGGCTTGGGAGGGCTTATTGGATTAGGAGCTCCAAAAGACAGGGACCGAGCTTTTAGGGTATGCTTACAGGTATCTGGACCGAAGCTCTACTCATCCATTTAGCACATCTTTTTATTGAAGCGATTTTTTAACAGTTTCTGGAAGCCTCAAGATTTAACGTATGCGTGTGGTTTTGGTGTACTGGGCTCACTCAATCTACCGAGCAAGCCTTTACTCTACTAGTGGGAACCCTGAGTAAAAATAAAATTTCCCCATTCTGAACGCACATGTCGCTTAGGTATACCCTTGTCGTTATTTCACTTGGCGTTGTTGAATATTTAGAATACAAATTTCAGGTTTTAATGGATACTACATAATATCATTAATTCAATCGAAGTTCACGATGTTTGGATTCCCCCCACCGTGGAACCGTGTCCCTTAATCCCAACCCAGACAAGGCAGAGAAATGCGTATTGTAGTTATTTTGTTGATAGCAAGCCTCAAGCTAGAAAATACGAAATTAAATTCCAGCATGTTTAATCGTCATAGTTGGTATGTTGAGGATCGCCCTTGTTATTCAAATCCGCCGTGAATTTCTAAACACAAGAAACCACCTGGCCGAAGCGAACATTGCGACTCATTGCGCATGTGCGGACGAATCACTCGAGGTTGACAGTCAAGAAAAATGGCGGGTTTACGGATTTGATGGGAATAACCGGCGACGAAGCGGTATCGCCGGCTGAGCCACTTTCTACAACGGAAAAATAATGGCATACGAGAAGATGCCCGACGAAAGGTGAGCAAGAGGTCACGATTTGAGCCGCCATGACGCGATATTCTTTCGAACCATCATCATATTGATAGGTGTGCATAGTAATTTTCAGCTGAAATCCACGGAAGATATGTCGATATTTCCGGCGCATTTGCCACCGAACTCCGCACTACCTCCTTTAATATACATAAGAATAAAGACTTTTTTTTTCACGAAGGCCCTTCGCAGTTTTAATTGAAATTTTGTCGGTTAAGTACCAGGCTATGGCTTCGGAAAAAAAAATCTAATTGATTCTCTGTTGTGATTGTTTATTGGCCTAAAGTTGTGACGTCACAGACCAGCGGCATTCAAACTCGATATTTCAGTAATGGTGATTTCTATGGGCTAATTTTGTGGGAGTTCTGCTGGAGATTCTAATATTAATCACGCCATGGGGTCGCGAAATAACTTATTTTTTTTTCTCCTGAATGGGGAGTATAGTTTGATTTGTATTGATTTATCAATACAGATTAATTATCAATATATCTGTCAGGGATATAAATCCAGGATAACCACTGATATAAAAAATATAAATCACAAGTATTCCAGGCACACAAACAAGAATAAATATTGAAAGCTTTAGACACAGATCAGATATGTTGACAGAGAACCCAAATGTGAATCAAGTTAAAAACACATAAATAATTTACTGAACAATAACTTTAGTGTATGCGTTATGTTTATGTAGCTATAATTATACTAGTTGTGGCTTAAATTCTAGATTTGAAAATGAAGTTTGGATGTGCGATAAAAAATTTTCTTGGGCAACTGAAAGTAAGCTTTAATTACAAGTATTATTTTTAGAAACTACTGAAAGTGAGCTTTAACTAAAAGTTTTAATATTAGAAGAACCATGGAGGTGGAAGAAATATTATTATTATTATTATTATTATTATTATTATTATTGTTATTGTTATTGTTATTGTTATTGTTATTGTTATTATTATTATTATTATTATTATTATTATTATTATTATTATTATTAGTAGTAGTAGTAGTAGTAGGCAGTCTTCGGACAGTCAGTGTCCATGACATCAGCGCGATGAAAGTTGACATTTCTTTCCGTGACTAAAAAGCCCAATGCGCGAAGCACATGTGCGACCACATGAACGACAAACGAGGACAGACGTCGGAGATGGGTTTGACCCAGTTCGAGTTTCGGATGCCTTTCTCCTCTGCCTTCTTTCTTCGGTCTCTCTTTTCAGCTCTAACTCCCCTGAGTTGAGTGCCGCAGCACATTCAGACCTCCATCTGCTGCGATCCTCGGCAAGCTTCTCCCAGTTGTCCACGTCGAGGCCGATTGCGAGCATATCACGCTTGCATGAGTCCTTGAAGCGGAGCTTCGGGCGTCCTACAGGTCTTGATCCGTATTATATTATTATTAGTATTATTATTATTATTATTATTATTATTAGAGTTTCCGATGTCAAACATGTAAAATAAATCATAACTATTATTTCTATTCACTTATTTTTTTCTGCCTTACTTTATTTTGGAAGTGAATTGCCAGTTTTTCTTCCCTTGCACCGAAGAAATTGGTAAATAAGGCATAACTATTTTTTCATGTCTATCCTTTTTTCTACACCTCATATATAGTTTGTAACCATGATGTAGGTACTAGTCATATTAAAACGAAGGCAGTGAGAATTTTCTCCAGCAAACCCAAAAGGATGAAGTTACGGAAATTGAGACCCATAAACTTGTTGTTTAGATATCACGGGCTTTCCAAGTCCTATGGAGATATTAATACAATTCATAGGAAAGAGGATAAAAAAAATACATTTTAATGTGCATATTATGTGAAAAGCAGAATCGCTTATTTTACTTCCGTATCAGTCGTGTGTTTTCTAAGAATACCAGATTTTTCGAAGTAAAGGAATTCTTTTTCGCTCTCGCTTTTAATTTCCTACTGATTTTCTCCTACCCCCCCCCCCCCCCCCCCCCCCCCCCCCATGTGCCTTTGACGAGATACGGCCACAAAGTGACGTCACAGATAAGTCTGTGTGGAGAGAGTTCCATGCATAGAGGCTTTGATGGCGGAGAGAAGTTGGAGCTATTTTGTAAATGATTCCCTTTAGGAATGGCCCCTTACACCGACGGAGGGGGGAAGGAGAATGGAACACATCAACAACCTTCTGAAACGTGAGAAAGATTGCGATTAAGTTCGATATTTGCTTGCGAAGCTCTGGTGGACGAGGGAGGGATTCAGCTCTATTCGAATATTTTGGACATTCGGATATTTTGAGGGAAGTAGGTAGCTGTTTAGCGTCGAATAACCCACTGATTTTCGATTATGTATAAATGATACCATAGGAAAAGTTTATGTGCATAAATGTTGTGTTTTGACGTCGAAAATTCGTACCTCGACTCTCGTGTGCTTGTTTATCTGAGCGAGCTCCGTTATCTAGTCCAGAACAGCAGTCAAACTCCCGTCTCATTTATATGTAAACATTGCTTTTATGCATCGTTCAAATGATTTTGAGGTCGAAAGAATGCTCAGTATAGATGGGGTAATAGAATTGTCTGTAATTCTTTGAGATTTAGTGCGCCTTCGCCCTGATTTTCTAATCTTCGAGGTGTGACGAGTTGGATCGATGATTATGAATCACATTATAATTTTAGATTTGGAACTAGCAAAAATATCAGCCCGAAAACTAATTTTGAAAAGGTCCCGAATTAGCGTGGAATTAGACTATCTGGTTTGGAATCTTAATCTATTAGTGATCATTGTTTGATTGGATAAAAACTGTGATTTCATCTAGAGCTTTCCACCATTTTGGTGAAGTAATGGTCAAATCGATCTTGGTTTAGACTATGATGTTCTTGGGTTATTATTATTATGTCAAGCCTGATACAAAACAGATATAACAACACCTTGAACGGAACAAACCTCTGTGTTTTAGTTTGTGTTTATACCTAAGTTTAGTCCTATTCATGGTCAAAGTTTTGGTATACAAAGTCGTGTGTGACTCAAAACAAACTATAGCCGGAATCCAGTTTTTTAAAGGCTGACAACTAGGCTAGATTCTTACGGATTTTCTGGCTCTTATAGTCTATCTAGGATCGCCTGTAGAAGATTTCAAAGTTTTTTGTCTGTCTTTGTTTTCTTTGTGATGTTATTCCACAGCTGGTTGTTGTTGATTTCATAACATGTTTATTATTCTTAATTGTGTGAAACCTCGATTAGCTAACTTGTTTTCGCACCTTTAAAAACCCAAGTATCTAATATTAAAGTATCTTTTTGACAGACTATATTTCCATAGAGTATTTCAATTTGTTTTGTTTTTTTTTTTTACCATGGTAGACTTGATCTTTAGTTTATACTTACATTAGCAGTTAAATGATAATTGTAGCCTCAGGTGACATCAAGTGCTTTTGTATGCACCTCTCTGACTTATCAGATAAACGCTGGCATTTTAGAATCCACATAATCATTATGTTCAGATTGCAGTGTATCTATCCTGTTTATCAAGATTTATTTGTGCTTTTCCAATGTAGATCTGGATGTGTATTTTGATACACAAATGATATTTTGGCACTTCTTTCTTACAATCCAGTAAAAAGGATGTTTCCTGGTTTCATCAAATAACCTCTGTTGTATGTATTTAGGTCTGACTGTAATCTTAGTATTTATCGTTGCAGGCATGCTCTAACCAATGCCTAACCTAAGCTTGCTGTTTAGTCCATTTTTCACAAAATATGTACTTTGTACTTGTACACTTTTACACACAATTCTGGTAAATTTTGGACTTTTTTAAACATGGTGACAAAGTCAGTAGCTGTGCAATGAAACAAGACAGATTATTTAGAATCAAATTAGTGTAAATCATTTGATGTAGTTTTTTGTCCTTAGTGAGAGGGCCAGGAATGGACAGAGGGGGAGGGTGGGCCAGGAATGGTCAAAGGGGTAGGGAGGGCCAGGAATGGATGGAGGTTGAGGGAGAGGGAGGGCCTAGAATGGAGGATGAGGGAGGGCCAGGAATGGATGGAGGGTGAGGGAGGCCAGGAATGGAAGGAGGGTTAAGGAGGGCCAGGGATGGATGTAAGGTGAGGGAGGGCCAGAAATGAATGGAGGGTGAGGGAGGGCCAGGAATAGACAGAGGGGGAGGGATGGCCAGGAATGGACAGAGGGGGAGGGACGGCCAGGAATAGACAGAGGGGGAGGGATGGACAGAGGGGGAGGGATGGCCAGGAATAGACAGAGGGGGAGGGATGGCCAGGAATGGACAGAGGGGAAGAGAATGCCAGGAATGGAGTAGGAGGGAGGGCCAGGAATGGATGTAGGATGAGGGTGGGCCAGGAATGGTCAAAGGGTGAGGGAGGGCCAGGAATGGATGGAGGGTGAGGGAGGGCCAAGAATGGACAAAGGTGGAGGGAGGGCCAGGAATGGATGGAGGGGGAGGGAGGGCCAGGAATGAAGGGGGAGGGAGGGCTAGGGATGGAGGGTGAGGGGGGGAGGGGCTAGGAATGGATGGAGGGAGAGGGAGGGCCAGGGATGGAGGGTGAGGGAGGGCCAGGAATGGATGGAGGGTGAGGGAGGGCCAGGGATGGATGGAGGGTGAGGGAGGGCCAGGAATGGACAAAGGTGGAGGGAGGGCCAGGAATGGATGGAGGGGGAGGGAGGGCCAGGAATGAAGGGGGAGGGAGGGCTAGGGATGGAGGGTGAGGGGGGGGGGGGGCTAGGAATGGATGGAGGGAGAGGGAGGGCCAGGGATGGAGGGTGAGGGAGGGCCAGGAATGGATGTAGGGGGAGGGAGGGCCAGGGATGGATGTAGGGTGAGGGAGGGCCAGGAATGGATGGAGGGTGAGGAAGTGCTAGGAATAGACAGAGGGGGAGGGACGGCCAGGAATGAGCAGAGGGGGAGGGAAGGCCAGGAATGGACAGAGGGGGAGGGAGGTCCAGGAATGGACAGAGGGGGAGGGACGGCCAGGAATGGACAGAGGGGGAGGGATGGCCAGGAATGGACAGAGGTGGAAGGACGGCCAGGAATGGACAAAGAGCGGGGGTGTACATGGCACCCAATAGTTTGCTGAATAACAAAAGAAATCAGTGATATGTTGACCCATGTTTTAAATCAGTGATATATCAACCCTTATTTTGGATCAGCTATATATTGACCCATGTCTTGGGTCAGTGAGACCACTTAGATAGATCCCTTGTTGCATTAGATCACCAAAAATGATCTCTCGTTGTATTAGATCACTAAGAATGATTCCTTGTTGTCTGAGATCACTAAGGTGGGCTCATTGCATGAGATCACTGAAGGGCAGGGCCTTGTTATATGAGATCACTTAAATGAGTACTGTTTTGCAGGAAGGATGGGGCCTCGTTGTACGAAATTCTTGGAGTTGAGCATGATGCTACTCCAGAAGAGATTAAAAAGGCTTATAGGAAGGTAAGGCACATCTGACTTTGATATGAACAATATTTATCATACGCCAAGTGTCAAAGTTCTTTTTTTGTGTATGTTTCATGAAGGGCGCAAAATTTGACTTTTCATGGTGAATTGTCTGCAAGGGATATAGCATGTTGTTAACCCGAAAATAAAAAAAATGTGCATTTGTATGTTCCCAAGCAATTGTTTTCATTCATTGACAGTCCAGCAGCCCACAAATCAATGGCTCACTTTTCCAACTTTGTGGAGATGGAAATTAATCAATAGAAAATGACTCTGCATCGATAAGAAATAGCCAAATAGCCAATAATGATTATCATTAACAATTATTATTTGTGCCAGAATGAGCCCTGAGTGGGAATGCCAAAAATTGATAAATCTAGTGCTTCATAATTAAGGCAGGTGCTGTTTTTATTTCTTTTATTCAAACTTTCTATTTCTATGATTCCAGATGGCCTTGAAACACCATCCAGATAAGAATAGGGATAACCCTGAAGCTACTGAAAAAGTGAGTACCACTTTCTGCCTGGGAGCGGAAGAAAGACTTTTTTGAAAGAGGGGGGGGGTATTATTTGTGCACCAAACAGGCCCTAGTTATTTTGATGGATAAATGTTAAATTTAATATTGAATCTACAATCCAGTGTAAAATTTCTACCACATGAATTACTCAATGGAGTAATTGTGATTTGTGATTCTGTAAACAGTGGTTATGGAGACAGCACCAATGAGCAAGAGTTTCTTTTTATAGCATCTAGAGCCCAGTTCTCTTTTAGTCCAGACCCGGGACTCTCTTTGCGCTCGACATTCTGGCTCGTGTGAAAGAGATCCTGATAATGTTTTTGTCATAAGCTCTTAGACATGAGATATTTTCAAACTTGGTGTGTTTTTATAGTGACCAAACAAAAATATATCTATATATATAATTATATAAAGTTCCACCGACTGATGGCATGTCCATTTCTGACTGATGACCTGTCATGAATAGGAACATTGTCTTTCATTTCTTTTCCAATATTTTTTGTTGTATTCAAAGATTTTGCGTTTCATGTTTTTTTTTACAGAGCCCCCCATTTGATATAATGTTTACTGATAACATTATTTTTTTCCAGTTTAAAGAAATCAACCATGCGCATAGTATACTCTCCGATCCCAGCAAACGGGAAATATATGATAAATATGGCAATATGGGATTATATATCGCAGAACAGTTTGGAGAAGAGGTGAGTTTTACACCATTGTTTTCTCAAATCAAAATTTACTTGTTGTTATTGTTGCTATTGTTTGCTTTTTTTAGCACTAAAAACATGACACGAAAGCTGGCCATAAGAACATTAGTTGTGAAAGAAAACTATTTATATTTTTTTTAGTATAATCAACCTTAAAATGCGGTGAAACATTACTAAATGATTCAGCAACAAAAGAAAAGAATGATTTCTCTACAATCTTCATCAGTATCTCTCGGAATTATTGTCCCTGGAAAATTAATTTGAGAAACTATAGAGTTCAAATTTCTTGTTTGTCGAACATAAGTCGTAGGTGTAAAGTGTTAGTTTCCCAACCGGAATACCTTGTAAAATATCATTTTCGAAAAAGTCTTCCTTGAACTGATATCTATGCAGAAAACTTCTCAAAATCAGGAGCAATGTACACAAATCTTTACGAAGTGACAAGTATTATGAGTGCCATGTTAATCTAGGTTTAAATCTAGATAATATTTGTTTGTGGTTTTCCTCAGCTTTCCGTGCAAGCCTCCCTATTGGTGTCTTTTAAAAGAGTACCGCATTTCTCGAGCCAGTAGAAATGCTGCGGGGATCATGATTTATTCAATCTTTTGAAGAAAACTGTTTGAAAACAAGACCTACAAATCACGGAATTCAACATTTGCGTGATATGGCAGAGATCGCGTTTCTGCGAGTAGTAATTTAGAAAAAGTCCTATCCGTACGATAAGACAGTAACTGATCGGCACGCGATCCTCGTGATAAATGTTTTCAATTATTCATTATAATTAAGGTCTGGCATAAATACTTAAACGCATAAGGATGACCACAGCAATTGTAGTGTCGTGGTAAGCACAGTCGTAATGGAGGAAACTCTTGAGTATTTGTGCTGATTTATGGTTACTCTAGTGTTTAGAGCACCGGGGCCGCCGCTTCTAATTGTGAGCTGACCACCTGTATTCCCAAACAGTGTTTGTATTCCCAAAGAGTGTTTTTATTTTGGTCTCAAAGAGATGGTGCGCTCTAAAGCAGGCAATGTACCACAAGAGGCGACCTCGCCGACAAGTACTAGCAAATACGAGAGTACAGAAGAAACGCAAACGAACATGGATTCAAGGCTTCGTGCCAAACAGCTCACCGAGAACAACCCCAAAATCACCAACGCCTTTCGTCTAATGGCGGGCTCCAAGAAGAAAGTCCGCCAAGCCGAGGAGGAGGAAAAGGAGAAGTTAAAACAGTTGCGACTGCATCGCCCGCGAAGTAGAGAACTTCTCGATTCCGATGAAGAAGACTACGATTATGATTCCGATCAAGAACCAGCAATTCCATCTAAAGACCCAGTGACCTACTTCAAGCAAAACCGTAAATCCGAGGCCTTGGATCTAACGGGGTGCCCAGTCGGTCCTGTCAACATTTCAGCTATCGTTAGGAAGTTATTCCCCTCCATGTTTGTCACGCGGCTGGTGTTATCAAACACGTGTCTTGGAAACGAGGGAGCTCGGCTCGTTGCTAAGGGCCTTGTTAAAAACACCTGCGTAAAGGAGTTGGACTTATCGCGAAATAATCTCCAAAAAGCCTGCATGTCGGCTGTTGGCGAGCTAATAGAGTTGAACGATTCCTTGGAGATTCTAAATCTATCTGGAAATAGCCTGACAGATGAAGCTATAGAGCCCCTCATGTCTTCCATCCTTCTCAAGTGCAGGCTCGCCGAGCTGAACCTCTCGCATAATATTCTTTGTGACGAGTTCGCGTCGAGCATGGGACAAGTCCTTTTAACCAATCGAAACCTCACCAGACTTTTGTTGAACTCCAACCACCTGGAGGTATCAGGTCTCATCGCCATGGCGAACGGACTCCAGAAGACGAGAACCCTCAAGTTCCTAGACGTTTCTTGGAATTATATACACGATGTAGGTGCGAAGGCGTTGTCGGACATCGTCTCGGCCAATAAGGCGCTGGAAGAGCTGGTGATTTGTGGAAACTTCATTTCCAAGGAAGGCGCAGCACAAATCGGCCAGTCCCTGCGTAAAAATAAAACCCTCCGAGTCTTGCGCATTGGCAAGAACTTGCTGCGGAATGAAGGCGCGTACAGTATACTGCACGGGCTGATGCGGAGTAGCCATAGCGGCCTGGAGGTAGTAGACCTGGATGGCACGCTCGTGGATCCGCACTTTACTACCGAGTGGAATAAAGAATTGCATGATCGCTTCCCCGATCTGAAGCCTGTAAATTTCGTAGTTGAGTTCTGTGAGGAGAATGCGGGTAGCAATACCCAACATCTGGCCACTGCCATAAAGGCATAACTGAGGGACTGGCTATAGTTGGACATAGGGCTGAGCGAATCCTGTTTTCTAGGTTTCACCCAGGTTTCCTTGACTTGGCAAGCTCATGTGAAGATAACCAAGCGAAGGCAGCGAAATGGGAAAAAATAGTAGATGCATGCATTGGAGATCTCTGTTATCAACTACAACTTTTAACTTGGCTGAGGACATCTGCTTGAAGCGAAAGAACTGGGTACTGAGGACAGTTGCTTGAAGGGACTGCCACTTTGTTAGCCAGGAACATGTCCGCCATGAGCAAGAGTGCCTAGAACCACCGCCTCCTTATCGATTGCTCTCCTTATCGATTGCTCTCCTTATCTATCGCTTCTAAGGAAACTAAGGTTCCAACTTGTTGCTCGTTACACTACAGAGCTGTAGCCTCGAAATATTGGGAGGCACAATACTGAAACACTTAGAGAATATCGGGGGCACAGCCACGACCCTACTGGTCATTCTTTTTTTAATTTTTGAAAATATAGGAGGGGTGGCTGTCCCCAGTGCCCCACCCTCTGCTACGGCCCTGTACCATCGACTCTAAAGGATGGACTATAATTTGTTTTGACTGTTCTCTATGGGAAAACGCTCAGACACGTACAAATAACAATAATAAATAAAAATACCGTCGCGGTTCTTTTGGTCTGCCAATTTCTTGACGTCAATAACAGCGTTCTCTTCTTTGTATAGCAAACACATATTTATCTACAGACCCGCCGTTCCCCCATCAAAGTCTTGGACTATCGGACCTTGTACAAAGCAGTGCTTAATTATTGTTACACATATCATGGGTATTTAGAATGACAGTACGTTACATAGACACTTGGTGCCGAACGTGGGTAGGAACAAAATATTGTCTTTATATGAACCTTAGACTTTCATGTCTCGAGTTTTATTTTCCACTTATTTAGTGGTGCTAGTTTATGATCACCACTGAATGCATGATAGTTTAATTGTGTTTACACTTTTTCACCTTCATCCAAATCAATAAACATACTTTTATGTTCCTGATACAACTGTGCAAGGACGGAGCACTATACGACTGGTATCTCACGGTACCTTTGTCTTCATTACGATGTCGGTTCTTTCTTGCAGAATGTCAAGTTATATTTCCGACTCAACAGTGGTTGGTGTAAGGTGAGTAGGGCTGTTCCCTTTGATACTCAATGGTGCTTTATTTTCGGATACTCAATGGTGCTTTATTTTCGGATACTGAATGGTGCTTTCAAACCATGCATAGTGATGTGAGAGGTGTGATCATATAGCGCTCTCCCACCGGCGAAAACAAATTGATAAATTGAGCCCTCAATCGCATAGTCCATCCCAATTTTATGGTTATGTTGTATAAGCCCTCTCTATCTATAGGAAGGTTGGCGAATCCAATAACCGTGACACTCTACTGAAGCTTCAACCACCGCCCCCCCCCCCCCCCCACCCACCTCTTTAACTCTCCCACCCCTCCTCCCCTAGGTATTATAACCCATGCTGTCTTTTTCCGTATCACTAATCCCTCCCCCTCCCCCTCCAGGCATTATTTTTCTGCTGCGGTGTCATCACGGGTTGTTACTTCTGCTGTTGCTGTTGCTTCTTCTGCTTCAACTTCTGCTGCGGCAAGTGCAAGCCCAACCCAGAGGAGGACTGGCCCGAGGACATGGCTGCTTACGAAGATGCCATGCGCGAAGAGAGCGGGAATGACGATTCGTCCCCAGTCACCACGCAACCAGGCCTGTCCTCTGAGAAGCCTGAGGCGAGTGAACCCGAGCCTGCGCCAGAACCCAAGTCGCCTGCAGAGAATAGTACCGCAAGCAACGATACCTCCACGACAGCCATCCCTCTGCCGCCCCCGCCTTCCTAGATAAACCTTTAGAGATAAACACTATGATATAGCAGGAACACATATGGAAGCTAAAACACGTGACAGACAGCCTTGGGAACACTGAACACCATATTAGGTAAACAATACTCGTGTAAAAGGTTTTTTCCGCCAAAACCTACGAATGACCAAATAAGGTGTTTCGTGTGTTAGAGTTTGTTCAAGGTTGTCTTACCGGTTTTAACGGCCACGTTTCTGATTATTGTTAATACAATTATTGTAATTATTATTACTACAAGCGGGTCATGTTCGGCTTTGCTTGTCTTGCACCGAGGAAGGGTTGTGTCGTCATTGTTTCTAGGGTTGTTTTGAATATCATCTCGATTGACTTTATGGTTCGTGTTATTAATTTCTAATCTGACTTTGTAAGTTAGTACATACAGCTGTCATTGTGCTCTCACTTGTGTATTTACAACAAATCTAACGAAGTGAACTAGGTCAAATTTCCACATTTTTTTAACCCAGTTTTTTACTGGTTCTTGTGGTCTCAATTCGAAATGTTAGGGTATTAAAATAAATAAATGCATTATATAAACAATAAAGCATACTGGTTTGTGCCCTTGATAAATACGATAATGGTAATTGTTTTTATTATGTGATATTCTACAAAGGCTGGATTTTCTCAATTGTATCAATATCCGTTGTATTCCGTTAAAAATATCCATGTCAACTGACAAGGCTCAAAACGAAAATAAATTTTGACCCTACTCTAGGGGATTACAAACTATGACTGTATATCGTGGCACCCCCACCACTGCTAATGCCGCTACTCTAGGGGATTACAAACTATGACTGTATATCGTGGCACCCCCACCACTTCTAATGACCCTACTCTAGGGGATTACAAACTATGACTGTATACCGTGGCACCCCCACCATGCTAATGACCCTACTCTAGGGGATTACAAACTATGACTGTATATCGTGGCACCCCCACCACTTCTAATGACCCTACTCTAGGGGATTACAAACTATGACTGTATATCGTGGCACCCCCACCATGCTAATGACCCTACTCTAGGGGATTACAAACTATGACTGTATATCGTGGCACCCCCACCACTTCTAATGACCCTACTCTAGGGGATTACAAACTATGACTGTATATCGTGGCACCCCCACCACTTCTAATGACCCTACTCTAGGGGATTACAAACTATGACTGTATATCGTGGCACCCCCACCATGCTAATGACCCTACTCTAGGGGATTACAAACTATGACTGTATATCGTGGCACCCCCACCATGCTAATGACCCTACTCTAGGGGATTACAAACTATGACTGTATATCGTGGCACCCCCACCATTCTAATGACCCTACTCTAGGGGATTACAAACTATGACTGTATATCGTGGCACCCCCACCATGCTAATGACCCTACTCTAGGGGATTACAAACTATGACTGTATATCGTGGCACCCCCACCATGCTAATGACCCTACTCTAGGGGATTACAAACTATGACTGTACATCGTGGCACCCCCACCACTTCTAATGACCCTACTCTAGGGGATTACAAACTATGACTGTATATCGTGGCACCCCCACCACTGCTAATGACCCTACTCCAGGGGATTACAAACTATGACTGTATATCGTGGCACCCCCACCACTGCTAATGCCGCATTTCGCACATTTGATTGTTGCAACTTTGCCAAGTAACCACTCAAAAGTATGTACTAGTGCAGCCACAGGTAACCCAAGAAATTAGAAAGTTTATTTTCTTTAATTTTCAATTTTTTTCAATATATAAATTCTCTGGAGTACTAGAATACAAACCGAGTGCTTGGGTTACCTGTGGTGCAGCTCGGTCAGTATCAGATCGACTCAAAGTCAAAAACGAGCTAGTCATAAATGGCATCCTTTGAATAGAACCTGCACTGGATGGGATGATGCAAAACGCTGACTGCATCTTCCAGTCGCCGTGATCCCGCCACGAACAATGTATACTGTACTACTTATGAATCTTGTTAAGTTATAAAAAAATTCCGAGAAACGTATAGAGGTGATGCCACCCACCCACCCACCCCCCTATCCATTGTTTTCATGACCATAAATAGGACTCGACACCATACGACATTCGCAGCTTTGATTTTTATAATCTTGACACGCTAATGAAAACGCTTTAAGGGTTTTGAGTGACATAGGCCAGAAGAAGATTTAGGGATTTTGTTTTAAAAACTTCCAAAAGTACGAGAAAGCTTTCAAGGGGAGGGGGTTCAATGGCCAGCTCCGAAAAAAAAAAACTAACGATATATCATGTTTCGTGTATTACCTTTCTCGGGGGCGCTGGCCAAACTGCGCCAAATGCAATCCCGTTTTTAATTGACGTTAGCAGCTGGGGCTTGTTTCTCGAAACCCGAGAATTCTCGGGACCGAAAACGTTTTATTCCTTAAATTTGAAAAGCCGGCTAATTCCTATAAAATGTATGGTATCTAAATGTGTTGAAATATCGACAAACATCGTATTTTACGACAAAGATTCATGTGAAGGATGATTATCTTTATAGATTTTGATCTTTCCCGAACATCTCGGGGTCACATACCCTGAGCCTAGAGCCTCGAGCGTCTCTCTATTCAGTGGCCAGCGAGGTTAACCTCGCTGGCCACTAAATAGAAAGACGCACGAGGCTCCCTCGCTGGCCACTGAATAGAGGCGTTCGAGGCTCTGGAACCAGGGTAGGGGTCACATGGCTTAAATATTTTAAAGAAAGTTCTCTGGACCTCGCACTTTTCGGGTAACTTTTTGGCTTCAGCAAAACTTCGAAAATAGCCCTCTATTGAGCGTAATCATTTGGAATACGAACCAAGAGGAAGTTTAAACTGTTCTAAAACATGAAAGCGGTTCTCCATAAGGAAAACATGCGAAAGTTTTAGCAAAAATGCAAAATAAAGTTTTGAGAGAGAGAGAGAGAGAGAGAGAGAGAGAGAGAGAGAGAGAGAGAGAGAGAGAGAGAGAGAGAGAGAGAGAGAGAGAGAGAGAGAGAGAGAGAGAGAGAGAGAGAAGAGAGAGAGAGAGAGTTTCTTTATTCTAAATTCTCAGCGATAATGACTTGATTAACCAAATTATCTTTTTATTTCGTAAATTACGGAAAGCGAGAACGTGAAAACTACCAACTTGACAACGGCTTAGCGGTAATGATTTCTAAATGAGTATCTAATGCCCGTTTCTTTTGATGTTTGGTTAAAAAAATGTTTTTATTTAACTTCGAGGTTTTATGGACTTCTGGATGCCTCTCGCGTTGAATCGTCCCCTTAGAGATACAGTATGCTAATTCAAGCTGAAGTCTTAACAAATTCTTAAAAGCATCCATGGCGTTCATAATTGAAATTTCGAAATTAGTTATTTTTTCCCTGACATGAAAAAAATAACCTTTTAGAAGTATATTAACAGGCATTGCCTCTCGTTTTTGTGAAAAATTTGCGTAGATTTCTTGTGGGTGTTAAGAGTTTTGAACGGATTTAACAGCTAACAAAATAATTCGACAACATTTTAATATTCAAAAGCCCTCTTGTTAGCTCAGCGAGTACAAAGCCAATAAACCTGGGTAGATACGTCTTAACGAGGTGGCAGGCTGGATGGAATTTTAAAGTATTATTTAAAATTCAACGTTAGAAAGTGTAGGCAGATGGTGAATTAACCCATTTCACGGGCGTTCACTATACACTAGGAAAGGAAAAGTTCTTTAGTTTTAAGCTTTACATTATGACCTCAAAATAGCAAGAGAGTAATAAGAAATTTCCGTTGCCATCACACAGGAAATGATAATTTTCAAATAATGATTAGTATTGATTGGTAAGAAGTTAGAGGCAAAGATGCAATCTAAACCAGTTTCTGGGCTGAATGATTCCGCCATGGAACCGACAGGAAAACAAACTGCGGAGAAATCTGACGAGAAAAAAAGTGGAGCTGAAGTTACGGAGGAAGAGAAATCATCTCTGTTGAATAAGGTAAACAAGGAGTTGTTGGTTCCTAAGTTATCGTTTTTCTTCTTCTTTATGGCGACTGGTGCGTTTCTGCCGTATCTGGGTGTCTACTATAAACAGCTCTGGCTGAACGCTCGCGAGTCGGGCATTCTTCTTGGAATTCGACCGTTCATTAAGATGCTTTGCTCACCGCTTTGGGGAGTCATCACAGACGTTTGCCAAAAGCCCAAAGTTATTCTGCTCCTGTCAATATTCGGCTCTATAATCGCTCACTGGTCGCAAAGTATCGTTTCTCCGTTTAATTTGCCGTGTTACCCCGAGAACATGACGACACCTAACTATCCGCAAGGTTCAAACACTTCGAGCGTTGCTCTCTCTGCTTTTAAAATGAACAGTATAGAAAAAGGCGCTGAAACCACAATAGGCGTCATAGGTCCAGATCTGAAGAAAAGCCGGGATCGGACTTATGTTGTGTCTCCACCATCCAACGACGAATACTTTGAAACGAGTGAAAGAACAAGTGCACGAGCTAGAGAAGGCACAGCGGGACGATTGCAGAATACGAACCCATTTTCACGGCTTGAGATATTTCAGAGGGATTTTGCAGGCACCGCTGAGGAATACGGATCAGTTTTTCGCCGGGACACGCGGGGCTTGAGCAGAAATGAGGAAGAGGAGAGTCGAGCTGCACAAGAAATCTTAGCCCAACCAAGAGGACTCATCATCAAGAACAAACGTAAGAAGTCGCCGAAGCCGCCCGATGATTTCCGCGTGCGGGACAATGCCAAGATTTTCGTCACACTGCTAGTGATAGTCATTATGGGTGAAACAGTCGCTGCACCGGCACCGATGCTAACAGACAGCGGCACGTTATCGCTACTCACAGGCAAAGAACATGAGTACGGCAAGCAGAGGCTGTTCGGATCGCTAGGGTGGGGTGCGGGGGCTTTGGTCGCGGGGTTCGTGGTTACCGCGTTCCACTCATGCCAATACTCAGACAATATCAACTACGTCCCCGTCTTCTACGTGTTCGCATTGGCAATGTTCCTAAACTTTGTCGTGACCTTGTTCTTCCGGTTCAAATCAGGCGGGGAGAAGAGCGCATGGGATAAGTCGTACACAGAGGGCCTCAAAGTGTTCTGTAATGTGAAGAACGCGAGCTTCATCTTCGTACTGCTTTTCCTCGGCTTCTCACACAGTCTGCAGCTGTCGTTCTTGTTCTGGTTTCTGCAGGATATCGGTGGCACCCCGATGCTCTTTACCATGGTTATGCTGGTGAACTCGCTCTCGGAGGTCTTTATGTTCTTATGGTCCACGTATGCCGTGCAGCGCATAGGCAATGACGGCATGCTGTACGTAGGCCTGGGATGTTACGGAGTTAGATTCCTGTTCTACTCGTATATTGAGCAACCCTGGTATGTGCTACCGCTAGAGATTCTACAAGGAGCCACTTATGGCGGCGTGTGGACTGCGAGCGTGTCCTACGTACCGCCTAACCCAGGTAAAAACTAGCTATCGTGTCGTACGAATCACTTAAGACAGGTAAGGCCTAGCTGTCGTGTCGTGTCGTACAAACCGCCCAATCCAGGTAAGAACTAGCTGTCGTGTCGTACGAACCGCTTTACCAAGAAAACCAGCTGTCGTGTCGTGTCGTGTGGTGTTGTACATACCGCACAACCCAGCTAAGAACTAGCTGTCATATCGTGTCGTGTCGAACAAACCAATAACCCAGGTAAGAACTAGCTGTCGTGTCGTGTTGTATGAACCGCTTAACCCAGGTAAGAACTAGCTGTTGTGTCGTGTCGTGCCGTACGAACCGCTTAACCCAGGTAAGAACTAGCTGTCGTGTCGTGTCGTACGAACCGCTTAACCCAGGTAAGAACTTGCTGTCACACCCGGTAAAGTCTTACGTCTCAGCTCCTATCCCTAGTGAAAACCCGGCTTTAATGTTCTAAGAAAGCCTATTTCATCTATGCATTATTTAAAGAATTTAAAAAAAATGTCAACTACAAGGAAGAAAACAGGAGTATTCCACCGATAAGCGTTCTAACTTGGTGAGGGGTTATTCAACCGGTGAGCGTTCTAACTTGGTGAGGGGTTATTCAACCGGTGAGCGTTCTCTAACTTGATGGTGTTTGTTTGCAGCGTACAGTGCTACGGTGCAGGGTATTATTCACGGCGTGTACTGGGGCTTAGGCATGGCTATCGGAGGAGTCCTGGGCGGAGTACTTGTTCACACCTATGGCGCGCGCATAACCTTCAGGATGGAAGCCGCTTGCGCCTTTGCCATCCTTGTCTCGTTTTTCGTGTTGAATAGGGTCTACTATCGCCGGATGGACAATCGCTACCAACAGGTACCAACACGGGAGACAGAGGAGAACGGAGCGGCAACAAAGGCGACGAACTGAAGCTAGACAAAGGGCAGGGAGGAATACTTGACCAAGGGTGTAAGGCGTGGCAGATAGAAAAGGCTAGGTAAACGTAACTAGTGTAGCGGCAAATCCAGGCAAAAAGGTGGTCGAGGAAGACAATGTATCCCCTCGTTTCGGGATGGTAACCCCCCCCCTCCCACACACACACACCCTCGTAAACTCTTGGATCCGGCAAGTTAGCACAATGACAATTTGTGACACAGAGCAACAGAAACTTGATGTTAAGAAGGCTTGCTCTCGAACTCATCAAGGCTCTTTGTATTGTGTAGTTCCAGAGAATATCCATCCCCCCATGAAGGTGGTCGGAGGTATGACATGGGGGGGGGAGGATGTTTTCTGGAACTACACATTATAAATCATTCTCTATAAAGCTGCGAGATACTTCGGGGTACAGGTCCGTTCCCAGGATATTTTCTGACACTACTTGGACTTTCCTCTGTTGTGGGGGGAGGGGGGTGCGAACGCACCACTTGCACTCCCCTGGGTACGGGGGCCAGGGGTTATTGGAGATGTTTAAGTGCATCACTCTGACTACAAGACACGCATCCCTTGTGGAGTGTTTTCATTTGATTATAGGGGAAATATAGTTACAATCAATCTATTTCTAGCGGTTTTGTCATGTTTTACGGTTTGAATTGGTGAAATGTGCTGAATATGTTCTATTTTTCTCTCTATCATTTCGACTTACATAATTAAACAAGAATTGCATTATATCAGACACGAATCAGCATGAATGTTGATGAATTCCTAACAAACAACATTTTAAAAGTACCCTTCCTCGGCGAAACTAATCGCGCTCGCCACTAAATATTAAGCTAGTTTTATTTCAGTTTTTAGTATTCGGCGAACTCTCGTCGACGAGTTCCAACAGCTAAATCACTTCCGTCATTCAAATTCCTTGAAGAGTTGCCATTGGCCAACACCAAAATGGTTTCCAATCACACCACCTCTATGCATGGTGTGCTGACCAATGAAAACGCCGCAAATGTTATTCCGTATATTTAAATGACAGAAGCTAGAAGTCGATTTATCAGTTGGAAATTATTGGCAAGATTTTGCAGAAATATTGAAAATTGCGGTAAAAGTAATCTACAAAGTCGGGATAATGTTGGTGAGTAAATAAATAACACCCCTTCGTGGGCGTGACGCAGACTTATTTAAAAACATTGAGTTCCTCTATGAGCCACAAGGCGCGTGCTCGAGGTCTTATCATCGCGTATAAGCTCAGTTTTCTATGCAAAACTACCCAACACATAAATGATAAACTTGGTTTTAAAATGGGCCCCTCGTCTACAATTTGCTATTTTCTCAAGGACTGCTACACCATTTTTCTATTTGGTTTCCATGTGGGAGGCAGCCCTCCCTGGGGAACACCGCTGTTCCGTTAGATGGACCTTGGTATCGATCAGCAAAGCCTTGCTTGACCCAGGACGGGCGTGGCTCCCCCTTGTAGCCAATCAGGAACCAGGAGGCCCTATGACCATTGGGCCATACAGGCGGCACAGCACCAAGAGCTATGAGGGATTGTATAGCAGCAGGAGACTTGCGAACAAATGCTGAGTCCTGCACTGCTACGAGTACGAGCGTGTTTGATGGGAGGGAATCGATCAAGTAGCTCATATTATTTGGGGCGGCCTCATCCCGATGAGTATCAAACGCGGCGTTTGCGATCAGAGTTCCGTTCATGTAAAACGCGGCAATATTATGACCCCTCATCTAAAGAAAAATGGGAAAAATCCGTTACGTCGCAAGCAGAACTTATACACCTATTTTGAATAAGGTTGGACCTGGATAATCCAGCTTTGGAAGTGTCAAATAAAAAATCAAATAAGCATAAAAAAAAGAAAAAACTAGCTTTGGTAAAGCTGCACCTTTTATATGCAACTGTAAGCATTACAATTATTTAACCAGGATTCAGCCAGAATAATCAGTATAATGTGATGTTATGTAATGTTATGCTAATACATAACACTAGATACTTTGTCTATGCAAAAAGCTTCAGTTACAATTCACCAACAAGAGTTAGAAAAAAAATTTGGAGCTTCCGTTAGTTTCATATCAGGGCAAAAGGTGGGGCACTGGCATGCTCGAGGATCCAGCGTGCTTTGCGGGCGCTCCCAAAGGTCACTTACCCCCCAGAAGATCCACTGAAATAGTTTATAACAATAAAGTCATAAGTTATATAAATTGAGTTCCAAAACGTTGGGGGATGCTGTGCTGTGATTGGGCCTTTTTTTAAAGGTGTGAGTTGAGTTTAAGTAAAGTTACGAGTGAAAATTCGCCTGCTGTAGTTAAGTTTTTCACATTTTGTCTACGACAGCGTTTTTTCCCCCAAAAAGATCAAACTAATCGAAAATAAGACAACGATTTAGCTTGTACCGACCAAAAAGGACCATGTTTCTGACGTTCCATTTTGGTATCTCGAAGAAAGAAACTGTATTTAATTCCGTCAGACAAATTTTGATTTCATCCGCTGTCAGTTTAAAATTGGCTGCTGCCGCCGTGTCACGCCCCCAGAGCTTACTAGGAGCGGAGCGGCTCTTCTGCGGTAGTGATATTTAGGAGCGCCCGCAAAGTACGCTGGATCCTCGAGCATGGGCACTGGGAGCACGTGTAGGGGCGCGGCTGTGCGTGTGCCCCCCCCCCCCCCCCCCAAATGTCTTCTTAATGTTTCTGTATCGTGTCCCCCCCCCCCCTCCCAAATGATTCGGTCCTGCTACGGATATGCATATTCTTATTACACCAAGTAGTAAAATTAGAGGTGGTGTCTTCTTAAAAGTATTAACGTTGCTTTTGCAATGAAAATGCCGCGAGATTATGGTCTGGCTATGAAGAAAAAAACACATTTTGTTCCAAAGTCAAAGATAAGGTTGTTATCATAAATTTACAAATTTACGTAAAAACGAGCAAAACTTTGGTTTAAAACACACTTACTAACTCACATTTCCTCGTACCTTCAGGCAGTATTCAGTTCCATCGACCTTTAGATTACAATAATCCGATCCCACATCGTCATCTAACCCTGCAGATAACACATCAACCTTCACGTTCTTTGCTGTGAAACAAAGAAATACATTTTCAAATTAAAGAACTGAAAAAGGAAAGGACATTAAGTTTGTGTACTCACGAAGCTCGCAGCTCAGTCCAGTATAGTTCATTTGGCACGTGCATCTGAAAGGATCTTCATAACCAATACGACAAGCTCGGTGAGACGAACATGGAACACTTGTCAAACAGGCGTTCTGTGGATCGAAAGCCGGAATATCAAGCTCGCAATACTCACCACGAGTTTGGTCATTCGTCCACTTACCTCGTATCCTTGGTACGTAAAGCCCGGTCTGGGCACGAGGTCGTCTGGATGCTGGGCGGCGTCGCTGTCACTCAACTCGCACGTGAACTCCAGCTCATCAGGCCCAGGCCCCACGTTGTACGAGAAGCACTCGGGCGTGTCGAAGCAGAAGAAGCTACAGGAGCTAGCAGAGGGCACGGTGATGTTAGTCAGCAGATGCCCCCTTAGCGCATGTTCAGATGACGGCTCCAAAAGTAAAACCTTTCGGCAAAGTGATTTTGGTGTTGCACCTGAAAGATACGATACAATACGATGCGATACGATACGAACACAGGCTTCCCACCCGCGTCAGTAAAGGATTTCGAAGGACATACGAATCACAAGTCTCCTGCGCAGCCGTCCTTAGTGGGGAGGGATTCGAGACTGACTCTAAGGACGGCTGCTCAGGAGACTAACGATTCACGCAAATAAACATCTATGAGTTATACCTTCATGCTCTAATTCTTTAAAGAAACTTATGGGATGTAAATGTATGCGTCTGTGGTGTTTTTTTCCTTCCCAAAAAGCTCAAATTTTCGAGTTTAAAGCGATAAAAGTTTGTCTCGGATTTTGAGTAGATACTAAGTATGTTAATGAGACATGGCTGGCAACCTTATTCTGACTACCTCAGCTTAAGCGCGATTTTCTGACGGATTTTAATCAGTACAAAAACACTGACACTGGTACAGGATGGGAGAGGGATGGAAATATCCCCGAATCGCTTTTTAAAGCAAACCCCTTAAAACCTGCGATAAATGATTTTTTGAACGTCAATTTTAGCTTTTCGTCGATGATTGGGACATAAGCAGTTGGTCGAATGGCATCCTTGGAATGTAATTTGTATAGACAGCGTAGCCCCACACTACCATAGACCTCTTTTGTCCTTCTTTATTCCTCTTCCATATCGACAGTTCACAAACGTCGACAGTCCGCAAGTACTTACCTTAGTTCTGGAAGTTACGTTTCACACAACAGCTCACCATTTAGAAGGTAGTGCGGAAACTGTGAGAAAGACAAAGACTAGGGTGCTGCGGGGCTAAAATAACATTCCAAGGATGCCATTTGACCAGCTGCTATGTCCCTGGGAAGCCTGTGATACGATACCATACAATACGATACGATTTCATCACGAAATAGAGTGATGATTCGCACTTTTGAGTAGTAGTACAATAGTGTTCATTTCTCGGTTTCTGAGTTGCGCCCCCTCATAAATTACGCTTGTGATTCAGAAGTCTGCCTACTATTACCAAGTCTCATTCTCCCACGTTTATCATTAGATTATCATTAGACAATTCAAGATCAGAAACTTTTAAAGTTAAACTTATTCAAGTTTCTTAAACTTATTTTAAGATATAACACCTCATTTAATTCTAATAAACTGAATGGAATTGTGAAATATCAAACGAAATGGCCGATGTCTCATTACATTCACGTTTCTTAAAAATGGAGGAATTTTACTCAATAAAGAGAATAAGCCTCCAAGGTCCCCCCCCCCCACCTCCAATAAAATAATCAATTATCTAAGACCGAAAGTGGGCTAAAAACCCATCTGCGTTTAGTATGGTGTTCGGTGCCTACTAGATTACTGCCCAAACTTGAAACCCCCTAGAAAATAAAGTCAACTGTTCTAGGTAATGAAATCGTTTCTACCTTATCTATGATATATCAATGTGACAATTTTCATCAATACAAAATTCACAAATAATGAAAAATAACAACCGAACAAAACCCGCAACGACTTTTTACAACACTCTTTATTTCACCTTACCTCCAAGACGGCAGGTCAAGTAGAAGATCCCGACAAGCGAGGCGAGGAAGCGATGAACATCCCTCATGGCGTGCATACGTGGACGGGGTACATGGCGATTTTTCTTCCTTAACTCTCAGGGAGTTGTTTTGTGACTGCCAAAAGCCGGTGATTCTTAAGCTCCAGATAATCAATAATTAATTGCCTCATAATTAGGTTTGAAATTATAAGGCAATGAATTTTTTGAGTTTAGGTTCAACTTTGAAATTTGTTTTAGGGAGACTTGGAGGAAGCTTGTCGATGTCATTTATTAGGAAAAAGGGCCTGTGAATGCATAAGATTTTAGGGGTCTTTTAATATTATTGTGAGTTATTATTTTTATTATTATATTATAATAAAAATAATAACTAATATTTGTTTGATTTTATTAAATTTTCTTAGACTTTAAATATTTTGATGACATAACCTAAAGAAATAAAGATATAGCATTTATATAGCGCTTTTGTTATACAGACCATGTTCCAAGGGCTTCACATAAAATCCTTTTACATGGATAAAGGCATTGACTAAAAGCGGAACTCCAAACGACCAAATCTTTGCATATTTTCACTTAAGAATTTAAGAAATATGAAATATTATTTCTGCTTTTGACGACGTCAACGATTTCACAGACGAAGATATCTACATGACACACAACAAGTTTAGTTGTCATACGATGTTTTGGCGTCTGGATAGGTTTACGTCACCCACCACGTGACCATATTGTTGCATCATCCCCCTCGTCACCTTCATGACACATACCGGGTTTGGTTGCAATACGATGTTTCCTTCGGTTATTTAAAATATTTTCTTGTGATAAAGTCAGTATATTTTTGCTTCTAGTAACGTCATCGATGACTTCACAAATCACGTGACCACAGTTTTGCACCTCCATTGACACATACATGACACCTGCCAAGTTTGGTTGTCATACGATGCTTTTTGGAGACGGACGGACGGACTAGAGTCCAATATTTGCTACTATATTATACCACTTTTTCTTAGGTATGGGGTGCCGCGTGAAAGCTCCGCTATTACGTTTTAAGAATGTACCATCGTTGAATTAAGGAACACAAGCTACTAGTAAGCTTACGTACTTTCAACAAGTCAAATTCAGGGCCGTGAAACAGAAAGATACTATCCATGTCTCTACCGGGAATCGGACTCGTTTCGGCAGAGGTGAAGGGCCCAATGAACTGAAGCGCTATCACTGGTCTACCCGAGTGCATAGAAATGGACCATATTATAATATCATTACAATAAAATGATTAAACAGTGTGTTAAATTGGCAGTAAAAATTAAGGGGAATTTGACCTAAATTCACCGATGTCCCAAATATGATATCTGTTCCCCAGTACTGCTCCCATTTATTGTAGTCGACTGGGGAATGTACATATTGCTGGGGGATCGAGTCCCCCTTTTCTTGAGCATTCCAGCTTTGGTGATTTAGGGAGTGTTCATTATTTATGTTTTTTTTTTTTTTTTTTTTTTTTGGGGGGGGGGGGGGGGGTTGATAACTCCCCCTTTTTCAACATCAAAACTGTTGACCCCCCGGGAGAAACCCAAAAACTTGTTTGATGCCCCCCCCTTCATTCTCTTTAAAAATCCACAAAACTACATTTAAAATACGAAATATAGATACATATCAACAAATCATGCCATGAAAAGCAACCAAGAAATAATATTTCTTATAGAACACTTTGTTGTAAATAAGGCAAATGTGGCCATGTATATGAAATTTTTTTTACCCCAATTCAACCACATTGAATCTTTTATGACCCCCCCGTCGAAGTACCCAAAACCTTTTTAGCCCCCCCCCCCATGTGGGAACCGACCCCATCTTGGCCATAAATAATAAACACTCCCTTATTTCCAAGATTGACAGTAGTATTTTCTATACACTAGCTATTATGCCAATTTTAGTATTTTACACAACTCACTTCTAGTATTGCTGCAAACCAAGGTTCTATTTAACTAAAATACATGTTATTCTACAAAAAAAAATCAGTTTTGAAAGTTAACCACAGTACCAGTTTTATATGAGTGCTCACAGGCGGATGCAATCTTACATGCTAACATGACATTTTCTTTCTTCACTTCCATCTCTGCTTGACCTTTTACCACATCAATAAAATGGTTGAGCTGATTGAAATATGATTCTGCATAGCGCTGCGGAAAGGAGAACAAGTTACGCTCCTGGAGGGTGCCGTCACCTGAGGAAAGCTGTACTGCAGTTGGTCTCATGTTCTCACACCTCAGCATTCCCTTGTCACCGAAAACTTCTAGTCTCTGGTCATACCCATACACGGCTAAACGGTCCAAGTCTATCTGGGCCATCATGCCGCAGGGGAATTTCAAGGTAATTGCGACTGCATCAACGTCTCCCATTGCTTTGATACCAGGAACGAATGAGTGTGCTTGTGCATAGATGGTGGAGGGTGCCTCTCCAGCTATTGTGGATACAACATCAATGTCATGGACAGCACAATCATGGAAAATTCCATTGGATATTTTCAAGTATTCCATGGATGGAAGGGGTGAATCTCGGCTTGTTTGCTTGATCATGTGTATTTGACCGACTTTTCCTTTCTTTGCAGACTCTATGATGCTACGGAATCCTGGGTCAAAGCGACGATTTAAAGCACAGAAGAGGGGAAGCCCTTGTTTTTCTGCCTCATCATAACATGCCTCTGAAATAACAATGTAGACAAGGTGTAGAAAAGGCAGAAGTCTATTTCTAATAAAGTACATAGAGACAGGTCAAGAGTATTTATTAATGATATTTCTTAAAGATATTTCTAAGCATTCACTTCGAAAAGCTAGATACACCTAGTTATTCCAGAGGGCTTCTACCCAAAATACTGTGTATAAGAGAATATCAGAATATCTAAATCTGTCCCCTTAACAAGATTATAACAAAGCCCAGATATTCCATTATGATGGTACTCCAATAGTTGCTTGTTTTTCTCTCAGGTATTTGTCCTGCGCTTTTTAGCCAAGGTTTGCTTTTGCGTCTTGCTTGATTTGTTTTTGGTGTAAGGAGTAACTTCAGAATACCCTGCCACAATTCTACAATCAAAATTTCTTAAGAATGAGGCATTAATACAATAGAATAACATTATGTGGCAAGGTATTTCAAAGTTTTATGGGATGATGAATGTATGCATTTCTACCCCCCCCCCCCCCCCTCCATGGGATTACAGGTGAGTCTGCCCCATATAATGACCGCCCCAAGATACATCTGCCCCACCATATAATCGAATTTTATGTGGGGAGGAGTTACTGGGCTATTAGGGATATTGAGTGGGGTGGTTGTCATGTGGGTGGAGTCACTGGATGCCCTCCGAGGCCAGGCAGATCTTGACAGAGAGCATTGTGTTTTTGGGATCACATAAGCAAACATACCTTGCACACCAGCTATCAGTCATCAGTCTTTACAAATCAGCATGTATTATTTCAAACTACAAGGGCATTTTCCCTCCTTGTTTATAATATTTATGCAATTAGTTGATTTTATCGATTGGAATGGATTAATATCGATTATTGCAGAATACCAGTCCACTTGCATTTGCATTTTCCTTGTATTTACTGCCTCGTTCTATAGAAATCGAGGTGTGAAGTCTCATTGTTCACTCTTTGTGGATGGGCATTCTGCAGTTGCTCCGGTTATTGTTTCTATCGACTGAACCAGAGAAGGATTTGAATCTTAGTTCTACCGACTCACTTACCTGTAGAAGCAAGAGTATCAGCGATTGGTTTCTCACAAAACACTGCTTTTCCGGCTCTTAGCGCCATTAGAACACACTGCTCGTGTACAGGAGTTGGCGTACAAATTACCGCCGCCTTCACGGAGGGATCAGCAAGAGCGACTTGCACCGCCGATACAGCCAGAACCGTAGCATAGCAGCAAAGCTCTTGCCGTAGAAATTCCACTGCGTTTTCGACTGCCTCTTCGATGACATATTTCAGCTCGATTCTTGGGTTATTTAGGATATTTTTTACGTGAATCTTTCCAGCCCTTCCAAGACCAAATATTACGACACCAACACGATCAGCAGACATTTCGCTAGGGTTTTTCTACTGCGTATAACACACTTACGATTAACGTAGTAAAACATGGGACATAACTAACCTGTTTGGCTGAGCCGCCAGACAGGAAACTCAGCATAATACTTCAAGTATATCGAATAAGCTGTCACCACAGGATGCCCAAATAGCAGAGTCGGTGTGTTTTGTGACCTTGCCAAGCGTTTGTGGTAAGGTAGCAAAAATAGATAGCCAGTGGAGTTTATTTCACCAAAGCGCTTGCTGCGCAGGCTAGAGCGTGACATATGGCGGCCTGGGAATGAACCGAGTTGGGGTTCGAATCTTGAGGAAGGTGAAAAAACGCAGTACTACCTGCACTCTTCCATGCTGAATATCAAAACCCAACCATATGGCATTTAACCTTACAGTTCTCCAAAATCTATTGGACCATAAGCATGACAAACTTCAAATATCATTTTTTTTTTTACATCTGCAGGTCTTTTTAGGGGTTTATTGCCACTTTCGAAATCGCTTTTTATGACTTTATCAACATTACGAACATCATCTCTCAATCTTCATCAACCCTACAATCGAACACCTTTGATACTATTGAAACTTATGAAACTATCCGATCCTGCCACAGCTCTGGTTCTAATTCCTCTCTTCTGCCCACTCTTGCCTAGTACGAGCAGCCCACACCGTGTTCGTTTTCGTGTTCTCCGGAATCCTCTCGTCCTTTCACTACTAGGTGACCATCACCTAGTAGTTGCAGAAATAAAGATCAAGTTACTTTCTTTTAAGAAGGCACAATCTACAAGGACCAGGTATAACATCAAGAAACTTCGAGAGGGAGAGTCCAAAGAAAATTTGTGCTGAACCTATCCAACAAGTACGAAGCCCTGCAATGCGAGGAATTTCTGGATCAGAAAGAGATATGTACACAAGTACCTGTGAGAGCATTCTTGTTAAGGTGAACCACAGTACGAAGGAATGGATGAGTGAGAGATCTTGGAAACTGGTGGTGCAGAGACGGGAACTAAACAGCAAGTTAGACAACGCAAAAACGAGGAACCAGAAGCTAGCTGCAGGACAGGAGTACAACTTGAAAAATAAAGAACTTAAAAGGAGCTGTAGAAAAGACAAGAGAGGGCGGATCGACAACAAAGCTCAAGAGGCCGAGAGAGCAGCAGAGATGAATGACGTAAAAAAAGTATCCGATTTCGAAAAGGCTTTCGATTCCATTGACAGGGAAATGCTTTGGAAGATCTTAAAGCACTATGGTATTCCATCAAAGATTTTGAAAATGATCCAGGTCATCTATGACGGCTTTCAGGCAAGAGTACTGTTCGAAGGGAAGATGTCTGAAGCATTCGAAATGCAAACAGGAGTAAGAAAAGGATGCCTACTCAGTCCACTCTTATTTCTTATAGTACTAGACTGGATGACAACTCAGGCATATGAAGAGAACAAGACTGGAATCCAATTTTCTCTGATGACTAAGCCCGAAGACCTGGAATTTGCAGATGATATTGTATTACTTAGCCAGAAGATCGCCCATGCACGGAACAAGTTTGAGGCATTGCAAAAAGAAGCTGCTAAAGGTTTGAAAGTCAAAAACATCAAAACCAAGAAAATGAGAATATCAACAACGAAGAATGCCGGAGCCATCATGTGTAAAGATCAGCCATTAGAGCGAGTAGAAAGTTTCACTTATCTTGGTAGCATCGTCAACACTACTGGAGGCTCTGGTGAAGACGTAGAGGCAAGATGCAGAAAAGAACAGGTTTTTTCTACTTGTTAAGACCGATTTGAGAAGTATATATCCCTACTGACGAAACTAAGAATCTTCAACTCAAATGTAAAATCTGTCATTCTTTAAAACGGATCGGAAACGTGGCGGCTAACCTCTATTATCATAAAAAAGTTACAGTCCTTTGTTAATCGAAGACTCCGCTATATATCCTTGGAATATTCTGACCGAACAAAATCTCAAATGAAGTTCTGTGGCGTTGCACTGAGCAAGAAAGGAAGTTGTCATCCGGAAAAGAAGGTGGCGTTGGATTGGACACACCTTTGGAAACCGTCGTCTAACATTTTACGACAGTCCTTGGATGGGAACCCGCAAGGGAAAAGGAAAAGAGGTCGACCGAGGGAATGATGGAGATGAACTATAACAGAAGAACATCTTAGAATCGGGGCAACGTGGGAAGATCTCAAGAGAACTGCCAAGAACAGAGTTCGATGGAGGAAGTTAGTGGAGGCCCTATGCTCCGGTAGGAGTGAAGAGGATTAAGTAAGTAAGTACTTTGGTTTTGTCTAGGTTAACGAAAAGCTCAATCTTGTCGCAAAAGTCATCTAGGACATCAAGATAGCTTTGTAACCCTTTTGCTGATCTTGAGCACATTACCAGATCATCCGGCGTATAGCATGAATGTTAAGGTCTTATTGTGTATCTCACAGCGATCACGATTCCTAGCGTTGAATTTTTCTGGCAGGCTACTTAGGTAGAAGTTGAATAGAGTTGGTAAAATCATGCACCCCTGTTTCACTCCTGCGTAACATCTGAATACCTGATCTGAGATTTTCTTTTCCATTTCTGCATTCTCCGTCAAACCAGTTTATTTTTGTCCTTTCTGTCTGTTTTGTTTGCTTGGTACGGCAAGCCAGCGCGTTCGCATGTGTCTACCACTGCTTCTGTGAACAATTCCGTCATTTTATCCACGCACGGGTTCTCTAAAGCCGCACCTAACCTATTTTGCACTCCATCAGATTGAAGAGCTAATTTTAAATCTTCTTGAGTCTTTCCGTCCCAGCGCATTTTTCTAAATTCATTGAGTCCGTCATCACTCTCCTCTTTTCCTTTTCTGTACTCCGTATGTTTGAGTCTTAGTGCGTAGGACAAGGAACAATGGTCCGTTAAGTGAGGCTCGAGGGTATTGACAATGAAATAATTGAACGTGTTGACAATCTGATTGGAACAATGAAAAAAGCAACAATTAAAAAAGCAATTTTTACTGCCATGTAATTACGAATTGTATTGGCCCCTCCAAATGGATCAAGCAAGCACTCATTCGATAATATTAAATATGCAGTATGAAAGTACTAAACCTGGTGTAAAAAAGGCTGTCAAAGTTCAAGGTGCCTTAGTTGATGACAATGTTTTTCAAGAGTCTAATGGTCAATTCTTATTTGTTCCACTATGCATATTTTTTTTATCAAAACAGCATAATAACAATCTTTGACCTTGTAAAGAATATATTAAGGATGTAACAGCATTTCAAAGATTTAGATGCCATTCTGTAGTTTCCATGTACTGCAACTGATTATTCAGAAGAATGTGTTGAAATTAATACATATTATTGCACCCACCCTTTGGCCAGTTGTTTTTAGAAACCCTGGATCCACCCATACCAGCTCCTCAAAAATGAATGCAATGGAGGAAAATACTAAATTACTGAAAGTTCTTTAATTTCAAACCAAACCATGTTCATTGACTTATATTTGGGGTAGAGAGGAATAAATAAACAAATAAACAGAAGGTCAATGGGGAGTTGAAAGGGAGAAATGTGACTCTATTTGAAAAAATGTGAATCTACTTAAAAAAATATAAATGCAAAATGCAATAATAGCTTGACTGAGCACTTTCCTAACATTTTCCCCTTTCCCTATTACCTTTAGGTTTGATATAAAACTGTTTTCTTTATAGATTTATTATTGAAAAAGCACAAGTTTGTTATCTTTATTTAATTTATTAAGTAAGTACCTTGCCCTAATAAAAAACCCTTTTATAGAAGTTCCATTCATGTACACTACTACACTAGCACTAGGTAAATTCTGACCGGCTTTGCCCTTGCAAAGAAACAAATAATGGCTGAAACAGCATTCCAAAGATAAAATGATATAGTTAGATACACTTCAGGTGCCACTTACTAGTGATACTCCATCACAAAGGAAATTAAAATCCACAAATATACCTCAGTCATGCATTACATATTGGTGAACCACCCTTTAGCATGGTGGCCTGCTGTTTTTATTTTATTTTATAGAAACCCTGCAACTGGATCCACACATGCTAATGCTACAACAAAATTAAATGCAATCAAATGGAGGAGAACAAATTGACTTGGGAAGCAAATTAAAAACCAATCCTTGATATTCCTGATTAGTGCTAAATATAAATGTCTAATTTCAAACCTAACCTATTTTTATTTATTCAGGGTGCAGAGGGGAAAACAGCAAATAATTATCAATTGCATATAAAAATAGTCAATAGAGAGAGAAAAAAGAAACTGGGACTATATTTTTGATAAAAACTTTAACACTATTGCAACAACTTGATTGACCACTCTCCCATCATTTCCCCTTCCCTCATTATCTTCTGGTTGATAAAAAATGTTTGACAGATTTACAGTATCATTGACACAAAGTATCTTGCTCTAAAAACCCTATTACACTTATACTGCTGTATCAAAGTAAGAAAGCCCGGCTACATTTGCCTATTCTTATGTCTTCCAGCCTTTAGCATCAAGCATGACCGTCAGGTAGTCCTTGGCTGGTTTAACCTAAATAAAAGTGAAACCAATTAACTTGGGTATTTGTTTTTCTTTCAAATTAATATTTTTATCATCCCATATAACCTTACTAATTTTCCATAACTATTTGAATAAAAACAAATAAACACATTAGATAGTATGCAAGATGCAGACAATATAAGCTTGAGCAAAAAAAATATAGGTTGCATTTTTGGTTTTTATTTTCGATGAAAAAATTCACTTGTAACTGTAAAGTATTTATGATAATGTTGAAAAAGTTGCTGTATCTTCAAAAAGACTAAATACACAGGATATAAAGACAAGAAAGGTCTTCTTTAGCAATATGTGACAGGATTATATTTGTCAACGCTGTCAATAAAGTAAAGAGAGAACGAAGAATATCAAAGGATGTTGTTATGCTCAAATTGCTTGTTAGAACACGGATTCTTATTTTTAATGCTCGGTTACTGTAAGCTGAGTTGCATTATACCAAGGTAAATTAATATACATAAATAAATAAGACTAAAACAGTACATTATAATAATTTATACAGCTCTATTTCGAAACTAAGGTCTTAAATGAAAGTAATGAACTGGCACTAGCGGTGTGTGCTGGAAGGCTGTTCCAATCTGGAATAGTGTTGGGGAAAAATGAAAACTTGTAAACATCTGTACTCTAAAAACATATGTATAAATCGAACAAGCGAAGTGTCATTGATACAGTAGCTAGACTACTACGTATTTCTGTCGTTAATTTTTTTCTTACCGTGAGGAATATACGCCTGAATTTATAGAACTTGTAAGTAAGTATTTACGAAGTTAACATTTTCATGGCGATTGTCAGTTGAATAAAAGCCATTCAAGTGCCAAGATTAATATATAGATTTAGGCACTGCCTAAAAGCGGAGACAGCATAAACACCTTTTGTGTTGACTGATCAAAGGTATTATTGGGGGATCTAGGATCCTGCTCTCTACTGAGATTTATTTATTGTACCAACCAAATGGATCCAGGCCTTATTCAATAATTCAAATTATGCAGTACATCAAAGTTAACAAACACAATTCCTGGTGTGGATATGGCTGTCAAAATTGTCAAGAGTCTAATGGTAAATTCTTATGTCCCATCATAGAAGTTCCATTATGAATATCTTTTTTTTTTAATCAAAACAATACTCCCACAAGTTTTGCCCTTGTGCAGAAAATGTCATGGACGTAACAGCATTCCAAAGATTCAAAATAATATATTTAGACTTTTAGATGCCATACTGTGATTTTTATGTATTGATTTAGTGGCGTTTCTCTCCTTCATTGGACCGAATATTCAGAAAAATGTCTGGAAATTAAAATCCAAAAAATATATCTACTTTCATGCATTACATATTGGTGCAACCCACTTTACCATATAGTGGCCTTGTTGTTGGTGGCCTACTCCCAAATGAATGCAATGAAGAAAAAACAGATTGAAAATGCTAACTTCTAATTTCAAACCAAACCCTTTCATTGATCTATGTTTGGGGTAGAGAGGAATCAAAGAATATCAAATGACTAAAAAATAATCGATGGGAGAGGAGAGAAAAAGTGAATTGACTCAAATTGAAAGGTTTGGTGAAAAAAATATAACAGTAATGAAAATAAATTGATTGAGCATTTCTTGACATTTCACCTTTCCCATTATCTTAACCCTTTCACCACCACAGGCCTCTAAAGAGGCCATGTCTTTGCTATTCAAGCTATGTGAACAGAATTCTATTATTGAAAAAGAACAAGGTTGTTGCTAGTGTTATAAAGTTTAAGTATCTTGCCCTAAAAAACCCTTCCCCTTAATAAAAGTTCCATTAATGTACATTTGTAAAGCTACATTCTGACAAGCTTTGTTCTTGCGAAGAACAATGGATAAAACAGGATTTCAAAGATTTTAGATAAGATGCAATGCTGAAGATTTAATGTACCATTTTAAGTGATGATTTTCCATCCCCATGGGAATTAATATCTACAAATATACATCCAGTAATGCATTATATTTTGGTGTTTTGAGAAACCCTGGATCTAACTAAAATCAATGAAATAAATCTAAACATTTAAAATAAATGTAATGGGCAAGAGACTTGGAAAGAAAATCCTAAAAAGAACATATAAGTGAAATTAATAAATGAAAATTTCTAATTTAAAAATCAAATCTGTTCATTAATTTATTTTTGGTGTAGAGAAAAATAGCAAAGAGCATTAATTGCAATATCCCCTTTCACATTATCTTTATGTTGATAGAAAACTGTTTTCTTTACAGATTTATTATTTTAAAAAGCAAAATTTTGTTTTTAGTTTTATATTATATAAGTATCTTGTTCTAAAAAAACCCTATGAGTGTGTACTGCTGAAGCACATAGTAATGAACTAGTCATTTGCGCCCCCTCCCTTATGGTCCCGCAGAAGTCAGGGGTTAATGTGGGGTTTTAGACCACTTTTTAACCAGAATATGTCAAGAGGGGTGGTGGTATTGACTGTTTTTGACTCTTAACTTGGAAACAGGCTTTTATTAAAGTTTAATCCCCCACCCTTCCCTGGGACCATGGGTGTGGGGGTATCAAATGACTAGTGAATAAGAACATCCTACTGTTCTCCTCAAGACATGATTTTTAATTCTCATGTCTTCCAGTCTTTAGCATTCATCTTGGCCCTCAGGTAGTTCCTGGTTCATAAAAGAGTGAAAACAATTATTTATTATTTCTTTCAAAACATTCTTTTTATCAAGCCATTTATAATCTAACTAATTTTCCACAACTATTTGAAAAAAAATAAACACATGAGATGCAAGATGCAGACAATAACAACAATACATATTGAAAATAGGTTTTTTTTTAATCCTCGGTAAGGAAAATTTCTCTTGTAAGTTGAAAAAGCTGCTGTATCTTCTAAGGATATGTATCTTCTTAGCACAGGATATAAAGACAAGAACGGTCTTCTTTAGCAGTATTTGACAAATGCAACACGATATTGGTTAGCCTTTATGAAATATCTCAACACAATCAATCTGCCCTGAAGAAGTCTTATTAAAGACGAATTCCAGTTTTTGTTGTATTGTATTTTATTCAACACAATCAAGAATATAGATAAAACGAAGAATGTCAAAACAAAACCTGTTATGCTCAAATAATTTGATTATATACTCGCTAGTTATATACTCGCATTCTCAAAGCATACAAAAAGGACAACAAAAAGCCTAATAACTGTCATATTCTCAATAGACAATACAAATCGTCGTCCGAAACTCACCTTGCATTGTTTTTTTTTATCGTTTTCTTGTGGTTCTTTTCGCTTTTTAATCTCAACACAATCAATCTTCCCTGAAGAAGTCTTATTAAAGACGAAAATTTGGCAGAGTCGAATTCCAGTTTTTGTTGTATTGTATTTTATTCAACACAATCAAGAATATAGATAAAACGAAGAATGTCAAAACAAAAGCTGTTTTGCTCAAATAACTTGGTTACTAAGTTAAGTACTCGCATTCTCAAAGCATACAAAAAAGGACAACAAAAAGCCTAATAATGTCATATCCTCAACAGACAATACAAATCGTCGCCCGAAACTCACCTTGCATTGTTTTTTTTTGGTCGCTTTCTAGTGGTTGTGTTTGCTTTTTAATGTGAACTGTTACTTGCTTAAATTTACTAGCTAAAACCGGATAAATCTTGGCGTGAATGAATGTTAGTAGATCTCCTCTAGTTGACTTTATCCTTAAGTCACAAAATTTGAGGCAAAATAAATAATCATCGCATAATCGACAAGAACTTTTTCCCTTGCTCCGTGCTTGTATTTAGTCGCCATTTCGGGGCCGAGTGGGGCCTGGGAGTCGCGCGGCTGACTGACTGACTGGCTGGCTGACCGACTGGCTGGCTGGCTGGCTGACTGGCTGGCTGGCTGGCTGACTGGCTGGCTGGCTGGCAGGCTGGCGAGTGACACCACAGGGTACCCGCGCGATTACCACAAAAACCAAGTCGCATACCTATACCATATTTCTATGCCTATGGGGCTACGCGCGCGGCCTGCGGCCGCGCTTAGCTCCGCTATAAACCAATCGGAATTCAAGTAGATGGTATTTTAGCCAATCAAAACAAGGATAGATGACATTGATATGTCATCTTGACGTTATACTAAAGCTGGTACGGTGTTTTTGTTTGAGCGATTGGTTTTGGGAAAAAAGCGAACAAACGAGCATTATAAAAGCACAACAATAAATAAAAAAAAATGTCATATTCAAAATGCAAATCATCGTCAAAAACTCACCTTGGCAGTGTTTTTTTTGTCGCTTTATGTTTGTCGCCTGGTGGTTTGTTGTAAACCGTGATACCGTGATCTTTCTGCTAGCAAGGAACTCGTTAACACAAGTGAATTATTTTTATAGCTGAAAACAGATGATGGATGGATGGATTGTGACACACAGGGTACCCGCGCGATGACCACCAAAACCAAGTCGCATAGCTATACCATATTTCTATACCTCGCTGGCTCCGCTATTGACATTTTACTTAAAACTTTGTTTTTAAAAGCATCTTTAACAACCTCTCATCTCAAAGAAAAGATAAGAAGGCGAAACTCTTATCCTTGAATTCCCTCACAAGGAGCGTCACCTAATCCCTCAGATTTGTATTTCTGTTACTCACAATGAAGTGACAAGTCTTACAAGATATATCTCTGTAGTTCTGGAAATTCTGAAATTTCACCACTCGCAATGAAGTTACAAACAATATATTTTTAGTTCTCTCAGTTCTGGAATGTCATTACTCGCCCGGTGACAAGTGATTCCTGGCACGCCGTCGCCACTTCACTCGCTAGCAACACACTCTTCCTGGTCACCTCGCAAACCGCCTTGCCAAGTACGACATCGAGAAAGTGTTCCAACTCCCGTTCGTACGACTCTGCATATCGCTCAGCAAACGAGCCAAGAATGGGACTCTGGGTGTTACCAGCGCTAGTGAATACAGTTACCTCATTAGCGCGTTTGTTGCCGTTCTGTAGCATCCCACTTTCCCCAAGGACTTCCAAGCGCTGGTCGTAACCGCACGGGGAGCTGCGATCGAGATCAATCTGAGCTAGCGCTCCACTAGGAAACTTCAGAGTGATCACAACAGAGTCAACATCGCCTGCTTTCTTGATGTGTGGAACGAATGAGCTGCCAACTGCGTGGATTGTTAATGGCGCTTCTCCAGCGATGGTTAGAGTGACATCTAAGTCATGTACTGCACTATCGTGGAAAATTCCGCCAGACGACTTGACGTACTCGTATGAGGGTGGTGAAGCATCACGGCTTGTTTGCTTAATCATGTGAACCCTTCCTATCTTCCCGCCAAGGACAGATTTGATAATGCTCCTGATACCGGGATCGAAGCGTCGGTTGAAGGCGCAAAATAGCGGCAGGCCGGCCTTTTCCGCCTCATTGTAGCACAGTGCTGAGAGGAACAATACGTTGAATGTTAGCATCTCGAAAAAAGTATCAAAATAAGCATATCAAAAACTCCCGAAACCCTAGCTCACGGTGCGTGACGGGCAAGCAGTTTTGCATCACGGCTGTACTTGATGTCTGCTCTTGAGTGGTTTACCACGTAAAAGTACTTCCACATGTCACGCAACTAACCACGAATAAGAGTTTTCTTTTTTAAATTACAATTAATACACAAATAATAATGGATGATCTCTTGTTAAACATGTATTCCTAGAATCCTAGGGAGCAATACTGATAATTGGTTTCACTGTTATAACTGATGAAAGCTCAATTTGAGTAGCGCAATCTCTTATGTATACAAAAACAATGTGAGTGCACTTGAATAAAAGAAAAATGAGGCAATTTTGTAACAATCGTCGATTCTATCTTTATGCAACTCTCCAACACTAACTCAAAGAGTCGCCTGCCTAGCTATTGCATCGATTCTTACCGGTCCCATCGATACTTCTAGACAAAGGTTTCTCGCAAAACACTGCTTTTCCGGCTCTTAGCGCCATTAGAACACACTGCTCGTGAAGCGGAGTTGGCGTACAAACCAACACCGCCTTCACGGAGGGATCAGACAGAGCTACAGACGCCTCACAGAATTGAAGAACTTTTGCGTGTGTTTTTCTTTCTTGCAAATACTTTTCAGCTCTCAGAGTGTCTTCCTCAATGATGTATTTAAGTTCGGCACGGGAGTTTGCTATCAAATTCCCGGCATGTATCATCCCGGCCCGGCCGAGAGCGAACAGGGCAATTCCGACTCGCTCTGTGCTAGTCGCCATGATATTATAACGCTAGTCTATGCGTTATTTAGTAATATTTCATCCATGAATTAATCTGGAACACAAAGGAGCGCGTTTTAAGTATTCTTTCTTTCTAAACGTGAGCCCGCAATGTCAGCAGATGCAGATGCGTGGGAGATACTAAGAGCCAAACAGAATACGGCACGAAAGGTAATAAAACAGAAAGCTAAGGCGAATATTTGCAACGTGTCAAAGGCTATATGGACGGCGCATGCTAAAAGTCTAAATATTTAGAAAAGAATAGAACGCTCTCGTCTGGGGTTAAACTGTTAAAGACTCTGGAATCGCTGTGAAGTCCATCCTACAATAGACGATGATGACATAGTAGCTACTCGCACACTATTACCGTAGCTTCCGAAAAGAGACTTTTGTCTCGTGGTGTGAGAATTTGGTTCTGGTAAGCAGGAGCCCGGGCTTCTATTTGTAATATATTTTGTTGTTTTATTTTAGCACTAAGAGGCTTGCTAGAATGGTCTTGTGTGTTTATACGCGTTTGTGTTACTTTCACGATCGCCCTCGAGTGGAGGGTTATACACTGGTTTTTTTTTTTATAATAACGTCTAATTTTCAGTTGAGGCTGGGCCGTTCTTGTTTAATAAATACTTTGGAAATCTCTGGGACCTGTTATATTTACATTCTCTCCTGCTTGCTAAAATATTCTGGGGCAGTGACTCAGCATTTTCCGATGATATAATAATAAAATAAAAAAACCGTAGTGTTTTTATTTTAAGTAGTTACAACTATGATTTAATTAGATGTCTAAAAAGCTATGGATATGTAAAGAGATCCCTCCAGGCCCGTAGCCAGGATTTTGAGCGGGCTGGTTCGTTTTCTCATTTTAGCAGAAAAAATTTTCGGTATAGCCCTCTCCTCGCCTTATTACATTAGGCAATCAATACTTCAAATACATTCAATCCTATATTAACCCTATTCAGACCGGGCTTCCCCTGACCTGGGGGGGGGGGGGGGGGGCTCTTTCGGCCCCCCATCCGTAACTTTTGAACCATTGGAGCTATTATATTACCAAATTTTCAAAGAATCATTATCTGACAAAGAGGAACACAATGATATATTGTGTTGCCATAGCAACACAATACGACGTCATTATGACGTTATTTAAGGACATATGGTTATAAGTAGTCTATCTTTCGAAACCTTTGCATAGAACATCCAAAATCCGGGTATTCCTTGGTGTTACGGGAGCTTTGTTTTTGGTGCTCAAGGCCGTTGTACTCTATTTCATTGTCTCGTTCTAAGGTCTTTGTTTTTGGCTTTTGTTCTACTGTGTTTTTGGTGCTGGTGCTCCGTAACACCAAGAAACTACCCAAAATCCAAATAAGTTATCATAACCAGTTTGTATTTATAAAGCGACCGATATTCTTCAAATAAATTGTCTTTGTGACGTCAAGATAACGTCGCTTAAGTGAGCAGAATCATTCAATATTTCTGTGTATTCTGTTTATTTTTAGATGTGTATTTCTGTATGTCTTTTTTCGATACTCTTATTATCTGGCAGTAGACATATATTTTTAGTGACACTGTTTCTATGACAACAATATATGACACCTGTGACGTCATTGATTGCCATGGTACCTTTAATATAGCATAAGTTTGCAACTGGATTCTTAATTAAAGTAATAATTTAAGTATCTTTTCCAAAATTTTTTTTTTACTTTTTATTTAAAATAGAGGAATATAAAAAGCATTTTGCCAAATTTAGATGCTAGTTTAAAAAAAACAGCGATTTTTAGCTAATTATGTGACATCAGTATCCGCCATCTTGGATCCGCCATCTTGGATTTAATAAAAGTTATTTATTTTAATCAATAAAAACTGGGTGCCAAAATCTGAAGCTTTTTGACAATGTTTAATCTTCGTTTCAAGTTTTATTAATTTCTGGTGGATATAAATGTTGTTTTTATATTTCTACAAGCACTATTTCGAGGTCAAAAATTGACAAAAAAACACACCACCCTTCCCCCTGAAATAGAGTTGTAAATTTGTATTGTGTTTTCTTCAAAACTTGGTATAAAACGTTTAAATGACATGGATTTACGTTGAGCATGTCGTATTAATAGTTGATCTTAACGACTAAACGCGTTTCGCTTAATTTTCATTAAACCTATGTCTCAAAACTTGGTTGCTATGGTTACCAGGGTACACATATCAAACTTTTGTTGATACCAAACTGATCCCAGATAAATTTTAGGAAAATTCATCAAATTTCAATGCTCTAGCCCAACTAGTTAAAAAAATATTACAGATCAAAGGTGCTGGAGGCCTCAAAAGCCACCCCCCCCGGTCTGAATTTATAGTCATTTTAAAGACATATTGATGTGCATGATATATACAGCCAAACGTTATATATTTTTTTTAACTCTGAGCGGACCTTCAAGCCGGTTGGGGGGGGGGGGGGGTGCTCGTCCAAACCCCCAAACACCCCTGGCTACGGGCCTGCTCTTGCAAGTTAATTAACTAAGCACGATTAGACATCCAGCCACCGGTCAAGACTAGAACGAGTCCGCATGATGCTTTAGATCTGGACTCATTCTAGTCCCCAACAATTATGTTGTTATAGCATTAGATATGAAGGCGATAGTGTGAGGAGGGGGATCGTATACAGAAAAAACCCCTGTTGCCCCCCTCCCCTCCAGATATTTTCGGTAGACAGGGGAAAGGTTAGTCGCTTGCGCCGCCTAGCGTGACGAGTCCAGAACGGCTGCGAGGGAGACTAGGGAAAGGTGAGATGATAATAATAAGACATATTTTTACATTCTAAGATTACCATCACAAAATCAACAATGACCAAAAGCTTTGCTACACCTACAACACTTGATAGACGTAACTAAGACTTTACAAACTTCGCGATAAAGAAGCCTATTGTATCGACGTCACAACAGGGCTCAACACTAGATCGAGTCGGGTCAAACCTCTGTACCAGGCCACGATCATGGTCAGACAAACCGCAATCTGGGAACCCTGGACCGCCAAGGTGAGGAACCTAGACGAAGAGAGAAACCCTTGAACACCACAAGGTAAAAATCAAATACTAGACGAAGAGATCAACCCTTAAACACCACAAGGTAAAAATCAAATAACAAAGGTGTGTCGGTAGATCGTATTCATCTTCTTCATCAGGTACAGTACACTGTGAATGTAATGTAACCAGAGGGCGAAGGGCGGTTACGGAAGAAACAAAGGAAGGAGAAACACCTCAAGGTTCTGTAGCTAGGTTATTTCCATATTCAAGTGAACCAATAAGGTCTGTGTATGCTTTACAGTCTACCAAAAAACTTCTGGTGCTCTTTTTGCAAACAATCCAGAGACCCAAAAATCAGGAACGCATAGTATTGTATATGGTATACCTGTGGGACAAGCCTGAGGCCTGGGAATGAGCGTAGTGCCCAGGCTACCTGCTTCTCATTCTCCTCGGGTGTTATGGTACAAGTGGAGTACACTAGGGTGCCACCTGGCCTCAGTAATCCGACCGCCTGGGAAAACATGTAGATAGAAACATGGTCATGGCAACTGTATAATAATATGACCTCCCCTGGAAACACACATAAATAGAAAGATGGTCATGGCAACTGTATAATATGACCACCTGGGAAAACATGTAAATAGAAACATGGTCATGCCAACTGTATAATATGACCACCTGGGGACACATGTAAATAGAAACATGGTCATGCCAACTGTATAATCCGACACCTTGGAATACATGTAAATAGAAACATGGTCATGGCAACTGTATAATATGACCACCTGGGAACACACATAAATAGAAACATGGTCATGGCAACTGTATAATATGACCACCTGGGAACACACATAAATAGAAACATGGTCATGCCAACTGTATAAGATGATGCCTGGGAACACACATGAGTAGAACTATGGTCCTATTTTTTTTCCAAAGCCACAAATAACAGCAAGACAAACAAAGTTAATATACTCACAGATGAGAAAATCTTTCGTTGCAACTTTGGGAAAGATTGAAGTTCCTTTAGTTTCATATGCACTACTGACTGAGGTCGCTGACCAAGGGCACTGCAAGGGGCGTCCAGTAAAATTCGGTCAAATGCCTCAGGGGGGTATGGTGGGGAGGTAGTTGAGACATCTACATAAGTCAGGGATAGCTTACTTTTAGTCATCAAGTAGCTATAACCCCCAAGTGACCAAGAAGTATGATTATTATATTTATTTTATATATTGATTTAATATATTAATTATAGCATTATTGAATGCTCTCTTGATATTTTCAACATTCTTTGGCATTCTTGAATGTGAATTCAGGATACTAGTGTTAAATTAGCATTCCAGATTCCACAAGCATGGTGTCCAAGTCTTAATTCTTATGGATCACTTGTCACGAATTTTTGAATTATTACAGTAGTGCCTTCCGACTTCGGGAAGACGGTTTAGCCTTGAACCGACTGTTTTATTTGCATTCCAGATTCTACAAGTATGGTGTCCAAGTCTTAATTCTTATGGATTATGGATCACTTGTCATGAATTATTGAATTATCACAGTAGTGCCTACTGACCTCGGGAAGACGGTGCAGCCTTGGTGTCAAGTGCCTTCGATGCGTCAATCACATGAGTCTTTACAATGGACACTTTCTGCATTTCACAGTTCGCTATGATCTTCTGTATTTTAGGTTGACTCTTGTCAAATGCTACAATCAAACCCTACAGAAAGATGACTATGTATGTGCTGTTGGATGATGCACAGTTCCTTAAGTCATAAAGTACAGAGACATAACAAGGATACCATACATGTAAAGGGCGATTTAGACGCTACGACTCTCGCCTACAACCATTGCATTCGACACGCTCGCATCAGCATACAACTCAAGTCGCAAAGTCTAAATCAGCTCTACAACTCCGCTACCACATGAGCGTACAACACGAAAAAGTTGTAAGAGTCTTGCAACAAAAACTTCACAACTTTCTGTCCATATTTGGTAAAATTAAGAAAACATTGAGGCGAATTGTCCTTTTAGGGCGAGAGACGGGGGGCAATGACTGTTTTGGTTTGCAAATATGGTGAAAATCCATACTAAGATATTGTCTGCAATCACATGGATCTTTGGCCAAACGTACCTCCTCCAAGATTAAACAATACTACCCATTCTGTCAGCCATTCCTTCTCCCGCCCCTTCGTCTTTTTCCATTTGTTTAAGGCATAAAATTGCAGCAGCAAGTGCCGCAGATTTAACAGGGTGTCTGTCCGCCATGTTTTTTGTTGTTGGTCCCAGTTCTCGACGAGTAAAAAAGCGCAAAAGTCTTACGCGATTTTCTCGAGACGTAAGCGAAAAGTCCTTTTTCAAATGGTATCTATGATTCTGTACCCCCCTTAGCCAATCAGGGGATGTGCCTGTCTAAGGCAAGGTGTTAGAAAACAAAGCTAACATCACATTTTTGACCATTCATGATGTGAGCTGACCTTGTTCTTCATTAGGGCAGCAATATGGCATGTCTTTCCTCCTAAAAATTAAATATTGATATGTTTATTTATTGAGATTCATTTATAAAAAAAATAATTTATCTATTTTAAAATTTGTAAAAAAAATTAACAATAAATGTCAGTGGAAAAGAGTTGCATTTTTTGTAGTGTTTATGTTCTATAGATTAACCTTAAATAAGTTGAAGCCCTAAAAATAAGAACTTTGTGAGTCAAAAAAGCCTAAAAATAAGAACTTTGTGAGTCATAGTTTAAAACCGGGGAAAAAATAATCAGTGCTGTTCAACAGAAGTTGTGTTTTCATTGTAAATTGAGCCTTCCTCCCCCCCTTAAAGTCAAAGCTACACTTATTGTAGTTTTTTAAAAGCAATTTATGAAAAAATAATAGGCTAGATATATAGCAGCTCACAGCTGCCTGGGAACAAAAATACAAAGTTTTCTATAGCCATGTTCCTGACATGAACAAAGGGCTACCACCCTTACACTCCTTTTATTCCCAATAGCTCTTTCCTCCAGGCAATCGGCTCTTACCTGGCGCGGCACACATGTCAAGTACACTCTCCCCTGACTGAGGACCCAGAATGTGCCCAACTACAGCTGACGGCAGGTTTTGCAGGAAAAGAACATCAGTCAAGACACCACTCAGCGATGGACAGTCGTACAAGGGCTGGCACATCCTTACAGCAATGCCACTTAAAAAAAAAGTTTTTATCTACTCAGCCAAGTACCTTACAATAGCCTCAAACACCTGATATTAATAAACAACCAATATTAGCTATACCTGAGTTTGCCATTTGTACAGAATATGTCGCTTCTAGACATCACAGCCTTGCCATTCCCTACGAACAGTGTGCTGCCATTGTATGGCTTAGAGCAACCTCTTCTGCACTGCTTGTCTAAATCAGCAAAAACTGAAACATCATCCTCACTTTGAATGCCTAGGGATATGACAAAAAATTTCGTCTTGGGTTGCTTAATGACATAGCCGAACCCCCACAGCAATTTTAAAAATTAATTTTTTGTTCTGCTTATTTTCCCAAACCAAGGGTAGTCAGAGGGGGCAAGCAGTAGCAGGGGGGGGTAACTTTTGGCACATTTGCAATTATCCACATTATTATTTCTCCGTTCTTTAGTAGGTCCCCAGTATAACTGCATGAATACTTTTCAGAAGGTTCAGAATACCGGAGGGGATGTTAGGGATTGCGGTATTGGCTTTTTTGGTATGATATTGCGGGAAAGAGCCAAAAACATGCATGATGTGGTATGTCAAAACACTGCATGTTGTGAGATTTTGTTTTTAACAGCGGTATTGCGGTAAAACATTAAATATTGCAGTGTTATGGTGTTAATTAGTCCTGCGGTTTGGTATGATGGGAAATGTTGGGGTGTCGTGCATGATCTTCAAAATCTCGCCCTTCTGTGTGGTATGCAATATTTCAAAAATATTTTTGTTGTATTTTTGAAAATTTTTGTGTGGTATTGCGGTAATTAAACCCCCAACATCCCCCCCCTAATACCAACTAGCCAAATTTTTCTTTTATCAAAAAGTATGGCATTTTTATCTGGCCTATGACTCAACACAATACCTTGTTCTGTCAATGGCCATAAACAAAATAATATTCCTATTCTATTTGTAGATAACATTTTTTTCTAAATAACTATGTATTTCATGTTATTTCTTATAACAAAATATATATTTCTATTGTAAATCAAAAGTTCCTCACCAGGATGGGCCCCTATGACACCTGGTGCAAATACATCTGCACCCCGCAACACTGCAGTGCCGCAATGGGTGTCCACAATTATTTGCTTGGTGTGCTTGGGGAGGTCAAGGTGTGGTCCAGATCCCTTGATAACCAGGACATCAGGTAAGCTGTGATGGACGGTCACCTCTAAACATGGCCTTTCCCTCTCAGAGTATTGCTAAGAAAGCAATTCAACAAACAAAAACTGTAAGATCACAATTAACTAACATTTTGGTGTCTACAAGGTAATAAGTCACTACAAAAGATGAATAGCATTGATTGTACATGCTGTAAAATAAAAAAGAAATAAAACATAGCATTGTTTTGCTTTCCCATTTATGTGAGGGAATATTTAGGGTCAGACTGCAAGGAGTAGAGTATACAGAATTTTATAAAGGGGGGTGGATAAGAGGCATCTGTTTGGGCATACAGTGTGTGGCATTTGTCTGACAAGTTTACTATTTTTACAAAACAAAGAGACATTACTTTTACATTTTAAACTCAAAATGGGTGGGTGGATGGGGATGGGGAGTGGATCTAGCCTCCAAGCAGCTGGATTACAGGCCCAATCCACCAGTAGTAGCCACAGCTGTTAACCCAGCTTGGACAGAAATCGGGTGAAATCAGGTGAAATACAGTAGATATGTGAAAAAATAGAGCCAATGGGGTTGAATACAGAGAATGTATGAATATTCTCACAAAAATTAAGCTTGTTATGAGGTCCAAAATCTTGTGACACCTGTCTAATGCTGGTGAGTTGACAGCTATGAATACCCCACCATGGAATTCTCTGCCCTTACTATACTTTACACTCTTCCCAATATGTCTAAACACTTACTTTATACTGTAAGCTTCATTAAGTTGAATACAAACCTTAAGCAATGCTTGCTCGAGCTGTTCCTTGGCTTCAGATATGGTCACCAATAGCGTATTTACACGCACTGTTGTAAAAAGTGGTGGCTGACCAAGACATGATAGCAACCTATCAAATCCCTGGACTTCACTCTCACCAGGCGTCTATGGAAGAGAAAGAGGTTTACGCCAGTTCTGATAGGCCCATACGGTGATGTTACATGCGTCGTTTTTTCCACACAACGGCGTATTGTGGAAATAGAAAGCAAAAAGACGATGTGTGTAACATCACCCTCAGGCATGGGGGTGAGTGGAGTGTGCCAAGGAGTTTGAGAATATCATGTGGTGGATGCTAAAACTTGACGCAAGGATAGTGGGTATGTTGGACACAGTTACCTAAAAAAATTTTTTTTGCACAACTAGTGATCCTTAACAACTTTTAACAATTTTATATAACTGTTCAGCTGAATAAATGTAGATTATGAACTTTAGAACTGTAGATTTTTTCATACTTTTTGGTTATTGAGATTTCAGGCAAGCAATATAATACAGGGGCTTGTGGGTAAATTTGTCCTTAGCTTAAAAAAGTACAGTCTTTGATAAGTTGGTTTTGTTCTCTTAAAAAATGGCAATGCAGTTGTGGGCTTGTAGAGGAAAATAGTTAGAAACAAGTGTGTTTGAAACGAATGTGTACGTCACGTGTACAGCTTTTTAATTAACGTGAGCGTGTATCGGTGGAAAATGAATACGAATACAGACAATTGTAAAAATCTTACCTCTATCGAGCTGAGAGATTTTCTCAAATAGTCTTCTACTTCAGAAGGGAGGCGCAATTTAGGAAGACAATTCATAGAATAACCATTTTAAAACCACCGCGACAAAGACTACAAGATATGTTTTTATAACCCTCAAGGGACTGGTAACTACCACAGGTATCCCACAAACAGTTACAATCGACCGAAACGCGATCGCGATCGAACACAACCCCCATCACCTCCCACCACCACCCCCCTACCCCGTTTGAAAAGGTAAAAATCTCACTAAAAAAGCGTCAATCGCGCCTTAGTACTAGTGATATAGAGAGGAAGGACCAGAGAAAGGTTTCATTTCGTTCAATTTGTTTATTAGCAAAATATCTTATATACTACATATTTTCTAAGCCTATTGTTACATATTATTAAACGCGAACTTGATCATCTCCGTCATGTGATAGAAGATATTTCAAGGCCTCCTTGATTGCAAGATGACGGTTTTGTATCTGAAAACAAAGAGTACAAAAGCATGATTTCTAGGATTCCGCAATATTTCAGATAATAGTTATTTATTCCGCGCTGCTATTGTCCTTGGTCCTGATTGGCTTATGTAAGGACTTAACCGTTCTTCTGAGAAACTAAAAAATCATTACCAGTGCAAATGGCGAATGGTCAATAAAAAATGACATTTCTTTAAAATTTATGAAAACCATGCGGTTAGTTCATTTATTATCGTTCAGTCTTATAACTGTCATTTACCAACCGACTTTTTGGTTTGTTTAAATAGGTGTATGTAAAAAAATGCCAACAGCTAAGTTAGATTAGTACCTTAGAAACATCTTATGGTAGATTATTGGTAGAAGTACAGGTTTGAAGTACCTGGGGGGGGGGGGGGTGGGTGCAGGGGGTGAGAACGCACTCCTCCCCCCACACGACCGAAGGTCCACTTTCGGTTCTCAAATAGACGTGCTATTTGTAGACAAAACTATAAAGCATAAGCTAGATCACTCTGGTATGTAGCCAAATCCGACAATAAATGTCCCGTGGATATTCTCAAATAAAAGTCATAAAAAAATCCCTCTTTGTTCTTTAGGGAGTGGTCGGATTTTTATCAGAGAACTCCCCCCCGTAAAAAATAAAACTTTTTCGTATTCCGCGCCACCCCCCCCCCCCCCCCCCCCTAGAAAAATCCTGGGTATGGGCCTTAAGTAGAAGTTTAATGCAAACAAATAGATCATTTAGTCGAATTATTTTCCATCTTCAGTAAATGGAGATGGGATGAATCAATCCAGCACATTGTTACTGACCGTCTTGGCTCGTTTCTCGGCAAATTGCACCACACAGCCTTTTCTTCTGCTCCACCTGACACAACCTGAAGTAGCCATAAACCTATTGTGCAACATGTCACCCAGCCTGCTGTCACCTTCGCTTACACCTTGAGCGCGCGCTACCATGGCGAGAATCAACAGAGCGATGGTCACTTGAAACCTCATCCTGACTTTGAATGTCTATGCACAATGTGATCCGCTTATATCCTGCGATGCTAATGGGTCTATCTTTCAGCCTTTTGTCTTTTTGATATAAACGGTCGTCACTTAGATTGAAGTAAAACACTGCCCTTAATATACCAAGGACGCGAGATGGTGTTTTGTGGTTCTGGTCGTTTCCTGATGATGAAGTCGCGACGTTTATTATCATCACGTTAATGAGCTCTCATATCCAGAATTATTGGGGAAGTATAGACGCAAGCATAAAGGATAAGAAATGGGCTTTTGGCGACGCTTTGGAGACAGGCTTCTCGATCGAAATAGCTCATCGAACGGCCTGACACATTATGCTTGGATGCAACACCGTGCGTTTCAGGAGAAGACTCTTGTTGACAATTTTCGATAGTGTCAGCTACCTCGGGAAGTAGCTGCTATTATTTTAGAACAAGAGAGTATGGTGTCATCCGGGGGAGTCAAACGCCCAGGAATTTCCAGGGGGTGGGGGGAGGTAATCGTCCGGAGCGAAAAATCCGGAGGGTCTGGTTCGTGAGAAACGCGGGTCTTCAGAACCGAATACTCAAAAGTCCCCCCTTCTGTACATAATGAAGGCCGAATTATCCTTTGTAAGTCTATTAGACAATAAAATCTGCAAAAAACGGATAGATATTCGACGTCTTCTCGGAAAGGACGTTAAACCGTAGGTCCTGTCTCTCCAATACTACACTACACTAATCTGAACCAGTGAACCGGAGGGACGCTGAGGAATCAAATAGAAACCCTGGCAGTGACAAAACCTGACACCTGACAGTGACAAAACTTACATTACTAGAACGATTTCACGTAACCGCTTTTTACATGCTAATGAGTAAACTAACATGTTAATGAGGCACACGCGCGGCACATGCGAAACATCTTAAAACAAGCATTGGTAGCTCCACAGCCATCAACATCTACCTCAAAGCCCATTTATGTCGGCGCACAGTCGGAGATAGTAAGGCAACAAATGCGTTATGCGAACAAGCAGACGCCTGCACAAAAAAAGTCGAGTACAAATTAACGACCGCATTCGCAGGATTCTCCTCTGAGAACGAAAATAAATCGGAACCAAAATCCAAGAAAAAAAAGACGGGCAAGGGAAGCACAAGAAGCTCACACAGCTATGTGTTTAAAGGCCATGGAAACTGGTAAAGTTAACGATCTCGTAAATAAGGTTGAAAAGCAGTTTGACAAGTAGTTCACACAAGTTAGGAACTCTGACTCTCTCAATTGTTTTGTTTGCGTAAATTTCTATGGACGGGAAAATAAAATTGCCTAGAATGGACTACAACCACTTTTTTACGGTTGATCCAATTTGATGTATCACCGCTTCAACATTTTCACCGGGTTGTGAAATGTTTGAGAATAAAAGAGAACTGAAATGAAATATTTGTTTTTTGTCAATACTCTCCCAAGGGTGAACCTACCGCGCACGTGCCTCATTAACATGTTAGTTTTCTCATTAGCATGTTAAAAGCGGTTATGTGAAATCGTTCTACTAACACACAATTATGATTGTCTGTTAATAAGGATGAGATATCCTAGCATGTAAAGCGCTTAGAGCTGTACGGAATAAGCGCTTTTATATCAAATAAAATACTGACTTAAACTATCTTTTAGGGGCTTTTCACAGACGGGTTGATTATTCGTATAAGGCTTTTCTGATCAAGTCTGTCATGGATTTGCATATCATTTTTGTGAAATCAAAATTTCCAGAGGGTGTGGGGGTAACGAGTACTATATCCGGAGGGGTCGGGGGTCAAAATAGGCACCCAATGGAAACTCCAGGGCGGTGGGGGATCATACCTCCTACCCCCTCAATGGGGGGGGGGGGGGTATGGATTTTTTCCATTTTTTCTATTTGCAAACAGCCCCATTTCCATACACAATGTATCACAATAGATTATTATGGAACAAGTCCAAAGAAAGGAATTATTTCTTGCTCTGCATATACACAGTGCTCAAACACCAAGGGCGGATCCAGAATTTCTTCAAAATGGCTGGGAGGGGGGAGGGGAGGATAATGGCCGGATAGACGGTGGTCCTTCACATGGTAGGTCACAAGGATCTAACAATACTTCATGCTAAATTGGATTTGTCGCGTCAGCAAAGTCAAGCAGGCGAAGGAACATGGACAGTACCTCCTGTTCATCAGACATTTATTTTCTTCAAACAAAGTGATTTTTAATTTTTTTTTCTACTCAAAATAGGGGGGGGGGGGGGTGGATATCCACCCAATCCACCCCCCCTGTATCCGCCCCTGAACAGTGATTTACCTCCAGCTCCCCGCCCCTGAAAAAGCTAATGACGAGTTACAGTTCAAGAGCCACCCAAGTTCTAGCCTGCTTGCAGGCGGTACTTGGTGTTATTTTTGCGGAAAACCCTCTCCGTTCCGTGATCGGGTGCCATCTTGTTTTTTAAGTCGCGTGGTTCCTGGGGGCGAGCGCAAAAACGGACGCAGGGCAATACAAGATCGCGCCCGATCACCGAAGTGATCGTGTTTTCCGTGATAATAACACCGAGTACCGCCTGCAAGCAGGCTACTCAGGTTCTACCAGTGGTGGGGCGAAGGCCCCTTTAGTTTGAATACTGGAATTCACAAGTGTGTGCGTGTTGATGGGGGGAGGGGAGAGTCGGTCATTGTTCTAAATAAGGAGACAAACGGAGTGGTGACATCATAAAAAAAACTACTGAGAGAAGAAGACTAGGGACGAGAAGTATCGCGAATGCTGAGAGCTTTCCGCCATATTTGGTCGAGCTCTAAAATACATCTGTGCGTATGTCATCTTTCCAATAAAAGATGATCAGTATAAAATGAGGTTGTCCGGATTGTGTAGTTCCAGAAAATATCCATACCCTCCCCCCAACATTGAATGGATAATGGATGATAATCGATAATATGGATAAACACATTGTTTATTCCACAAAAATATAACATATATTGAGAACATCTACCCCCGTATACCCTTAGTTCTGTAAAAGCATAATCTAAAGTTATTTAACGGATGTCTGATTCTTGGAATCTTGGTCTTCGTTCTCGTAAGGGCTAGGGTATTTAAAGGCCTCGTCGATAGCAAGTTGACGATCTCGTATCTGAAAAAAAGAAATCATTATATGTATTTGCTTGATAAGGATGTTTTTTTTTTTTATAGTTATCGTCTATTTAGTATGGCGCTGCTTGTCCTTACAAAACCTGAGGGTTATGTCAGACGAAAAGAAGCAAAACATTGAAAGAGCGGTGTTTTCATTGAAATATAAGACACAGTGTTTGGTAATTTTCGGGGTATTTTCACCTATCAGTATTTGATAGAGTTATTTCTAATCTTTTTTGGAATTTCCGATGGGCATTCCTTTCTTAATGGGATGAGGATTCTATCTCTTTCGGGGATAACACAGACACCATAACATCGTATTGAATAATAAAGGATAATGCAACATAAGTACTGAGATCACACAGCTACGAGATCACAAGAGACAAGGAATACAATAGATAAAAACTTGTATAACTTCATGTGACAGATTATACAATGCAAGCGATAAGAACTCGTATAACTACACAAGTGACGAAAACTACCGACCTCCTGCGCATGCCGCTGTCGCCCACCAAGTTGTCTTTTGCACCATTCAGGTTTTCGTCTTTGCCATTGGATACATATATTTTTTGCCTCTTGAGCCTCTGCACTTGCATTCACATTCCTGGCGACAGAAGAACACACTAACAAGGAGAGCACCAGCACAGCTATTGAGGAGACTTTAAGCTTCATGCTGACTCAGTGTATTTGCTAGCGTGTTGTGCGCTGTTTTATATCTGCAGTGATAATGAGAGCACTCGCCCTGTTGCCATGACCCCACCCATAGAGATAAAAAAGAAATAAACGAGGAGACCCAACGCTCACTTGTGGTTACTTAACATTTCCCGGACGTTTCTCCGATTGAAGTGTAATTTGCCTGATGCACGCTGAGCAGGCAGACGGGCGTTAAGTCTTATCAGAGTTACTTGTTTATCGCCGTCTATGGCAGCCGTTATACAATAGAACATTTCCGTAATCTTGCATCTGAAAGTGAAAAGTAGCAACTAATAGGTATAAACAGTAAACGAGTAAATGCGACCGGATCTGACTTGTGTTGCTGGGCTGCTATTATGCCCTCACGAGACACTATTTTAATCAGTGGTAGATTCCGGTAATTCTATTTTACAACAAAACCAAACATGCTGAAAGGCCCATTTGCTAGTTCCTTGATTACTTCACCGTACTCAATGCTTTCTTGTGTTTTGAAAATGGAACATCTTTTTTAAATATGTTGAGATTATTTTGTTCAATCAAAAATTCCGGAAAACAGAAATCTCTTCCCTTTTTTAAACTAATATACGACTACAAAAGAAGGACGGAAATGTACCCTTTTTGCATTTTGCAATGAAAACGAGAACGCACGAAAATTAGTTATACTTTTTATACCTTAGGCATGATTCAGTGAAAGGACAAACGAGGTATAAACGTTTGTCTAGCGGACAAAGGGGCTCAACCCCATGCTGGTCACGGGATGCAGCCACCACAGGGATCCCGATATTTATGATGTCATATTTTGTTTATAGTGTCGACAGACTAGAGTATGTAGAGATGGTAACTGTGCTGTTGAAGTAAGGCTAGGAGAAGTGATCAATGGGGAAAGGCCCAAACCCCGGTAGGAAAAATATCGATCTGATTTGAAAGAGGAAATAAATAATTTCTGCCTATTCTACACAATTGCTTGGAGCAGTTTTCAATTTCTGAAGTTTTTGGAGCTCTAAATAAGATAAGAAAAAATTATAGATAAAACATGAACATCTGGGATCCTTATGGGGTTGCACCCCCCCCCCCCCCCCTGGCCACCATCTTGAACCCCATTTGTGTCATAGGCAACTTTGCCCAAGTTTGGCTGATCAGTGATGTAACGTTGTTACGTCAACGACAATTAATACCAACATCAACTCGGGCATCATGTGGTATAGCCCCCTTCGTCCCATAGAAAAAAGTTTATCTTTTTTTGTCCTCCCTAAATCACGCGTACGCTCGAAAAAGGTACGAAATTTCTGTTCTATTGATTTTTTGTTGAGATTAAGTAACAACTTTTTTTCCTCAGAACGGTTTATTTTCATCAAATGTAATAACTCCATGCTAGTAGAATCAATATCGCGAAATGTTTTATGACAATCCTGTATCTTAGACATCTTTTATTCCTGATGCTGCACCTTTAAAAGTCGTTAAAATAACCATCAGTTTTTTTGTGAATGCAAAGGTGATAATACAGGCGCGTAAGGGCGCGCATCCCCCCCCCCCCCCCCCTACCACTTGGTGGCGAAAAAGTGGGCAATTTTTTATTAAAGAATCTTTAAATACTATGCTTTTTCTCTAGAAGTCCTATGACTGCGCACCCCCCCCCCCCCCCTCCCCTCAGCCAATCCTGGGTATGCGCCTGATAATATCCACAACATTTAGAACAAAATATATTGATTTCGATCGGAGGACGACTTCTTCTTTGTACAAACTATCAAATAACAATATTCAAACACCGCTTTTGTCACTTCCAAGACCATAAGTGGCCGCCGTATATAGCTTGATCTAAGGTCAATATACGACGGTTATCACTACAGTATAGTATGAAAACAGTACACTGAAGTTCATTATGAATACAGACTTCATTCGCCGTTCGCCACAAGAGCACAATGGGAAGTTCTAGGGGACTACGGCGACAGCTTGGAGATTCGACCGTAAAAAAAGGTACCTTCACGCTAAGCGCTTTAGATAACAAGAGTTAATACCTTCATAGAGACAAATAAAGCTTTCGCGAACACAGATTGTAGCGCACACGTCCCCGCCCCCTGCCGTTGCCCTTGCTGATAAAACTCTCTAATAGGTTTAAGTAAACAGTAAAAAAATCCCATTTGTTATCGCTCATTAAGTCGTTACGTTAATGGTTTGATAAATGCTATGCTCCCTTCAGTAGGACTCATTCGTTGGCGCTGGCGCCAGCATGAGACGCCAGGACTGCGCCGCTGGTTCCCGGGTTTTTCTTAGCTACGTGTGTTTACTTTACACTGCCTTAGCTATCCCATCTCGCAACTTTCTTTTCTACTTTATCCCAACCTCTGGTTTTCCGTGTAATCGTTGTTCCTGTCTTTATGTTAAAAAGCTGTCAATGTAACTGTTATATGTCGTACCCACTTTTGTTGTTGTTGCTGTTGGCTGCAGAAGCAGCATTAGCGGCAGCAGTAGTAGTATTAGTAGTAGTAGTAGTAGTAGTAGTAGTAGTAGTAGTAGTAGTGGTGAGAGTAGTAGTAGTAGTAGTAGTAGTGGTAGCAGCAGTAGTAGTAGCAGTAGTAGTAAAATCATAATTTTACACTTTCAACTCCCCATGGCTTCGGCCTCTAAGTGAAATCCCACTAAATATTGTGAGAGCATGGTCTTAGAGGGCGTATAGGCACATTAATACACAAGCAGAAGTAACGATAGATGTGTGTTAGGAGAGCGGGACAATCGGGGATAAATACATACACATAACCTGGAGGGTAACATAAATCAAGCCATGTTGTGGGGAGTTGGACACCTTACAAACACGCGTCCTATGCATCAGGGACACGCGTCACGAACACGCTTCACGAACACGCGTCACGAACACGCGTCACAAACATACATAAGGAATACGCGTCACGAACACGGGTCACGCACACGAGTTCCGAACACGCGTTCCGAACACGCTTCACGAATTTGCATCAGGGACACGCGTCACAAACACACTTCACGAACAGGCATCTTGAGCATCATACGATAATTTCGTTATCTTTGAGAATCTTTCTAAAGCCACAGGGATGGATCCAGGCCTAACGTTGACTGATTCCAAATGGTCACGGACCAATCAAAGGGGGGGGGGGGGGGGGGGGGTATAGGGGCATGCCCAACAGAAAATTTATGAAATTATGTGTTTGAAGCATGCAATCTGCAGAATGCATTTGGCATTTTAGGGATTTATATAGTCAGATAATAAATTCAAGTTTCAGCGGTGCTTTATTAAACTTATGGTCATTTAAAACTGAGTGACTTCATTCATCGATTAGTCAGTTAATAAATACACTATTCTTACCTAATTCAACCAAATTCGTGTTCTTGAAAGTGTGGCGAGGCAAGTACCAGTTATTCTCTTCGAATACCCTTGGCAATATCCAAATGGTGTGATTGTAATATATAAAAAACAACCTCCCCTTGCATTATAACTTAGCTTGTGCCACACAGACAGCAACTCGTACCAATAATTGACTCCATGACCTCTCAATTCTAAGCAATTTTACGGTGCATTATCCCATCTAGTTGCTGATCTATTGGCACTTCTCCTCTTTGCATGTTTCTTCTAGATTCATCCATTCGAGGCACCGAAAATTCGTGTACTGGTCAATTTTGCTCGTGCGGTATCTTACGCTAATGTCGAAAGTACAAGAGGTGATTTAACTAGCCTATTTACCTTACTAAAATAACAGCCGAAAATCTTCCCAAATAAAACACAGGGCAAACAGAAATGCCATTAACATACTAAAAATACACTGTCCGGGGGTTTTGCTAAAAACATTATGTATTTCACTTACGAAGGCGACCACTTTCCATTGCCATTACTCATAGAGAATTCGGAAGAGCTATCGTCCGGTCGCCACACTTTCATCATTAATTCCAACTTCTAGGGATCTGAATTCGATGAAATTCTACACCATAATCAAAAGGATAACACTCCTTCTTTCGGCAGACAGGCTCTTTACGAGAAACGTCTGCATTTTGTGAAGCCATGCTTTGCTTTTTATTTCAAGATTTCGGTTCGAGAGATGTGTACAAGAGATCACACGCTAAAGCAAGCAAAGGCCTCGAATCAGTCTAAAGTCCAAAGAATCAGTTGAATCAGTCTAGATCCAGCCCTGAGCCATTTATTTAAACAATTTTAAATTATAACGTTTCTTTCGTGAATCAAATGTTGTGATTTGGGTGAAAAACATGCGCAACATACTCTAAATTCGTCTAAATTCGCTGTTGATTCTTTGGGTCTTGATAAAACTGCTCTAGAAGTTATTTCTCCTCGGGACATGCATTACTTGAAGACGTTTGGCACAATGGAATTAGCAACCACAAATAAATCTTTAGAGACTCACCGTTATCTTGATCCTGACACAACCCGCCCAGCACTTAGACGACAAAGAGATGGCGAACTTGCTGCGATTACTGCGTTTCTCCATGTTCTAGGAGCTCTCGCCAGCGAATTCCAACAGCTTATTTGTCTTCTGGCTTACGTCATTCAAAATGCTTTAAGCTTTTTTTATTGGAGAATACTTAAATAATTTCCAACTCCCCGTAAGTGCTGACCAATCAAAATTCCGCCTTTGAGTGACGGAAGCCAGAAATCAGTTTAGCAGCTGGAAATTATTATCAAGAGCTGGAAGAGTATTAAAATTCGCAGTAAAAAAATAAAATTTAGCAGATCTCACCCTTTTAGACATATCATGATAGCACACCTTTGTAAAAGCATGTTATGGTTTGAAGTAATTGTTTGCATTGAGTTGTATTACAGAAAACTAAAATAAAAAAAACACTCTCAATACTTTGCGTACATAAGAAATTCGCTGTCGGTTCACTAAGATAAAGGAAGAAGCAGTTTACATCTTATCAGGTCTTCCTATCTCCATACAACAGTGGGGATGATTTATTAAGATGCACTATACGACAAATTTAACTGGCATTTTACATTTTTTTTTCTTATTCACATTAGCAATGACTGAGAATCTATTTTACCAAAACACAATTATTGGACGCAGCGACCACTTTTTTGCGTCACGATAAATCTCTATTCATTTCACATGCCAAAAGGCGGTCGACTGTAGGCAAAATCACCCCCAATAAGTAAGGACTTTAGATGAGATAAATACCTTTACCACGCCATCCGAGAAAGCAAATGTAAGATAAGATTCTACGCAGCACGTTTAACCTTACAACATCTTAAGCTTAATGCGACTTAGAAACAGCTGATGTTAGTAACAACATGAACCGGTCGCTGGTTCTTTTTGCCTTTCTGAGCTCTTTTGTTTTGGTAGTTCATATGCAGAATGCAGAAAAAGCATTGCGCGCAAGGGGAGAGGCAATTTCTGAAGAAGAGAGCCGTTCTGTGTTTGCCAGGAACTACTGCATGATTTGGGCCCGACACAAGCGCTGCTTTAAACCCAGATCGAGACAGGTATTTCACGTACGCTAAACTTTATAAGAAAGTGTTTTCAATTCTACATTTTGCATTTTTGTAAGTTGTTATGACTGTAGTGGCTAGAACTTTTCCTACGAAGCTGTCAGCACTACGATCACACGCACTCTACAGACCTTTTTTTCGTTTCTGTAGCTCCTTGCTATAGTCTTAATTAAATTAGTATATAAAACTCGGGATCCTCGCAAAAACAAGCGATTTGATTGATTTGATTTGATTGGTTGAGAAACTCGGGATAAAATGCAATATATACCCCCTAGGGGGTGTATCTGCGCCCCGAAATCAAGCAAAATGGCAGGTGTAACAGCCGATTTGCAAGTGTTTCCGAAATGAAAAATGCTCTAAAGCTCGTTTTATATACTAAAACAATTATACCATTTCCATTTCGGCGAATAGATATTTCGCCACTATCCACCTCAATGGAAATGGGATAATTGTTAAATATCTATTAGACACGGTCCAGTGGTTTTCTTTTTGCCCAACGCTCATATCGTTATTACCACCACCGTCTTTTACACTAGTTTATTTAGGCGATTTCTCCTTTACCAATTTCAGAAACAAAGCGTTCGAGACTTTGACAAAAAGAAAGAAGATAAGATTCGCCAAGAACAGGAAGTATTGACTGACGAAAACGCTGTGATCGATGGCTTTCCCAAATATAGAAGAAAACGATCATAGTGACGAATGCTAGCATAATAGAAAAATTAGCAAACAAAGATATCCACATTAGCCTATAAATGGCAGGTGTTTTATGACGATAGAGATTGTGAGGGTTTAGTAAACTCCACCTGGTTGAGTAAAGTAAAATGAGCAAAGAACATGGCAGACTTTTTTGGGAAGTGGAGCATTTTATGATTTGCTATAAAAAACAGCGGCTTCTAATGGCGGCCTTCTTGGAGGACTCAGCGAAAAGCGAAACGCACCCATATCCAAACAAAACATCTCATTAGTGCTAGAAATAAAAAAAAAGATTAAATCCATTAAAGAATGCGTGGATTTTAATTTATAGAATCTTTATTTTAGTATGAATGATTACTCCAAGCCGAGCCTATTATCGTTATTATCTCGAGATAAATGATTACTTCAAGGTAAGCCTATTATCATTATTATCTCGAGATAACCGTCGAGCCAGCGTTTAAATGACAAGGTAGCAGGTTCTTCCCCTCGAAAAATTCAAAGTGGCGTCACTTTCAAGATAAGAAAGACCCTGAGGGAAACTGAACCACGTGACCAGCTAGCAAGGGATGAGATGTACAGCATTGTTGTTGACATTGCTATTTAGCTTGTCTACACCACGCATGCGTGGACCACCCAGCTGCCCAGTTCGTCTGTATTCTTTCTGGTAATACCACTGACAAAAAAGTGCCAGTTCGTCTGTAGTCTTTCTAGTTCAATACCACTGAGAAATAAAGTGCCAGTTCGTCTGTAGTCTTTCTAGTTCAATGCCACTGAGAAATAAAGTGCCAGTTCGTCTGTAGTCTTTCAAGTTCAATACCACTGAGAAATAAAGTGCCAGTTCGTCTGTAGTCTTTCTAGCTCAATACCACTGAGAAATAAAGTGCCAGTTCGTCTGTAGTCTTTCTGGTTCAATACCACTGAGAAATAAAGTGCCAGGTCGTCTGTAGTCTTTCTGGTAATACCACTGAGAAATAAAGTGCCAGTTCGTCTGTAGTCTTTCTGGTAATACCACTGAGAAATAAAGTGCCAGTTCGTCTGTAGTCTTTCTAGTTCAATACCACTGAGAAAAAAGGGCCGTTCGTCTGTAGTCTTTCTAGTTCAATACCACTAAAAAATAAAGTGCAAGTTCGTCTGTAGTCTTTCTAGTAATACCACTGAGAAATAAAGTGCCAGTTCGTCTGTAGTCTTTCTAGTTCCATACCACTGAGAAATATAGTGCCAGTTCGTCTGTAGTCTTTCTATCAATACCACTGAGAAATAAAGTGTCAGTTCGTCTGTAATCTTTCAAGTAATACCACTGAGAAATAAAGTGCCAGTTCGTCTGTAGTCTTTCTACGTCTGAAGTCTTTCTAGTTCAATACCACTGAGAAATAAAGTGCCAGTTCGTCTGTAGTCTTTCTAGTAATACCACTGAGAAATAAAGTGCCAGTTCTTCTGTAGTCTTTCTAGTTCAATACCACTAAGAAAAAAAGTGCCAGTTCGTCTGTAGTCTTTCTAGTTCAATACCACTGAGAAATAAAGTGCCAGTTCGTCTGTAGTCTTTCTAGTTCAATGCCACTGAGAAATAAAGTGCCAGTTCGTCTGTAGTCTTTCTAGTTCAATGCCACTGAGAAATAAAGTGCCAGTTCGTCTGTAGTCTTTCTAGTTCAATACCACTGAGAAATAAAGTGCCAGTTCGTCTGTAGTCTTTCTAGTAATACCACTGAGAAATAAAGTGCCAGTTCTTCTGTAGTCTTTCTAGTTCAATACCACTGAGAAATAAAGTGCCAGTTCGTCTGTAGTCTTTCTAGTTTAATACCACTGAGAAATAAAGTGCCAGTTCGTCTGTAGTCTTTCTACGTCTGTAGTCTTTCTATTAATACCACTGAAAAATAAAGTGCCAGTTCGTCTGTAGTCTTTCTAGTTAAATACCACTGAGAAATAAAGTGCCAGTTCGTCTGTAGTCTTTCTACGTCTGTAGTCTTTCTATTAATACCACTGAGAAATAAAGTGCCAGGTCGTCTGTAGTCTTTCTGGTAATACCACTGAGAAATAAAGTGCCAGTTCGTCTGTAGTCTTTCTAGTAATACCACTGAGAAATAAAGTGCCAGTTCGTCTGTAGTCTTTCTGTAATACCACTGAAAAATAAAGTGCCAGTTCGTCTGTAGTCTTTCTAGTAATACCACTGAGAAATAAAGTGCCAGTTCGTCTGTAGTCTTTCTAGTAATACCACTGAAAAATAAAGTGCCAGTTCGTCTGTAGTCGTTCTAGTAATACCACTGAGAAATAAAGTGCCAGTTCGTCTGTAGTCTTTCTAGTAATACCACTGAGAAATAAAGTGCCAGTTCGTCTGTAGTCTTTCTGTAATACCACTGAAAAATAAAGTGCCAGTTCGTCTGTAGTCTTTTTAGTAATACCACTGAGAAATATAGTGCTAGTTCGTCTGTAGTCTTTCTGGTAATACCACTGAAAAATAAAGTGCCAGTTCGTCTGTAGTCTTTCTAGTAATACCACTGAGAAATAAAGTGCCAGTTCGTCTGTAGTCTTTCTAGTAATACCACTGAGAAATAAAGTGCCAGTTCGTCTGTAGTCTTTCTAGTAATACCACTGAAAAATAAAGTGCCAGTTCGTCTGTAGTCGTTCTAGTAATACCACTGAGAAATAAAGTGCCAGTTCGTCTGTAGTCTTTCTAGTAATACCACTGAGAAATAAAGTGCCAGTTCGTCTGTAGTCTTTCTGTAATACCACTGAAAAATAAAGTGCCAGTTCGTCTGTAGTCTTTTTAGTAATACCACTGAGAAATATAGTGCTAGTTCGTCTGTAGTCTTTCTGGTAATACCACTGAAAAATAAAGTGCCAGTTCGTCTGTAGTCTTTCTAGTAATACAACTGAGAAATAAAGTGCCAGTTCTTCTGTAGTCTTTCTGGTAATACCACTGAAAAATAAAGTGCCAGTTCGTCTGTAGTCTTTCTAGTAATACCACTGAGAAACAAAGTGCCAGTTTGTCTGTATTCTTTCTGGTAATACCACTGGGAAATAAAGTGCCAGTTCGTCTGTAGTCTTTCTAGTAATACCACTGAAAAATAAAGTGCCAGTTCGTCTGTAGTCTTTCTAGTTCAATACCACTGAAAAATAAAGTGCTAGTTAGTTCTGTAGTCTTTCTAGTTCAATACCACTGAGAAAAAAGGGCCAGTTCGTCTGTAGTCTTTCTAGTTCAATACCACTGAGAAATAAAGTGCCAGTTCGTCTGTAGTCTTTCTAGCTCAATACCACTGAGAAATAAAGTGCCAGTTCGTCTGTAGTCTTTCTAGTTCCATACCACTGAGAAATATAGTGCCAGTTCGTCTGTAGTCTTTCTATTAATACCACTGAGAAATAAAGTGTCAGTTCGTCTTTAATCTTTCAAGTAATACCACTGAGAAATAAAGTGCCAGTTCGTCTGTAGTCTTTCTGGTTCAATACCACTGAGAAATAAAGTGCCAGTTCGTCTGTAGTCTTTCTGGTAATACCACTGAGAAATAAAGTGCCAGTTCGTCTGTAGTCTTTCTAGTTCAATACCACTGAGAAAAAAGGGCCAGTTCGTCTGTAGTCTTTCTAGTTCAATACCACTAAAAAATAAAGAGCCAGTTCGTCTGTAGTCTTTCTAGTAATACCACTGAGAAATAAAGTGCCAGTTCGTCTGTAGTCTTTCTAGTAATACCACTGAGAAATAAAGTGCCAGTTCGTCTGTAGTCTTTCTAGTTCCATACCACTGAGAAATATAGTGCCAGTTCGTCTGTAGTCTTTCTATTAATACCACTGAGAAATAAAGTGCCAGTTCGTCTGTAGTCTTTCAAGTAATACCACTGAGAAATAAAGTGCCAGTTCGTCTGTAGTCTTTCTACGTCTGTAGTCTTTCTAGTTCAATACCACTGAGAAATAAAGTGCCAGTTCTTCTGTAGTCTTTCTAGTTCAATACCACTGAGAAATAAAGTGCCAGTTCGTCTGTAGTCTTTCTAGTTCAATACCACTGAGAAATAAAGTGCCAGTTCGTCTGTAGTCTTTCTAGTAATACCACTGAGAAATAAAGTGCCAGTTCGTCTGTAGTCTTTCTACGTCTGTAGTCTTTCTATTAATACCACTGAAAAATAAAGTGCCAGTTCGTCTGTAGTCTTTCTAGTTAAATACCACTGAGAAATAAAGTGCCAGTTCGTCTGTAGTCTTTCTACGTCTGTAGTCTTTCTATTAATACCACTGAAAAATAAAGTGCCAGTTCGTCTGTAGTCTTTCTAGTTAAATACCACTGAGAAATAAAGTGCCAGTTCGTCTGTAGTCTTTCTAGTAATACCACTGAGAAATAAAGTGCCAGTTCGTCTGTAGTCTTTCTATTAATACCACTGAGAAATAAAGTGCCAGGTCGTCTGTAGTCTTTCTGGTAATACCACTGAGAAATAAAGTGCCAGTTCGTCTGTAGTCTTTCTGGTAATACCACTGAGAAATAAAGTGCCAGTTCGTCTGTAGTCTTTCTATTAATACCACTGAGAAATAAAGTGCCAGGTCGTCTGTAGTCTTTCTGGTAATACCACTGAGAAATAAAGTGCCAGTTCGTCTGTAGTCTTTCTGGTAATACCACTGAGAAATAAAGTGCCAGTTCGTCTGTAGTCTTTCTGGTAATACCACTGAGAAATAAAGTGCCAGTTCTTCTGTAGTCTTTCTAGCGGAGCCAGCGCGGCCGCAGGCCGCGCGCGGAGCTCCATAGGTATAGAAATATGGTATAGCTATGCGACTTGGTTTTGTGGTCATCGCGCGGGTATCCTGTGGTGTCACAATCCATCCATCCAGTCAATTCCGCAACTCCCAGGCCCCCTCGGTCTTACGTTTTTACGTATTTTATTTTTTTACCGCCATCAGAGTTCGTATGTTCATAGCAAAAAAGGCAGATTGAAAATAGTATTTAATGAGAAAATATGCGAACTCAAATGGGCTGAAATCTTTGAGGAACCGTTTGGTCTGAAGTACGAGCCGATAGTAAAATTTACCCGAGTGTTCGTGAATCCCGTCCGTTGCAGCAGCAAAAAGAGGACTACTTAGAGGCTCTACACTACCATTCTAATAATATTCCTTCACGTCTATATCTATGGAGATCTGTACAGGACCCGAAATGATCCCAGGACCCGAAACGATCCCAGGACCCGAAATGATCCCCAAAAGTACCCCAACTGATCCTCGGACCTGGAACGATACCGAGGAGTCCCCTAAATCAACCCCAAGGAATTGCGGTAATGGACAAAGGGATAGCAGAAGAAATACTTGCAATTCTTGAAGAATAATTAAGGGTTATCAGCGACTCGATTTCTAATAATAATAATAATAATAATAATAATAATAATAATCTTTATTGCCTTAGATAAATCAACATGTCTAAGTTTACAAAATGTAGGAGAAACCGATTATAAGTAAATGCGCTACATCAATTATATGTCACTATATTTAAAGACAAGCCTATTGACAAAAGTATTTTTGAATCGCTCTGAGTGAACCCTAGGATAAATCACATTTCTTTTTCTGAGGTTGTATTTTTGGTCTTTTTTCTTAGGCAGGATTTTGCTCAGTGGATATTCAGGTTGATCTAAGCGAGTACGATAAATCTTCTTATCTGCCTCCTCTAGAAGTTTACGGATGTTTACAAACAACGTGACTTAAAAATATTAAATTCCTATACAATACTTCTATTTATTACATTGCCCAGCGTTAAACCCATAAACAGAGTCTAAAACAAATACACAACTTTTAATTGCTACTGAAAGAAATACAGCATATATAAACATAGCACAGCTTTGCTCAGATCAACCAAACTTTTGACCCTCCATCACACTCTAAACAGTTTGCGGTTCCGACACATGACTCTGACACTATAAATCTCATTTCCGGTAAACATCACCCCTAAAAATTAATATTCATTCGACAACCAAACATGTATATCACCACGAAATACTTGTTCACACTAGCGAATATTTACCGACAAATTTTAGGCAGCCGGTTTGGCCGAGAAGATGGAATGACAAAAGCACACTGAGTAATACACTCGAACAACCCTTCTACTACCGATGCAAAATATTAAGAGGATGTGGCTTTTGTTGAAAGCAATATTAGTTTTGAATTTCCTCATGTAGTCGTGCGTACACCCCGGCATGATCTCATGATATGATAGGTCTTTCATTCACCGAAAACAAACATGCCAAAAAAAAAACTTTAAAACATTTCGCTTCCTATGAAAAGCAGCATGTCCTATCTGTAAAGACTTGCTTTTATGGCTTGTTATGTAAAAAATTATTTATCAACGCCGGGTTCTTCAAATTACTATCACAAAGAATTGTAAGTTGACCCCAATTTCTGACTCAAACACTTTATTCCCCCCCCCCCCCCCCCCCCGAAGTCGTATATTAAAATCTTAATACTATAGTTTTAGTTAATGTAAATTTCCTTTTAATAACACAAACAAAGCTAAATGTTTCATATGTTTTTAAAACTGAAAGCCAATCCTTACACATTCCTTTAGTTGTCCATTTGTAATTCCTTGGGTTTCATTTCGGGGACTCTTGGGGATCGTTTCGGGTCCCGGGATCAGTTGGGGAACTTTAGGGGATCATTTCGGGTCCTGCGATCGTTTCGGGTCCTGGGATCATTTCGGGTCCTGTACAGATCTATAAGGAGATCCTGAGAAAAGGGGCCTTGGATTGATGTATGTTTTCAGCTATAAAAGTAATTCACTTGTGTCGACGAGCAGAAAGTCGACAACTTCACAGTTTACAACAAAAAGCGGACACAACCACGCAAGCGACAAACAGAAAGCGACAAAAAACACTGCCAAGGTGAGTTTTGAACGACGGTTTGTATTGAGAATATCACAGTTATTTTTCTTTTATTGTTGTGCTTTTATAATGCTGAAGGCTGGGAGGCATGAGAATAGGCAAATGTCTTAAAGATAATAAAGTAGGGGATTTCTTACTTTGATACAGCAGTAAAACATTTTTTCTATCAACCTAAAGATAATGAGAAAAGGGGAAATGTTAGGAGGGCGCTCAACCAAGTTGTTGCATTACTGATGAGTTTTTTTTATCAAAGCTATAGTCCAATTTCTTCCTTTTCTCTCTCTCTCTCTCTCTCTCTCTCTCTCTCTCTCTCTCTCTCTCTCTCTCTCTCTCTCTCTCTCTTGACTATTGATATTATTTGCTGTTTCCTCTCTGCACCCTAAATAAATTAAAATAGGTAATAGGTTTGAAATTAATTTAATTTTGGAGTAGCATTAGCATATGTGGATCCATGGTTTCTATAAAAAAAGCAGGCCATCATATCCTACAGGGTTGGTTCACCAATGTCTAATGCATGACTAGAGGTATGTTTGTGAATTTTAATTTCCTTAGTGATGGAGTATCACCAGTAATAAGTGATATATTAATCTTCCATATGGCACCTGAAGTGTATCTAACTGTATCATTCTATCTTTGGAATGCTGTTGCATCCATCATTTGTTTCTTTGAAAGGGCAAAGCTGGTCAGAATGTAGCACATTAATGAAACTTCTATCAAGGGAAGGGTTTTTTATTAAAGCAAGGTCCGGGGGGGGGACTCTCCAGAAAGATAGACGGGGGTGCTTGACCTATCTTTTATGGTATAATATTCTTACCAACTTCTATCTCTTAGGGTGTGTTTTAGGATTTTTCCGATTCTGCTATCTTTTAGGGGTTTTCATGCCCGTGGAGGAGTATTTTTCCGATTCTGCTATCTTTTAGGGTGTCTCACGCTAAGTGGTGGCCCAATCGCTTGAAATGTATTTTACAATAAACCACAATAAACCAGTCAACTGATCAGTTAATACTTTCGACTTTATTGTCGGTAACATAACAATATAGGATCCGTCAGCAAATTAATGCTTCCTTTTTTATTGTTTTCAGTGTATCTTTTCACCCCAAAATCGTTACGAAGGTAAAATAATAACGAACATTTTTGGGCCGAATCCCCCCCTTGGCAAAAAGCTAGATCCGCCCCTGGACTACAGTATGGCATCTAAATCTTTGGAATGCTGTTTCATCCTTGATATATTCTTCACAAGGTCAAAGCTTGTTAGAATGGTGTTTTGATAAAACCAGCATTGTTTTTTATATGAATCTCTCAGGGTTAAAAATTCCTCGGACCACACCCAATGTGCTATCTCTTAAGCACTTTCAGTAATAATTTAGGATTTGCCTCCATTGTATTCATTTTTGAGTAGCCAGTATGGGTGGATCCAGGGTTTCTAAAACCAACAGGCCAAAGGGTGGGTGCACCAATATGTAATGCATGACAGGAGATGTATTTGTGGAGTTTAGTTTCATAACATTTTTCTGAATAATCAGTTGTGGTACATGAAAACTTTAGTAGTGGGTCTATGGGGGTGGGGGGTTCAAACCTCCCCTTAGGCTTTCTTTTTTTATTGTTTTCAGTGTATCTTTTCACCCCAAAATCGTTACGAAGGTAAAATAATGACGAACAGGAATATGCTCATTTAAGCTATTATTGCATTATTGTTATATATTTGTTAAAGTAGAGTCACATTTTTTTCAAATAGAGTCATTCATTTCTCCCCCTTGGCAAAAAGCTAGATCCGGCCCTGAACTACAGTATGGCATCTAAATCTTTGGAATGCTGTTAAATCCTTGATATATTCTTCACAAGGTCAATGCTTGTTAGAATTGTGTTTTGATAAAAATATACATAGTGGAACTTCTATAAAGGGAAATAAGAATTGACCATTAGACTCTTGAAAAAACATTCTCGTTAATGTGACACCTTGGAATTTGACAGCCTTTTTCACACCAAGTTTTAGTATTTTGTTAACTTTTATACTACATATTTAATATTATTGAATGAGTGGTTGCTAGATCCATTTTGAGGGGCCAATACAATTCATAATTACATGGCAGTAAAATTTGACATATTTTTAACCTCATTAAATAAAACATTCTAGAGACACCAAGATCCCCTCTAAAACTTCCCCTATCAGTCAACACATAAAGGTGTTAAATGCTGGCTCCGCTTTTAGGCAGTGCCAAAATCTATATATTAGTAATACCTGAAAAATAAAGTGCCAGTTCTTCTGTAGTCTTTCTAGTATACCAGTTCGTGTGTAGCCTTTCTTGTTATACCACTTTGAAATTAAGTGTCAGTTCGAGTTGTCTCGCGTGTTTTGTAAGGTATGTTCGTGAGATGTGCTCGTGAGGTATGTTCATGAGATGTGCTCGTGAGGTGCGTCCGTGAGATGTGCTCGTGACGTTTGTTCGTGAGGTGTGTCCGTGATGTATGTTCATAAGATGTGTTCGTAAGATGCGTTCGTGAGATGTTCCGTTTAGAAAATAAAAAAGTATTTTACAGGTTAAAAAACAAAACGAAAGTTAACAAAGGAAATATCACAAATCTAAAAGACATTTCCTTTGTTCATACACTCAAGAGTGGCGCCAGAATGAGGTGATTCCGGAACTTACGAGGGTGTATATAAATGCCGGTGTATAATATTAAATGCTTCTAGCTCTCTCCGATAGCCGCGCAAAACAAATCGCTCCTCGTTTGTATCGCAGTTCTTCCTTGATTCTTTTCACACGCTGTGATGGAAACCACGAGGCGCCTAGAAAATCAGAAATGTTTAGCAATTTTCCGCCAAATAGCAATCAATAAGTGGTTTCTACAGGACGCTTCACGCCTCCGCAGGCTCCTTCTTGGTGGCAAGCAGTTCAAATAGACTTTTTTGCGCTCTATAAGCAGGCAGAATGTTGCAAATATATATATATTTTTTGCAAAATAAATATACAATCAATGACATATATTTAACGTATTCTTCGAAATCTACTTTCTTTTTAATTTTCTGTATGTTTATCAAATTTTACTATGTGGGAAAGCTCATAAAAGTCTTAGCAGTCTGACAGAGGAACTTTGCGTTTTGTTTCTATTTCGATCCAGGATCTTGAATCGATATTTGATGACGACAGACAAATCGTCAAAACTAAAATCAATCTTGGATCAACATTTTTGTATCTTTTACCAACAAAATCTTGGATCAAAACAAATGTCGAATAATCAAAATTATGTTCTATGTCGTCGATAAAACGAACTTGAGTAGGTAGTAATAAACCCTGGTTTGACCAGTTTCATAACTCCAGCTGTTCGCCTTTTTCGCTGTTATGAAAACGTTACCGGAGAAAAGCAGCAATTATTCGTAAGCCATGGGTTGTCTAAGAATTGCTGATTTTTTCCGTTTTATTGGAAACCTTTTTTGGAGACTTTCAAGGAATTCATCTAACATTCAAGCTGGTTTCCGTCTTGCTTATAAATTCCACGCGACTTTGCTTAAAACTTTCTGTTATGTTCGGAGCAGCTATGAAACGTGTTCCGTAAAAGGGAAAATCAATTATACGCAGATGACAAAAAGTTATCAGTTTTTTCTAAATTGCGCTCTGTATTTAGAGCGTAATTGCTGTGCGTCACAAGATAGTTCAAACTAGAACTTTCCAAAGTGGCCAACGAAGTGTAGCTCGGATAGATTTAATCACTGTACGTCACGGATAATTGGACCATCTGGTCCTTTTGCGGGCATAAAGGAGGACAAGTTAGACCACTCTTTACTAGATCATCATGCTCAACTTGAAAGTAATAGGTTTGCTGTTAGCGATCTCCGTCGTTATAGCACAAGAAAACAAAGAAGAAATCGTCCTTCAAGAGTTTCCTGAGGGCAGGTTGGCTGAAGATGAGAAGAGCAAAGGAAAAGATGATTACGCCGGGACGGCCCAGCAGGCGTTCGACCCGACTTGCTTGATCTGGACCCGCAGACAAACTTGCAATAACCGAAAGAAAAAGCGACAATTAAAAAAAACAGAAAAGGTAAGATCTTTGAAAAAAAAGGAACACCAACATTAGAAACTAGGGGATCGCGTGTAAAAAGTTCCGTACCACTTCCATAACCGAACAAGGAAGTTTGTTTTTTTAAATTATCTGTCGAATTCATCGCCTTATTTCAACGCCGTCAGCGAGGATCTCCAAAATGCCTGAAAAAAGATAACGTTGTTTACGTGAAATAGATAAAGAATAAATAATTAATAATGATTAATATCTTAAAATTATTTCCAGGATTATCAACAGATCTTTCGCGATGATACAACATCGTCTAGTTACACACTCGAGAAACGACGAGCGCGACCCGACAAGCGCATGCGCACTATACAACACCAGAACGAGGTAAACAACACGCGATCTCAATTCTCTAGTAATAACCTCACCATATTACGGGCTTTGGTACCCTTGAGTGAAGGAAAGGTCTTATTTCAACTTATACCATTCGTCGAGTCATATTCTATTAAACCTTTTTTTAAAAATTTATTTTTTTCAGGTATTTTTATTCGCAAGTTGAATACATCTACCAAGTCGGTCAACTTGCGAAAAAAACCCTGAAAAAAAAAACTAAAAACGGTTAAGTATGTAGAAAACAATTTGAATATTGCAGCTAATACTTCACAATGAGTGAAAGTGTAAGCGTAAAAGAAAAAGAACAAGGAAAATAGTTTGGTTTTTGCGTGGGACTTAATATCTTCCTCCTTGGCCCAATTTCATTTCCAGTGCCCACGCGTACCGTTGTACCATAAGCCCACGAACCATTGTACCATAAGCGGCTTCCACCTGCTCCTCAACACTTGTGCGCATGCGTTATAACATTCATGATATTGTGTGCTTTGTTTCAGAGAATCGACAGAAGTCAGGAAGCACAAGTGCTCACGTAGATGTCCCACATGGAATACTCAAGCTGATGTTACAGACCTCGGACAGTATCACTCTTCATGGACTCTAGCTACCTACACTACAACAAATGCTGCAATATATCTAACGCGATTTTACGCAAAATCATCTCGCTTTACAATAACACTAATAGATTTATGGTATTATGAAATAATTTATATAAATTAAAGATTTTAGATTTGATGTTTAGTTAAGATAATATCATATGGGCTTGCACAATAAAGAAACCATAATGAGAAATAGTCAGTCCATTGTTATTTTACTTTTGTCAAGAGAGAAGAAAGTTTCGCTCTTGTCTGTCAGAACGTAACAATCCTCGGGGAAATATATGGTGAGCCCACAGTACCAAAGGCCCACAGTACCAAAGCGCATGCGTAGGCAGGGCATTTTTTAATTACCAAATGTGGGTGGGGCTAAAAGCTCAATTTTGTTGTAATTTCCTCTGACGCGTGACAGATGAGCGGCTGTTCAAATAATAGTTTATGCTATAAACCGTTTTGAATCTTCTTTCTAAAATACCGCACTAGCAACACAACTCAAGACATAAATAATTATGTCCTTAAATATTCGGGGGTGAGCCCATTTGAAGTTTTAAACATAAGTTAACATTTCAGACGCCACACTCGCTTATTAAATGACTCTATTCCCAGAGTAGCAAAAAGTTCCCCTGATGGGTGGTCCCATTTTACATCCATTATTATTCGGGCAGCTCTCGTCTGTAAAAGGATCATGGCGTCGGTTTGCTTTTTGAAACTGTCGCCCCAAATTACAGCCCCATAATCCATAATAGGCTGGATGAGAGCGTTATAGAACGATATTCTGGCACTTACAGTTAAGAACTTTTTTGTTTGCTTCAGCTGATTTTCTTTAATATGGATTCAACATGTAAATCCCAAGACAGAGTGCTGTCAAGTTGGAGACCCAAGCTTGGCTGATGATACTCTCTCCAGACTGTTGTTGACAATGAAGACATTTAGAGTTTCACCTGAAGATGTTATCTCACGTAGCTTAGGCTCACTACAAACAATCATTGACTTGGCCTTGTCACAGTTTAGTGCCATTCAATTTTCTATAGCCCAGGTATTGAAAGAGGACAACTCAGCACACAGAGATGTCGCTACTTCGTCTATCTCACCGGATGCTAGTTGTGTAATGTCGTCAGCATACATTTTGGTCATGGTGCGCGAGTTGAGAAGGGGTAGATTATTCTCGAATATAATAAATAGTAATGGACCCAGGATGGAGCCTGAGGTACATCTGATAATACTTGAAGATCATTGGAGAGTTTCTGTTGACGATGACAGGGGCAAAAAATGGCAAAATTAAAATTACAAGGTTGTGTTATTTTTGGTTGATATTTTGCCTAGAGGTTACTTGCATTATATAAAACAAAATAAGCATTAGTATTTTTTGGTGGATGACCCATTCTTGAGATGTGATTGGGCAAAGTTGCCATAAATGATAAGAAAGAAGCAATTTCGCCCAAATTGGGCAATTTCAGACAAATTAGTCTTACAATTTGCAATATCTCTAGAACGGATTATCTACCCAAAAATACTAAAGCTTATTTTGGTTAATATTACACAAGGAACATCTATGCAAAAAATAAAGCGAATATAAGTTAACACTTGCTTACAATTTAAACTTTGCCATTTTTTGCTCCTGTCGTTGACGATCCATTAGGTAGGAGTTCAACCATGATATTGTTGACACAGAGAGATTCATACCTGCCAACCCCCAGACTTGAAAAACCGGGAGATTATTTTAGGGGGGGGTGGGGTGAGGGGATTAGCAAATCACAAGAGTTTTGCTCAACGGTGTGTGTGTTCTTTTGTTCTCTTATTGTTGTTGGGTACCCTGTAGTTAGGCGAAAGAAAAAAAAAATGATGAGTAAAATAAGTCTGTTTTTACAGATATTCATTCAACTTTGTAACCAATATTCTGAATAATATATTCAATCGATATTATGCTTGTACAATCTCAGTTTATATCTATTTGATAAAATATGATAAAATGGCGAAAACTTTGACCGAAATTTACTTGTGTTGCAATTACTTTTTGGTAAAACACTATTGACTGGACTAATGGTTCGATGTCAAGACCATCAATTTCAACTACTTTTTGAGAGGCCAGCATTTTTATTCCATCGTATCCTGACCACAGAGCGCCTAAAAATTCTATTTGATGAGCCTTGAAGTTTGTATTGTGGCCGGCATGATTTACAACTACAAACTCGCGCGAAAAGGGCTCCAAAGTATGAGCCAATTTCTCAACAATTCGCACGAAAATGTTCAAACTTGATTGGTCGATATATGCAAGCATTTTGGTATTGCGGTAGTCCTGTGGTCTACAAGAAACGCCTAAGAAGGCTCTTTGATTATTTAGATCTTAAAGCTGCATTGTCACCAGTTTACTTCCGGAGGTCCGACGGAAACCTCAAAACAAAAGAATCTATTAAAATCCGAGATATTTAACAGGCCATCCGCTCTAAATTATCAATCACATCCTCGAAGAAACTTCCAATAGACACACTGCTTTCAATATTTTGAAATATTTTTCGCGTTTTTCGTTTAAAATCACCGGATATTGTTAGGAAATCGACCGGAAGTAAACTGGTGACAATGCGGCTTTAACATGCGTTGCATGTTGACGCGTAAACTCACTAATGTTCAACTGATTTATATCACCAGCTATGATGATCTTAGCATTAGGGTTCTCCAGTAAAATCTGGTCACACGTATCAGACATGAAGTCAAGTAATTCAGCTGCATCATAGACTGGGTTTGGAGGGTGGTATATACTAGCCGCATAAGATTCTGAGTTTGGTGTTGTTATTATGCACCAAACAGTCTCAGATTCGAAACTAGCAGCTACATTGAGCACTTTGATCTTCCAATCATTTCGGCAGATGATTGCAACCCCTCCACCAGCTCTGAGATCCGCTCGGTCCTTCCTTACCATCACATAACCATCAGGGCAGATCAAGTGCGATAGAATCTATTTATTCAACCATGACTCAGAGACGAAGCATATGTCGATCTTATTTGAGCTCAGCTCAGCATAAAGAGCCGGGGCTGCGTCGGGCTTGGCAAGAGATCTGGCATTAAGAACCATGCGCTTTGGGACTATTCTAGGAGCAGTGGGTCCTGAGAAAGGTTTACTCAACGAGAGAGTTTGCGTTCGTGTCGTTTTCCTTTCGTGACAGCCATTGCGTGACCAATTTGAAATAACAACAGGAATCTTGTAAACTTTGCTGTTTAGTCTTTCCTTGACCTTTTTCCCGGCCCTGCATCGTCTATATAGTTCCGGCGAACTGGACAGTGATCTAAGTTGTCTGGTCCCGGGTTCCATCCGACGTCCATTGAAGTTGTCAAATCTGGCGGGAACGGATGAAGAAGAGAAATATGTCCACGCTTGTGCCATATGCTAATCGGCCTGAACGAAAACTTGGCCAATCTTAGCCTCCAAGGCAGCAAATTCCTCACGGTTACTCTCGAATACGCTGAGTAGCCTCTTATATTATAGTAATGAGGGGCATTGAGGTTCCCCATCCAAGACCCAGCGATAAAAGCGATGAAAAACATCGCGAGTTTCAAATTGGCTGCCATGTCCGGCGCTAGTACATTCACCGATCATCAGGTGCACCGAGGTGCATCAGATGCACCGAGCATCAGGTGGACATGTCTCTCTCTCGAGACAATGGGCAGAAAGCTAATTGGTCTGTAGTTGTTCACACTGAGACGGTTACCAGCTTTGAAAACAGGAGTAACTTTCGCCAGAGTTTCCATGCGGTGGGAAGGTTGATTTAGACATGTAAGGCTGACTAGTACCTGGTTTTACCTCCTGATGGTAAACCTTGCAATAGATCACACGTAAGGCCGACTACTACCTGGTCTTACCCCCTGATGGTAAACCTTGTACTAGAACACACGTAAGGCTGACTAGTACCTGGTCTTTCCTCCTGATGGTAAACCTTGTAATAGATCACACGTAAGGCCGACTACTACCTGGTCTTACCCCCTGATGGTAAACCTTGTACTAGAACACACGTAAGGCCGACTCCTACCTGGTCTTACCTCCTTATGGTAAACCTTGTACTAGAACACACGTAAGACCGACTAGTACCTGGTCTTACCTCCTTATGGTAAACCTTGTACTAGAACACACGTAAGGATAACTAGTACCTGGTCTTACCTCCTGATGGTAAACCTTGTAATAGATCACACGTAAGGCCGACTAGTACCTGGTCTGACCCACTGATGGTAAACCTTGTACTAGAACACATGTAAGGCTGACTAGTACCTGGTCTTACCTCCTGATGGTAAACCTTGTAATAGATCACACGTAAGGCCGACTAGTACCTGGTCTGACCCACTGATGGTAAACCTTGTACTAGAACACACGTAAGACCGACTAGTACCTGGTCTTACCTCCTGATGGTAAACCTTGTACTAGAACACACGTAAGGATAACTAGTACCTGGTCTTACCTCCTGATGGTAAACCTTGTACTAGAACACACGTTAAGGCTGACTAGTACCTGGTCTTACCTCATAGAGATAAACCTAGTACTAGAACACACACACGACTGCATTTCAAAGGGGTCATATCCTATACATATTTTATGCATGAAATTTTACCAATTGGTTTACTTAAAACTTTTTTGTTTCTTCTGTCCCCCCCTCCCCTGTTGGTGCATTGCTACTCTACCTACCCAAACACCTACCGATTATAGGCCACTCTTGTCTTTTGCCACATTCACTCCTTACTTACAACCCCCCCCCCCCCCCCCCTCCAACCCCAGTTGACATGGTACGGATACATGCCTTTGACCAACAGCCTCAAGTTTGCGTGTATACGCCTATAAATACAACTCCTTGAGTCTGAATTCGACGTTTATTTTTCAATAGGATAATTGTATATATAATATTGTTTTCAAACTATGGTGTTTTAAATCATGTATATTTCTATAATTTTCTTTTGACATTTGGACATTTAAACATTCATCATAATGAAGAAAGAAGTATTTGATTGTATGGAATAAACATTCTTGTTTACTTTCCTTTTTTACAATATCAGCCTAAATCATGTTTAGTCAGTAATACAAGGTATAACTTCTTATAAGGAACACCAGCCCAATATAAGGTATTACACTTTCAAAAAGGTAAACACCATTCAATAAAAGCTGATGGGAGCTTAGTGGCCGTGTCTACACAGGAAATTCACCTTGACTTTGGTTTGGTTTTAGCACATTAAACGATAGAGACTGGGCTGAGACCATGATTAATCTTGTATGGGGTAGTACTCCATGTAAGACCCCATGAACTGGTACTCCCTACATCAAGTAGGTGTTGAATCGCATAGCCTCGTGCGTTCTCTTGCGTCGTATTTTAAACAAGGATGTTTGTGCATGACGTCATAACGTTCCTTGACGTACAAGAGTACAAATCGTGACGTCATATTCTTGTGCGACGATGCGGTGGCGCAATATCTTTGTTAAGGAGTGCGTGACGTCACGGGACTTTGAGTGACGTCATAGTCGTGTGTGTCGATATTTTGTTCCTGTGACGTCTTCGGGTCGTACGTTTTCGCTGGGCAGTAGTGACCGCAGGCGTGCAATCTCACAGCGCGCCTCGTACAAGTCAGCGGTGTATTGATGGTTGCGGTCATTTGAAGCCTTATTTTCACGCTGGAGAAGCTAAGACACAACAAAACCGGAAAAATCAGAGCTCTCACTTTTTCACACAAATGTAAAATAATAATAATAATAATAATAATAATAATAATAATAATAATAATAATAATAATAATAATAATAATAATAATAATAATAATAATAATAATAATAACAATAATAACAACAACAACAATAATAATAATAATAATAATAATAACAATAATAATAATAATAATAATTCTAATAATAGTAATAATAATAATAATAATAATAATAATAATAATAATAATAATAATAATAATAATAATAATAATAATAACTTTATTCCAATAAATACCAATACAGGTATATTAGGATAATATTCAAAGTAGGTTGGCTTATATGCCTTTCCTCTATTCATAATGTTTAATTACATCATCACAACATTTCAGGACTAGGCTCGTAATGGTGTCATCTGTTAAGCTCATAATATACAAAAAAAGGTCTTTTGGCCTTAACAGTTTGAAAGACGGGAGAGACACCTGCCCTGGCAAGTTCGCACAGATAGATTGCTCGGTGTTTAGGTGCAGATAAAGTTTAAAACTTTGTCTTTAGATGGTCGACATTGAAAAAAAATCGATTATATGCAAATTTGTGTATGGTTTAGGTAACTACAGGAGAAGCTAGATTGCTATATCAGAAAAGCCGAGAGAAATAGTGTCCGTGGTAAACTTTGTTCCCAGGGTTCTCTGGGGTAGTGTTGATGGCCGAAACACCATTTATTAGTACCCACAATACACTTTGAGCCTTACCACAATCTGCCGTTCCAGCTCCAGTTTCTCGCATTTGAGCTTGACGTTGTCACTCGTTAGTGTCTGGATCTGCTTAATTAAGGAATCTACCAACGACAGAAAAAACAATCGGTTATCACATTCGTGAGATTGAAAAAACTGTACCGAACATAAATAAATATCTTGGATTATATAAGTTGAGTTGCGGTTATACCTGTGGTTTCGGGATCATTGATGGACTGGGTACTACCGCTATGTTCAGAATTCTCGTTACAGACGGATGAAGAATTTCGTTCCAACACCTGGCACGAAGACATAACGTTATCAAGACTCAAAAATTAATATACGATATCAACGGTTACGAGGATAACACGTGATCAACCACGAGGGCATAAGAAGAACACGCGATAATGCAGGAGCAAAATGTAAGGAAGCACGGGGAGAACACGTGATCCAAACACTACCCGTAGTCAAGCTTAAGGACAACATGTTATCAAGCAGAAGGGCAACAAGTGATCACGCACTAGGACAACCCGTAGTCAAGCGGTGTCAAAGGTCACGCACCTGTGAGAGCCCCTCAGATTCGGGATCCGTCGGATCAAACAGAAGCATCCCAGGCGGGACAGAGCGGGGCCTGGGCCGATTGCCTTCAACCACTTCGAGCAGTGGCGACACGACAGCGGTCTTCTTCAATCTGCGCATGAGCACTGGCGAAGTGTCGGGTGATGGGCGCTGCGCCTCTGGGGATGTGCGGGTGCGATACATCGCCCCACTAGGGGTGGGGTGCGTCCTGTGAGCGGCGGTAGTGTTACCCTCGGAAGACGAGCGACTTGCGGTCGAGTCGGAACTTCTAAGTAGGTGTGACGCGCTGTATCCGTCACGCTCGTTGTCACGCTTGTGTCGTTGCGTGTAGAGTTGCTGTAGCTCCTGCTGCTGGTGTTGTACTTGCTGCGAGAGCTGGTGCATCTGTCGGGGCCCGTACATGTCCCCATTCGGGAAAAGGTTGATCAGCTGCGCGCGTTGGGGCTGTGGTCGGATGATCTCATGAGGTTCGGAACTCCGTCGGACCAGTCCCGGAGACTTGTCGTAGTTGACGATCCTCACCGGACTACCGATGTTGATCAGAGACGCTCGGTCACTCATCGGCTTTGAGTAACCACCGATATATGTGACGCCATACTCCGGTAATTCTTCCCGAGATTCGCGGGATTCCCGCGCCCTTGGCAACGAGTTTGGTAACCGCTGACCACCAGATGCGCCTCGCAACTCGTTCCTATTATCCGATGTGTTAAGAACCGATGTTGACTGGGAGCGTGCGAAGAGTGTCCGCTCTGAATGTTCTTCTTTAGTTAGGGTAGAAGTGTTTGTGAAGGGCCTTTGGCTTGGTAACCCTGTGGAGACCCTATCCCTTGGGGGGCTCCCAGAGATAAAGAATGTCGAGGAACGTTTATCTTCAGGTGTCGGGTCGAGTTTGGAGTTTAGTGCCTCCATGCTTTTGCTGAGACTTCTTTCCCTTTGAAAAACAATTACATCCCTTTGAAAAACAATTACATCCCTTTGAAAAACAATTACATCCCTTTGAAAAAAAACACACAATACACGAGAACTATACTCAAACGCAATACACAATACATATAACAGTCAGCAAAACATAAAACAATACAGAATACATATGTTACAATAATTATATCAATAGTCAAAACACACAGATAACAGTCATGTCTACACTACATACAGAACTCAATACACATATGTATGCATTATGCATATATATATATCGGGTTTTACCTCTTTGTAAGCTTTGGACTTTTCTTTTTAGAAAGGAATGACTGCGATGATTTTCTGCGTTCTTTGCCCTGGAGAAAAAAAAAAGGGATTCAACAGGGTGGTCTTGGAAACTTTTAAGGTTCTAAATACTGCAGTCAATACAAGCCGCGTTTCCACAAGTCGCGAAGCATATTCTGATGTTGCAACCATCTTGGCTTGAGAAATCAAGAACTTATCTTAACTATTCCTCTAAAAACACCACGGCACCCCCTTCCCCATATATTATAGTCTCCTTTTAACCACCAGATTGCTCTAAGCTAATTTTGTCTGCTCAGTTGGCATAACTCTTTTGAACCCACATCGTATCTATCTTTATGATAACACGGTGGCCGAGTGTATTTTAGTGAAACCCGAGCAAAACAAATCCGAATCTAGCCTGGTGAACCTCGATCGTCTCCGAATCTACCTTGGTGAAAACTACGATAGTCGAGCGTTTCCGAGTAGTACCTTTTTCCCGGTCTTGCTGTTGTTCTCGTCCGACGAGTTTCCATTCTCTTCCGATGTGCGTGATTCCCTCATGGACGAGGTCCGGTTGATAGGGCTGCGCCCGCGAATAGCCTTACGAAGAGAGGTCAGCAGCTTACCCTTTGGCACGGCCTCGTCGTTGTTTGTGGCGCCGCCGAAAATGAGCGAGTTTTTCTCGAGAAGCTCCTCGTAAAGATTCCTCAGTAGCGACGTCCGCGTGCGATCCTGTGGTATAAGAACAAGATCAGACCAAAGACGCAAACGACTGAGGGATCCACAGGAGTATTTCTCACTGACGCGAAAATACCGCTTAACGGTTGCAAATCAAACTGCGCCTTCTAAATCCGAAATCCCTATTGCGCGACCTTCAAGAATCCCAAATCAGCTAAATTTGCTTTCCATTTATTGTTTGGTTTGATTGACTTAGCGCTATTTCCAAACGAGTCAATGGTTTTGGATTCTTGGACGTTGCGCAACATTGGAGTGCAATATGACCCGGTTATGAGCCAGCGTTCTCTTTGCTATAAGTCATTTGACACTCATTTTTATTTTGGCGTAGTACGTAAGAGGTACTAATAGGTGTAGAGCTTGTTTCTTGTTTTTCTTTTTTAAACGAGAGGAAAGCTCCTTGGAGAATTATCTTGTGTATCACATGCAAGCTTAGACACGTTATGTCAGCGTAGGGAAATGGCCTGCAATAACCTAAGTAGTTAAGGCAAAGGATGGTGGCCCCCTTTAGCCTCTTACCCCAGTCCCGGTGGCTAACACCCATGGCTATGGCCTGCGGTCTGGCTCAGCGACCGTTGCCCCGGTTACTGGGCGCCCTGACAGGCTGAATAGTTTTTGTACATATCACTATCAGTAGTATTTATATATCTGTATATAGCTTTTGTACATATCGCTATCAGTAGTATTTATATACTATCTATTTTGTACATATCGCTATCAGTAGTATTTATATACTATCTATTTTGTACATATCGCTATCAGTAGTATTTATATATCTGTCTATTTTGTACATATCGCTATCAGTAGTATTTATATACTATCTATTTTGTACATATCGCTATCAGTAGTATTTATATACTATCTATTTTGTACATATCGCTATCAGTAGTATTTATATACTATTTATTTTGTACATATCGCTATCAGTAGTATTTATATACTATCTATTTTGTACATATCGCTATCAGTAGTATTTATATATCTGTCTATTTTGTACATATCGCTATTAGTAGTATTTATATACTATCTATTTTGTACATATCGCTATCAGTAGTATTTATATACTATCTATTTTGGACATATCGCTATCAGTAGTATTTATATGCTATCTATTTTGTACATATCGCTATCAGTAGTATTTATATACTATCTATTTTGTACATATCGCTATCAGTAGTATTTATATATCTGTCTATTTTGTACATATCGCTATAAGTAGTATTTATATATCTATCTATTTTGACTGTATGCCGACTGCCTTGTAATTCAGATCTAACCTGCGATGTGGGTTAATAAACGTAAAATTCATTCATTTATTTATTCATTCTTTCATTCATTCATTCATTCATTCATTCATTCATTCATTCACAGATTCATCGTGGTTCCCTTTCGTAACATTTTTTCAACTTCACCCCTTTTCAATCAGGAACATCATTAAATCATAGCGAATATATCTATAGGAAGATTTTTAAGCAGATATTGGATGGTGAAAACTAAATAAACCCAACTTAAAAATTGGCGATGATATTTAAAGTTAAAGAGCAAAATGTTACAAAAAGGAACACCCTTTAGGTTTCAGCCAACAAAAATACAGAAAAACCGAAATCACGCTGTATCATCGGGATATATCATCTATCTGGACTTTAGCATACCCCTCCTAGCTTCCTAACCTGCTTTGATTTGCGTAGAATTTTCGAGGCTTCAAGACCGTGCTCAGATCAATGGACTTTATGGGGACCCGTGCCAATCATAAGATTCAAATTTAACGCACTTAAAGTCACCTCACAAAAAAGCGTAAAATCGATCGAGTTCTTCCGCTTGAGGCCCCTCAACTCGTTGTACGCATAGAAGGATAGTTAAGGAAGATTCTCTCAAAACTTGGTTACATTTCACCTAAATATAAATGATTTATAAAGAAAACTCGAGCGAAATTGGCCTCAGAGGCGAATCCAAAAATACTCAAATTTTGGCACTTTCTATCCGGCCCGAGAGATTTGAAATAAATACCCAATGAAGCGGTGGATCTTTTTGCTTATGCATGTATAAAAGAGATCAAATATTGGTGGGGAACATATCCAAGAAGTAAAGCAAGAACGTAGAAGAAATTGCTTTTTTGATTTTTTTCCTTGACCCGCTGAAAATGCTTAAATGTTACAAAAAGGAACATTTTGGGGTGCTATAACTAGTGCAGGATAAAAAAGTATTTTATTTAAAAAGATTTTTATTTCTATGCAATTCTAGGTTTGATAATGTTTTATAGGTCTGTTTATAGCAAAGAAATATATATGTGAGATCACAATAATATTTTATTGAAATATATGTCAGGTTACGAAAAGGAACGACCGCGAAAATCATGTCTCTTTTAGTGTAACAATTATCAGAAAAATTAGGTTTATTTATGTTTAAAATCATGGTGAAACAACTAAAAACTGAAGCAGGGATAGACAACCATTCGATTCAGAGAGTACTTGTTAGTATTTTCATTTTCTGTGTTTCAGTTTTTTGGTCAAATCTCCAAGGATAATAGGCACATTTTGAATTCCCCGCTATATTGTTTCGATATTTGCAGCTTCTTTGCAGCCTCTTGAAAGACGTATAACACAAGCAAGCCTAACAAGAATCATCAGATGCTATTCGTATTTGCTTTTCCTGAGTTTAATAGCTCTTTGAATTAAAATGACTGAGATATGACGATTCTTGGAGACTGGGTAAAATGCATCATTCGTGTGCTGTATCAGAATAAGGTTTTCGCTATTTCCTTGACTTTTGCAATTTTTAGCAGCCTCTAGGAAAGCGGATAACTCAAACTGGCCTTAAATCATAATCTACTATTCGTCTTTCCTCAAACTACACATGGATTGAGAGTGCTCAGAGATGGGTGTACTCATAGAAACATACTACAGCTTTACAGGGCAGCTTTATTAATAATGTCGCTTGCTGTTGCTGCTCATAACGTCTCTGTGTATACATTTAAGTATAATAACGTCTCTGTGTATACATTTAAGTATAATAACGTCTCTGTGTATACATTTAAGTATAATAACGTCTCTGTGTATACATTCAAGTATAACAACGCCTCTTTATATACATTTAAGTATAATAATGTCTCTGTGTTCCGTATGAACAAACAAGTCATTAACAACAATTTTAGTGAATCCTTCGAATCCTCTTGCGCAAACATTTTTAACAACTGAACTTACTACAAACGCGAAAATGGCTGAAAACGGCTGAAAATGCCTGGAGTGGTCATTAGATTGTTTCTACTACTTTGACTTCTTAGCTTTGTTGCGCTCTGCACGCACCTTGTCAGCAAGTTGTTGTGGAGTAAACGCAGACAACTCTTTCTTGGCCTCGTCATCTCTCATGACTCGTTCCATCAAGGCTTTTCTCTCGATCCTGTCATTGTTGTGTAGGAGATCATGAAACAGTCGCAGACAGAGATTAGACTGCGAATCTGTAAATACTTGAGACCCCTTACTCTTGAGGCATGATTCTTCAGCATCTTCCCGACCCAACATTCTTTCCATCTTCTCTTGTTGGGTCATTTTCTCTGTGGGGAGGCAAGGGCTCGCTTGTGTATTTTCTTTCTTCATCAATCTCCTTACTTTATCGTAAACCTTCAAGGCGTCGATATGCGCCAGAAGGGGGGTGCTTGGGTATTTCTTGCTTCACGGCATCTAACCGAAGCTTGCATTCTTCAATGGCACCCTTAAATACCATTTGGATAGCCTCCTCTTCTTTCTCTGTCCAGTGGTGACGACCAGACTTTTCTGCTTCCCCATTCTTCACAGACAGGGCTTCACTTGCTTCTACATGTGATGCCCCTTCCGCATACATGATATTTCTGAGAAAAGAAGGGTTTTGCAGCCGACTTAGACTTTTGCTTAACGAGAATTTTTCGGCGGTCTTTTGATTGTGTCCCATGAGGTCGGCTAGGTCCTTCCTCAGATGTTGGTGCTCTTCGTGGACCACGGAAACAGCTGCTTTACGGAATGAAGCTGCATTTACTCTAATATTCTCGACAGCCTTTTGCCACAAGGAATTAAGTTGAGCAGATATCATAAATGATGTCATCTCACTCGCTGTGAAGCTGATGAAAACCTTCTCATCGGGATCTGTTCCTGCTCCGCTGACCTTGTTTCTCATGTATTTTACATACGCCTTTAGCCAGGTGAAGACTGTGGGACTTAGCACTACATGGGCTGGGCCTGCCGAGGCAGATGTCTTGCGCTTCAAAATGGTGACAATCATTTCATCGCCGTCTTTCGTGGCTCTATCTAGATCCCGCAAAGTCATATTTGCGATCGGGCCAGCTCTACATGCATTCTCGATGCATAGGCGAGTGATGAGATGGTCTCTGATAGTACAAAAGTCTGTCTGACCCGGGGACCCTTCCTTTTCCATGTATCTTCCCAGTGTCGAGATTGCCGCTCTTACTGAAGCCGACTTTGAAAACTTCTGGACGTCCTCCGGGGTTATGAGTTTCTCTAGGTCTTCTTGATGCTTCTCCCATCTTCTTTCTTTGAACGGCTTCTTAAAAGAAGCTGACCACTCTTGGACTTGCACTCTGACCTTCGTCACATGCTCTTCTGTTAGCTTTAGGTCTTCTAACTTTTCCACAACAAGGAAACGGATAAATCTTGATAATGAACCTAAATATGCCTTGCAGGTCCCTGGCTTCCTATTACGTTCCAATTTCTGTAACCATTTGTCTCGAAGATGCTTCTTATTCAGGATGCTGTCGATGAGCAGCTCATCTGGATCTACATCCTTGATGATTGCGTGAACCTGAGCAACATATTGCTTAGCGGTACGCAACTCTCTTCTACCTCCATCGATACCTTGAAGCCATTGTAAAAATGCGTCCAATATCTTATCTGTGTCATCGTTTCTGCCTTCATCATCTTTCATCAGCGTTTCTGCCTTCATCATCAATTCATCTTCTTCATCCGTAACATCGATATCATTATCCTCATCATCATTACCACAACCTTCATTATCTTCGTCTTCATCCTCATCTTCTCCATCTGGCTCGTAGTCTTTGTCTTCTATCTCCTCTGCTGGGCTCGACGTTGATAAGTCATCCTTTTCCTTGCTATTGTCTACTGCAGTTGCTTTCCATAGTGTCGGTGAAGATTATTCTCCTGCCAATCCCCCAGTTGTTCTCTTCTTGATAACCTTTGGAGTGTCGTTGTGAATATCGGCTAGCGCGCGCTTAGGAAAGATGCTCCTCTTCTTTCCAATCGGCGACGAAGGGATAACTTCATCACTATCGTCATCACTTGAGCTGTATTTGTGTTGATCTACTTGACCTCCTCTCATTATAGCTTTGGCTTTTTCGGATTTTCTATGGATTTCCTGGAGGCACATTTCTTCTTCATTAGATGACATTGTACTGGATTGACTGCTCTTGCTCTGGCTTTGGCTCTGGCTCTGGCTCTGGCTCTGGCTCTGGCTCTGGCTCTGGCTCTGGCTCTGGCTCTGGCTCTGGCTCTGGCTCTGGCTCTGGCTCTGGCTCTGGCCTTGGACCTTGCCCTTGCCCTTGCCCTTGCCCTTGCCCTTGCCCTTGCCCTTGCCCTTGCCCTTGCCCTTGCTTTGGCTCTGGCTCTGGGGATCGGGCTCTTGCTCGGGCTCGGACTCGGTGTCAGAGGAGATCTCTACTACACACTCTTCCTGGAAATCTTCGCCTATCTCTTCCCATCGCGATTCTTTCAATAGCTGTTTGTATCTCTCGTCGTGTCGACTTAACTTATGTTTTGCATTCAGGTGGTTGTGCAACCTTCGCACGATCAGGTTGAACCCTGGGAACGAACAAACCCGACGTTTGTAGGTCCGCTTGGCTCTTTGCTCTGGGACAGCCTCTGACTTCGTTTTTTTTTGCCCTAAGGTCGAACACAGACAGTGCCTCTAATGCCTTTTCGCGGCTCCATTTGTGCACTGTTATCAAATGGCGAGGGAGGTGAATCACCTCTTTCTGACAGGCAGGCACTGGACAGCGATGTTTCTGTCTTTTATATGATTTCTCCATTTTGACTGGGTCACAGCTAGCCATCTTATGATAGAAACAGAGCATAGTAATCATAACCTGCGCAACACGCGTCCCTTTTTAGGGCCTAAATCGCCCTATTGCCCCTCACAAGTGTTAATGGATATTCAAGGGAGCTAAGGGGGGCTCCCATACAAATATCCAGAGCATTTCATCCGCATGGTGTTGGGGCACCATAAAGAAAGCAAACGCGGAAATTACCTCTAAACGTCGTGTGGACTTCAAAATGAGGGGAAGACGTTATCGATTGAGCCTTGCATACTCCTCTCAATGTGGGATGTAAACCTTAATATTTTAGTGTTTAAAACGCTCATGAATCGACAAAAATGTGTATCGATGTATATCATTAAATAAAAACAAATTCAGGGAATGAAATAGAAGCAAGGATGTCACTGGCTGCGTATTATTGATGATATAAATGATGGAGCACCGACATTATCAATCTTATTCTACAACTTATTGTTACACTAAAATGTACTCATACAATGTAGGAGATAAGAATAAAACGTTTTATTTGTCGTTTAAATAGGGTTTGGATATTTACTGTAGAATTCAGTTTCTGAATTAAGCCCTATTTTCTAAGGTTACCAAAAGGAACACCCAAAGTTACGAAAGGGAACATGTGCTCCTTTTTGTAACTTGGCTTAGGTTACAAAAAGGATCACAAATGTTACAAAAGGGAGCACATGGTTACAAAAAGGAACATATGCTCCTTTTTGTAACTTGGCCTATGTTACAAAAAGGAGCACTGTTCCCTTTCGTAACCAAACCTTGGTTACAAAAAGGAACAAAGTTACAAAAAGGAACACGACTCGGTTACAAAAAGGCCCATGAATCTATTCATTCATTCATTCATTCATTCATTCATTCATTCATTCATTCATTCATTCATTCATTCACTCATTTAGTATCGGCTAGGTAGCACAAACTGTCTACAACAGCCTTCGATACTCATTATGTGTTCTTGTACTTACAGCAAGCTTGGCAAACTCGGCACTCTTTAGTGCCGCCATTTCCGCATTCATCAGCTTTGCTAAGAGAAACTCGCGGAACTCCGGACCCTAGACAAACAAACAAGTCATCTGTCAGATTGTATCAAAACCCGTCACCTAGCCTGCGTAACAAGCGCAAAGGGACAAAGGGGTCCACAAGAATAGCAGGAGGGGTAAGGGTTAGGGAAGGAACTCTTTCTTTTGTGCATCAATGTCCATCTTATTTACACCTCCCGCTCGCCCTTACTAGGGTTTAATGTGGATAAACTTTATGTAAACTTGGTTGACGTTGGAGGCGGGGGTGATGGTTAATGTCGAGAAGTCGTTTCGCTTGTTGTGAATGAGAAGGGGAGAGGTACATAGTCGAATGTACACGACAAGCCCACGTGTGGGTAAAAATCACTAAATCAAAATGTAAAAGGTGTCGTAGGAAAAATGAAAATTATTTCTTATTTACAAAGTCGTAAATAACTGCTAGATGAATGGGGGCTATTTAAAACCGTTTCTGACAAAACTTTGGGGATGGCAGGAACGAAACCGTTTGGATAGCTTCAAATTCAGCGAATAGATAATACTTGCCCTTGGACACTTGGACAGACAGAAACATAAAATTTGTCTGTTTCGTTAGTTTCCAAATCAACTGGAAACCAGTGATTTTTTCCTAAACTAGGCGACATGTCGAGCGCGACATGTATCGTGCGAAATGTCTCTTAAATGTTTTCTAGTTTTGCCACTACCAAAAAAATGTAATGAGCGTCAAATTTCGTAAAGTGCGACACAAAAATGTCTCTCAACCATCCGAGAAACATTCCTTTGTAGCTGCTACAACATTTGTCGCGCGCTACAATGTCTGCTTGGGTGGCTAAATTGGAGACATGTAGGCGACATGTAGCGCGCGACATGTCGCCTAGTTTATCCATGTCTTTAATCACATGCTAATGCGGGCTTTCCGCGTAGCCGGTTGACAATAAAATTTCGAAAGGGAGAGAGGTGTACCTTTCTAAAGATTGCAGGGTTCGGCATCTTCGGGCCGAATTTAGGAACATCTTCCTTTGCAGTTACTGAAACCTACAGAGTAAGCACATTGTCAATAGCACAACATCCCTTAGCTTGGAAAGAAAACTAAATAACTCGGATAGTGTTGTTTTTAGAGCGTGTTGCGTTACCTTGTATCTAGTGTCTGGGTGTTGCGTTACCTTGTATCTAGTGTCTGGGTGTTACGTTACCTTTAATCAAGTGTCTGGATGTTGCGTTACCGTGTATCAATTGTCTTGGTGTTGCGTTACCTTGTATCTAGTGTTTGGGTGTTGCGTTACCGTGTATCTAGTGTTTGCGTGTTGCGTTACCTTGTATCTAGTGTCTAGGTGTTGCGTTACCTTGTATCTAGTGTCTGGGTGTGGCGTTACCTTGTATCTAGTGTCTGGGTGTTGCGTTACCTTGTATCTAGTGTCTGGGTGTTGCGTTAGCTTGTACCTAGTGTCTGGGTGTGGCGTTAGCTTGTATCAAGTGTTTGGGTGTTGCGTTACCTTGTATCTAGTGTCTGGGTGTTGCGTTAACTTGTATCTAGTGTCTGGGTGTTGCGTTAACTTGTATCTAGTGTTTGGGTGTTGCAATACCTTGTATCTAGTGTCTGGGTGTTGCGTTACCTTGTATCTAGTGTTTGGGTGTTGCGTTAACTTGTATCTAGTGTTTGCGTGTGGCGTTAGCTTGTATCAAGTGTTTGGGTGTTGCGTTACCTTGTATCTAGTGTCTGGGTGTGGCGTTACCTTGCATCTAGTGTCTGGGTGTTAAATTACCTTGTATCTAGTGTCTGGATGTTGCGTTACCTTGTATCTAGTGTCTGGATGTTACGTTACCTTGTATCTAGTGTATGGGTGTTACGTTACCTTATATCTAGTGTTTGACGTGTTTGGTTCTTCCACTTGAACCACTATGAACACATGTAAAAAGTGCGAGCGGATGGAAGTCGGCGAGAAGGGGGTGTTATCGTCCTGTTAAGGAGAAACGAAAAGCACAGTTTAAACAAAACCATGGATTGATATGATGATTCATATGAACAGGGATGTTAACCATGGCCTCATAAATACAATCTGAAATCCCGCACCTGGAACACAATGCAAACAATGTCGTTGCCTATGTGGCGCTTTCTTTGAACCTGTATAATAAAGAAGAGCATAAATCAAGGAGAAGGAAGCATTCTTCGTATCAAAGAGGCCTTGGATTACTGGCTGAGATGGCACGCACCATGTCCCTTCAACTCACACATTTGTGGTGCGTGCCATCTCGGACCAGGCTGCAGTATGACGATGATGATGATAATGACGTCATGTCCGTAGCTAGCAAAGGCCTCCCACATGGAATTGATTGGTGGAGAACCTGGGTATGAGCATAGGGAGAATTCTTTTTGTTTAACCTCGCTCCTCTACCTTCCCATCCACTCTCACTTCTCAGTGGTTTGTTCATGTGTAGCAAATTTGTGAAATTCTGTACCTGACTTTGTGACAAAATTGTGATGAAATACTGCAAGAAATGAGAAATACAGGACACCCTGGAGATCCCTGCGGATACTTACCTGTTGTGTGTCACCATTGCTGAATGGTAGAAGTGTGGACACGTGGAACATCACCTCCCTGTACGCGAGAACCGACATGGATAAGCATATCACGTATGTCTGTTGGCTCAATTTGAGTGACAATGTTGTTATGATAGAGCCATTTTTATTTCAAGATGTTATGCATTTCACAGCGACTGTGAGCAGATTCATCTCAGAACAGAATTGAACACCTTATTTGTAAACATACGAGTCGGATCCACGGTTGAAAATCGTATCCATTTATTAATATTTTTCAGAAACGTGAGAATCCGCCCACACACAAAAAAAAAAACATTTTTAAATGCAATAGAGTTATGATTTTGAGCAAAAAGCGATTTGTGATATGTGCTTTTGGTAGGTAGTGTGCATAGAGCATGTCTTCTCGTACTTGTTGTTATGCTCAGTGTGGACTGAAGACTCCCCGGTTTGCCCATACTTCACGTCTAGACCGCCATTATACCTGCAATAAAGAGAGCAATGTCTATTTTCTACTCTTAGAAGAGAACATAGCAACTCCAACCGCAACTCTAACAATATTTTTATAATTAAGCGCTATAGAAACTATGATATTATTTTAACCGCAGGGAGGGGCACTGGCCCATCAGTCTTTGACATAGTATGAAAACCAAAGGGGGGATGGAGTGGGGACCCAAGGTGTAGAGTGTTGGGAAGGGGCACCAAGGGATGGTGGGGTGGGGGACCCAAGGAAGGGAGAGGAGGGAATTACCCGTTGAAGTCTTGGAGTCGCACCCTGTGCCCAAGCATTTGCAGAAACTCATCCATAGCGGGACTGTGGTGCTTGTTACAAAAATACTCCTCCTCTGAGATCTAAAAGATCATGCATATGTGAGATAAGCCATAAAAATACTCCTCCTCTGAGATCTAAAAGATTATGAATATGTAAGATAAGCCATAAAAATACTCCTCTGAGATCTAAAAGATCATGCATATGTGAGATAAGCCATAAAAATACTCCTCCTCTGAGATCTAAAAGATTATGAATATGTAAGATAAGCCATAAAAATACTCCTCTGAGATCTATAAGATCATGCATATGTGAGATAAACCATAAAAATACTCCTCTAAGATCTAAAAGATCATGCACATGTGAGATAAACCATAAAAATACTCCGCTAAGATTTAAAAGATCATGCATGTGTGAGATAAGCCACGAAAATACTCCTCCTCTGAGATCTAAAAGATCATGCATATGTGAGATAAACCATAAAAATACTCCTCCTCTAAGATCTAAAAGATCAGGCATATGTGAGATAAGCCACAAAAATACTCCTCTGAGATCTAAAAGATCATGCGTATGTGAGATAAACCATAAAAATACTCCTCCTCTAAGATCTAAAAGATCATGCATATGTGAGATAAGCCACAAAAATACTCCTCCTCTGAGATCTAAAAGATCATGCATATGTGAGATAAACCATAAAAATACTCCTCTGAGATCTAAAAGATCATGCATGTGTGAGATAAACCATATAAATACTCCTCCTCTCAGATCTAAAAGATCATAAATATGTGAGATAAACCATAAAAATACTCCTCTGAGATCTAAAAGATCATGCATATGTGAGATAAACCATATAAATACTCCTCCTCTAAGATCTAAAAGATCATGCATATATGAGATAAACCATAAAAAATACTCCTCTGAGATCTAAAAGATCATGCATATGTGAGATAAACCATATAAATACTCCTCCTCTGAGATCTAAAAGATCATGCATATGTGAGATAAACCACAAAAATACTCCTCTGAGATCTAAAAGATCATGCATATGTGAGATAAACCATATAAATACTCCTCTAAGATCTAAAAGATCATGCACATGTGAGATAAACCATAAAAATACTCCTCCTCTAAGATCTAAAAGATCATGCATATGTGAGATAAACCATAAAAATACTCCTCTGAGATCTAAAAGATCATGCATATGTGAGATAAACCATATAAATACTCCTCCTCTCAGATCTAAAAGATCATAAATATGTGAGATAAACCATAAAAATCCTCCTCTGAGATCTAAAAGATCATGCATATGTGAGATAAGCCATAAAAATACTCCTCCTCTGAGATCTGAGGGCAGTACTGGTAAGCCGGTGTTATCATAGTACTGTAATTTTTATATCATGAATAATCCATACCATAATCATCTAGTAAATGTTGTGTCACCCTTCGTTTTCATGCCCTGTTCGAGTTGGATGTTAGCAAACCACTAAAAACACTAAACTGCTAAACCATCTTCATTGACTTTACTAGAAGGCAAATCTAATTCAGATTCTAGTGAGACAGTCCATTTTGAATCAAAGTGAAGACGAATATCAAAGCAGTGTTTTACCTGGCCAAATTTCTGATAAATAATACCAAACTTGAAGGCCCGAGAAGCACTGTGTTCATCATATTTGACAATCATATCAGAAGCCTGCAAACAGCCAAAATAAGACACAATTGTGAACCAAAAGCAAGCAAAGAAGACTTTATTTTAGAGCTTATAGGAAAGCTTGCCATCCTCATTAATGGAGGTGATTGCCTTACAGCAGCTACCACACTGTTTGAAGAAGAAGAAAGAAAAGTGTCAACCTACTTGAGGATGGGCTATCACTTGAATTTGATCCAACGTTTCCACTTCATCTCCAAGGATGTACTAAGACAACAACAATGACAGCTTAATTAAATGGTTAAACAAATATGCTAAACACCACAGCCAAATAGTCAACAATCATGACATGACATTTTAAATGTAAAAAAAGCCAACTTTTGCAGGCTCACCTTGATAATATCCTTCGGACTGGGCTGTTCTGAGAGGTTTTCAATTGGGAGAAGATCCACTGTTGTTTTTTCACATGTTCTAAAAAGATTAAACACCTTGCTTGAAAATTCTGTAAACATGGTCATTCACCTGGTCATCACTTAAACATTAAAATCATGTTAAAATTAAAAAAAGTGTTTTCTAACTGCAAATGAAAGAAATATCACAGAGGCTTCTGAAGCAGAGTGTGAATACCAACAACTTTGGGGACATAACTCTGTGATATTATCTTAATATTTTGGAAGCAGAAATTCATGAATACTATTGATTAAAAAAAAACCCTTGTCAGCAACACCTTTGCTATTGTTTTCATTTAAAATTAATATTTTGGAAGGCACATAATGTGATAAAACCTTGAAATGACCATCTAAAAAAGTTTAATACTTTATTTACCCATTTCGATCAAAAATATCACTTTGGTTTCCCCAAATTTAGGCTCTATTTCCAGTGCTCAGAGAAACGAGCTGGAAATCAAGCCTACCCCATATCAGCCGATGAAAATGGATGCTTTATCACACGTATTTTTACTAGATGAAAAAATAGCTGCTGCAGAGACTTATTCAGTTTATTCAGTAATAAAATCTGCCAGCAGTTTAACAGGCCTGTGTTAACTGGTGGCTGTTTTTGATTTTGACTTTTTTTAACTGAGATCTAACCTGATGATAACACGGATAAACCCCTGAGTATCTGATTCACTTGTCCGCTCAACTTCTTGCTTGATAGAGATTATAATTGGTCCAAGTTTCTCATCGTCGCACAAGAAATTCAAGTGTTCCTATGGTTAAATAATAAAAAAAAATCAATAAACTTTCAACTTAAACGCTGCTGGTGTTTTATAGGCGTTTTGCTGCACACAAAATGGGGATCATATTGAGAGAATTACAATATTGTTAATATCACTAATATGAGTATGAAAATGTTGATGATTGGTGCTTGCAGTGATAATTTTGGATTATGATGATGATGATGATTGTGATGATGTTGATAAAGAAGATGACTATGATGATGACAGCAATGACAATGTTAACAGGTACTCACTTTGCCCTGAAAGTGTTTCCTGTAGCCTTCCACTGTCTCATCACTGTTAACACAGCTAAGGTGTGTATCATAGTAAGGTGTCAGTGTCCTTGGCATGCCATTCTCCTGCACGGCATACTGATGGTTACTACCCTCAAGCCAGTACTCCCCGCCCACTGGTAACACCACCAGAGGGTATGGCCCCCCACTAGCTAACACCTGCCATCGGAGACATAACACATTAGCACTGTAGTGCCACACCCATCATTAACACTAGAGTACGCCCCCCAAACTAGCTCACACCTGCCATCAATGATAAAATAGATTTGACCCCGCCTATCGTTAACATCAACACATGTGGTCAGCGACAGGATACTCTAGATTCAGCCAGTGGTTAACTCCAGAGAAAAGCTCCCTTAACACCAAAAGAGAGAACGCCCCCCACTTACTAACATCTGCCTTAAGAGACAAGAAACATTAGACCCAGCCCATTGCTAACACCAGCAGAGAGTAAGCCCCTCCCACCCACCCACACACACACACCACCACCACTATCTAATACCTCCTGTCAGAGCCATCACAATAAGCAATGTAGCCCATCTGTACTGTTATGAGTACTCAACCGGGTAACCATCAGAAGAAATAACATGCTTAGCCAGAAAAAGAAGCCTTGAAACACATTAAAAAAAGATATTTAAAAGTTCAAAGTGAAATTAATTTTTGAGCTTCATTCTCTCTTGTTGTTTCATGATCTCTGATAGGATCAAACATGAACAAACAATTGTTAGATCCAGTCTACATATAAATGTTATCACAGTAGTGTGTAGAGTTACAAATAAGTACTGCACCTCTCTGATAGGATCAAGCTCAATGCTGCCTCTTGACCTCCTTAAATTGTAGTTCTGAAATCAGAAAAAAAAAATTCACTTATAATAAGCTTATTTAATGATTTGATATATTATCTTTTATAACTTGACATTGTTGTTGTAGCTGAGAATGGACATTACCAGGCAATCAAGTCTTTTCAATTGTCCAAATGCCACAGGAAGCCATAGCTCTATCAAATGCCCAATATAATAAGTCTCTCCTTAGCTTCCCTTGTTAGACACTGAGGGTTATTGGAGCCATACAGATGTTACATATTACCAAGGTCATGGTTGTACATGGTGTACATGGTTGTATTTAAATAATTACCACTGGCATTGTCAAGTATCATAAAGTCATAGCACTGTAGCAGCTTACCAAATTTAAATACTTCTGATTTAGCAGATTTACTACTCCTGCACCCTACCTCCGGCATGTTGTAATTGTTGCCTTGTCTCTTTTCACTGTCTTCTTCCCACCTTGTTATCTTGAGCGCAGGGGCCTCACACCTCTGTTCATCCAAGCGGTCAGACTACAAAATGGCAACATAGCAATGTCCTCATCCAAGCGGTCAGACTACAAAATGGCAACATAGCAATGTCCTCATCCAAGTGTTCAGACTACAAAATGGCAACACAGCAATGTCCTCATCCAAGCGGTCAGACTACAAAATGGCAACACAGCAATGTCCTCGTCCAAGTGGTCAGACTACAAAATGGCAACATAGCAATGAACTCATCCAAGCGGTCAGACTACAAAATGGCAACACAGCAATGTCCTCATCCAAGCGGTCAGACTACAAAATGGCAACGCAGCAATATCCTCATCCAAGTGTTCAGACTACAGCATGGCAATGTATCAATATCTTCATCAAAGCGATCTGACTACAACTTGGCAACATATCAATATCCTCATTCAAGTGTTCAGACTACAATATGGCAAGATATCAATATCCTCATCCAGGCGATCAGACTACAACATGTCAAGATATCAAAATCCTCATCCAAGCAATCAGACTACAAAATGGCAACATATCAATATTTTCACCCAAGCGATTAGGCTACAAAATGGCAGCATATCAATATCTCCATCAAAGCGATCTGACTACAGCATGGCAACATGGCGTGTTGCGTTTTCTGCATGCCAATTTAGCATGAACAACATTTAAATAAACTAAGCTTGATAATTTCCCCATTGAGAGCACCCCTGTGGAGATACAGTATATCATTTTTCCATGAGTATTAACAATACCTGAAATTTTCCAAGTAAATCAAAGAGCTCATCTTCATACTAGAAAAAAAAATATAAAAAGTTCTTTTAAAATTTATTGAAAACATTTTGTAAACCAAGACATGGTGGTGTGGCTAAGTGGGGTACATGCACGGCCCTTGGTGGAGTCATTTCTTATTAAGGAATCTTCAAATACTGTGCTTTTTCCATATAATACCTATGACTGCTCGCTCCCCTCTGCCAACCCTAGGTACGGGCCAGAGCTGAATGGCACCAAATTGTTGTTTAAATGCTCAAATACTTGAGGCCAGCACTGTGGGCTTATCCAGAATAATGAAACACTCAAGCAGCTGACCAAGTTACAGGAAAAAGTGCTTTTCTCGATCAAGGTAATCTCATATAATAATCATATGTGTCAATTGAATGAAAATTCAAGCTTAGGGAGTGTTCAATAAATACCCTTAGGGCATGGGGAAGGAAGATTTTGACCCCTTCAGGGTACATTTTTTGGGGCACCCACCTTCCACAAACTCCAGGATTCCAGTTGGACTCATAAGATATCAGAACAACCCTTAGAGTGCCTATTTTGTTCATAGCCCCCCTTTGGATGGTTAAATTTTTTTGGAGCCTCTTTGACCTCTAAGGGTATTAAATGAACACTCCCTTATGCCTTGTTTTGGGGTTGAAAGCTATTGAAGAATTGAGTTGGTAACTAATAATAAGACTACAATAATTGAATCATAGAGTTGTGAATAATAAATAAGTTCCATGGTCAAAAAAAGTGGAACTCACATCTTGATCCATGGAGGCCATTGATATAGAGCCCCTGGCCAAGAGCTGGACACTGGGAAGGGACTAGCAGCGTGGGGAGCACCCCAAGGAACACCATCTTTGGTTCCTGAAATAAACAATCATAAAAATCAAGTACAAACAAAATAGTCAACATAAAAAGCAAAATGAATCAGAAATATTTTAAAATGTCGGTATCATTACACAACCAACATCAACAGAATAAGCATAGCAGCTACAATAATCATAGAAAAGTTATGAAGCTGAGAATTATTCTAGAGGTACTGTCTTCCAATAAAACAGATTTTATGGATATGTTTTGTAAACAACAACACTATGTCTCATACCCAATTTCATGCATATTTGCTTCCAAACAAAACCAGATAATGAAATGAATTCGAACAAGATTGTGGTGGCTACAGAATTGCTAGATTTTCCACTAAAATTCCATAGCCAGTCTCCAGCCTCTAACAATAAAAGACATGAGACGTGTTTGACATGACTTGTGGTATGGTTTGTTCGAAGTGTCTAGAATTTCACAGGTAGAACAATAAAAGTATCAGGAATGGTTAATGAGTGATCACCACCAACAACGGTCCTATACAATAGCCAACAAGTCCAGACTCTAATAAATAAAATGTTAATTATCATGTAATCAGATCATCGGAAATTTAGCAGAAAGACTCAGGATAATTTTCAAAAGAATGGAAGCGCAGGGATAATACAGGAACCCGAGGCAAAGATTAACAAGAGTGCCAAAAATGTTGAAATAAGGCCTCAAGGCCTTGTTGCCAAAGTGCTTTTGTACGCTTGCACGATAAGCTTTGAATAAATACCGTAGGTAAACTACTGTCATATCGGATTTAAAATCAGAGAAAGCAGGAAGAAGTAACTAAAGAAAAATTAAATCCACGTCATGTATTTTGGTTCTGAATAAAAAACACAAGGCTATCGGAAATTGGGCGGGCATTCCTTGGCTTCTATAGTGATAAAGAAGGTTTTCAATTATTCTGAACACCAAAGGTGACGTTTATGACCACAAGCAATGAATTCGAAGAGTCGATCAAAATTTTAGCTCGATGTTATAAAGGTCAAATAAAAACCCCTCAAGCGGTTGTGAATTGCTTTGTCCTGAATTAAAGAGAGTGCAAAATAGTTAATAAATACCGATGAATATCTGACAACAGGGCATGGAGTTTATAAATACGCGATAACAACAGGCTTCTGCAGCTAAAAGCACCGCACAACTCACCACGCGCGGGCGAACGACGATATGACCACCGGTATAGATGCCATGGAGAAATCGCTCGCACAAACCAGTGGGGAGGGATAAAGCGAGGCCCTTAATCTACCTTTCACGGCAGTTCTCAACTTGTTTCATTTCAAAACTTTTGCAGAATAAATATTGATTGATGCAAAATCTGCATAATAATAATTCCATCAGCCATTATCACACTAGATCGCTGGTTTCGGTCAACTGACAGCTATGAGTGACGTTCTCGTTGACTATGTGGTCAATTGTGAGCGATGTACACGAATAGATCGCTTGGCTCTGAGCTTCTGGGATATACCATGCTAAAGTGAAAATCGCTCGAGCATTCCATCGTTTCGTCCAACAGGAATATTATTGGGGGATTAAAGAACAATATCAATATACACACGCTAGAATCCTAGATCCAGTCAGGCCACTCACGTCACAAGCTAAACACCACACTAAGTACAGTAATCGCAAACAAACTCCACAAGGATTACTTACCTTTCGTATATCAAATGCAGGGAAATCGAAGTTAAATTCACAGAGGAAAATCAACGGTTTGCATTTAGTTTCCCGACTTGACTCAAGAAAAGAAGCCGCTGACCTAATACTAATAACAACGCGGGCTATATATGCATGGAATGCAGTTGATTTTTGGCCCGTGACAAACTGAAAGGGACACAGTCTTTCATGCTTTCGAAAGAAAAGAGCATTACTGTTGTTATAGATGCATCGCGCCTCCCAAAACTCGGCATTAAGAAAATGTGGTTTGTATCAAGAAATACTTGAGTTCAGAAGGACGCGTATCACTGCGGTGAATTTTTTTTTATTATTACTCATTGATTAAACAAGTGATTCACCGATATATAAAGAACATTACTTCTGCAAAGGATTTACTCAGTTATTTAAGTACCATGGGAATAAAAAGAGAATAAGATTAGTTATCAAAAAAAGATTCTATCAGTTTTCGCCAATCATCACCTCCTAATTCTTGTTACGTACGATAATCAGATACGTATCATTCATATTAAAATCGCTCTATCTTTTTTTGCGGATGACCCAAGACGACTACAAATTTGCTTATGCATATAATACCACAGAAAAGACAACACATTTAAAAATTTTATCGATTTATGTTTTTCTCTGTTTGCACTAGTAGCTCCGTAGCAGCGGTTATAGTTCCGTAAAAAATATGCTCAAAATTAATGTATAAAAATGGTTTTAACTTCGCAATGCAGCAGGTTAACAAACCAACAATCGTCAATGGGCTTTTTTTCGTGTGTCGCTAACAAATTCATATTGTAAGACAGGCCCGTAGCTGGATATGATTTGGGTATGTATAAAAATGTCACTCAAACAGTTTCAGGCTCTTGAAATATTGTGGATCACTTGGGGAAATGGACTCCTGGTGCTTGGACCCCTTATCAAATATCATAAGATTTCTTCTCAGACTGACGTGACCTTTTTTATTGTGTATATAGACATGGTATCTTTTATGAATTGTGATCCTTGGTTTCCTTTAGTTTGCTGTTAATGGTTCTTTATCATTGTGCTAATTGTGTGATGATTATGATGATTATTTCATCAGTCCATTCATTTCGTGTCAGTGGTAGCACTCCGGAGTCCATTTTTAGTGCACATGCCTGAAAATAATAGCTGTTCTAACATTCCATTTTGGTTTGAATGGGTCAAATAACATTTGACCAAGAGTTCTGCAAAGCCCTCCCATAACAACATTAGGTGAACATATTCACCCTATATAGCTACCAACTCCCTTGCCTTAGCTTCAAAATACCCAGTTTGTGGCTATTATTTCCTGGTTTGATAAGATGTTGAGAATCAAGGCAAATAAGTCAATAGCTTGGACATATTTCATACTATGACTTTGATAACCAGGATTTACAAGCTTTGATTTGTTGGTGCCCTGCTTCAGTCTGTGAAGAGAAAAATCTGGCCTTGCACCAAAAAATGTCAGATTCTTAATGAACGTAAACTAAATGGGCCAGCCCAGAAAGAAAACCACTTGAAAACTTCTATCCTGCTGGATCTTGTGGACTGTGTCAACAGTTAGAGACAAATACAGACTTTAAAAGAAATAGGTTGACACCCTTTAGAGGTCTTTTTTAATATACTATATTTTGGCAGGCCAATGCCTGCAGTTAATATTTAATAGTAAGAGTAGCATGTTTGCAGCTAATATAAACAACTTCAAAAAATAATTAACTAAAAAATGATAATTATAATAAGGAGTTGTGTCAACTAAGTTATTTTACAGTAAACAAAAGTCATCAATAAAGCTTTTTGAGTAGTAAAACACATTCATGAATGTAGCAGATATTATCATTTAAAGAAAAACTTAAGGATGTTTTCCTTTTCATTACATATAATTATCTATTACAGCGAAATGACAGACTGTTATTATTACAGGGAAATAGCAGACTGTTTGAGTGGCAGCATAATCTTCCCCACAAGAGCTTTTCTGAGAGATTTAACAAGGACTAAAAGTGCATTACTATAATGGTGGCAAGTCTTACATTATATGCATGCTTTTATACCTTCCTTGCCTTTTTTGTAATGATTATAAAAAGTATTATATTTTCTGGTCAGCCAAGAGGTCACATTAGAAACGACTTCAGTGGATAGTCACTAAAATACAAATCCTCTCTATTCTCTCTTTTTTTGGAAAGTCAAATTTGAACAAAATATTCATAACAGATCATAAATAACAAGTAATTTTTTTTAATTAAATGGAAATAGAATTTACAAAAAGACAAAAATATCCATATTGAGGTTGCCTTTTATGTTAGTATACTTTTACATGGATATTTCTTACAATTTCTTACCAGATCAGGACAGAGAGTACAGGACAGGTCATGGGTGTTGATACAAACACAGTTTTAGCTTTGAAGAGCTTGTTTAAACAAAAACAAGACATAAACTTTCGTATGTTACTTCTTACACTATTGCTAGTTAGTTAGTTAGTTAGCAGTATTTTAAACTTAATGAATGATAATATCGAATTTTTGAGAATTTTAAGATCGATACAAATGATCACTTATTTTTTGGAAGAGCAAGAAAAAATGTCCTCGTAACAAAGTTTGAGTCCACTTATGGAAAAATAAATAGTCCAAGGCTAGCAAGAAAAAGTTTCTTTCTCTGTGGCTAAAAGGTTTCAGAAATTAGTAGGCATATGACGATGTAGGAAGACTTTGAAAAGCAAGCGTCGTTTTCCCCATTCTCGCCCCCCATGTTGTGTGGATTCCTTGAGACAAAGTCGATTTTTCCGCCCTGTTATCTGATTGGCTTATCCGTGCGTCTAAAAATAGCCTGATCCTAGGAAACGCCGTGACACCAGGGGCTCATAATACTTATGAGCCCCTGGTGACACCTAGAATTGTGTGATTTATTTTGTTAATTTTCGTGCACGGGAGCTCAACTAAAAAGCCGTTTTTATTTACAAGAACAAAATGTGAATGCTACGGCCGCCAATGCGTTGTCGTGTCTTTTAGGAGTTCTGCAATAAAAATCCTAGCCTGCTTGCAGGCGGTACTCGGTGTTATAATCGCGGAAAACCCTCTCCGTTCGATGATCGGGCGCCATATTGTATTCTAAGCCGCACGGTTCCTGGGGGCGAGCGCAAAAACGGACGCAGGGCAGGGGGGAAAGGAGAGGGCCCTGCGTCTGTTTTTGTGCTCGACCCTTTGTAAGTTAGCCAGCTAATGATTTAACTATGGTTAATCTTGGCCGTTTTATTATCCTAGCATATTGATATATCAATCACAATTTCAGTAATTACTTTAATACAGAATTATATTTTATTGAGCGCTAAATAATATCCAGGAGGTTGTCTTTAAAATGAAGTTATTTATTCAGCCGGATGACTGAAATCAGCGGCCCACATAATAAAAATTAACCGTTACGATTTGACATTATTTGGAATGAAAGGATTAATTGAGAACAGGATAAACAAATCAATCCTTTTCGCGGCTTTTTTTTTTTGCAGTCAAACCAAAAACAAACTATCGACGCAGGTACATGCTCGAGGATCCAGCGTACTTTGCGGGCGCTCCCAAAGGTCCCGCAAAGCGCCCGCAAAGTACGCTGGATCCTCGAGCATGTACCTGCGCCGATAGTTTGTTTTTGTTGTTCAAATCTACAATATTCGAGGCAAAAAGATAAAAACAAATGCTGAGTGATACGGAACTAGGACTGCTACGGAACTGGTTATCGTACTGTACTGCCTTGATATAATGCCGCGATACGGACCGAGTTGTGTGAGAAAAGATAAGCCATCGGCGGTAGGAAGGCGTACATTTTCGTACCCGCAAAAGCGTTGACACATTTTTCCTGTTCTTGTCTTTTAGTGATGACATGACCTTATAAACATTTTACGATCCAAGTCTGACACGAAGCTCCACAAATCTCAGTCAGTAGGATAAGCGATAGAGCCTTTGCTTGGTGGAGGTCTCTTATCTTATCTCATCCACTCGTCTCGTTGGCTGGAATGTCATCAAGCTAGTACTGCATAGGAGACAGCCAGGTTAAGCGGTAAAAGAAACGCTTTCTTGTCCCACTCGGGTTCCCGCCACAAGACTTATCAATATATTCTTCAGCTTGAGTTCCGAAAAATAATAAATATGAAAAATAAACGGATACCATTCCTTCATTAATACTAAAAAGGTAACAAACTATCTTGACACATAGGAACTTCTCTTAAAATTACCCTCGGGATGTTTCTAAGAAGTTAAATTTGTGAACTGGATTTTGATGGGGACCGGGACTCGGCGAGGCAAACGAGAATGATGCTTCCTTTCAGGACCACGTTAACACTACGCCTTTTTCTGAAAAAAGCGGAGAGGATTATTGGTAATAGCCTACGTTCAACTGTCATTTCTGGGGGTAGTCCAGACCTGTAATATCCGGGCCCGTCAGGGTACCGGGAGAGTTTTCGGGATACTTTTCCGGGCGATAAGCAAATTATATAATTTTCAGAGTTAATGAATAAATTGGCTAAATAATAATAATAATAATAATAATAATAATAATAATAATAATAATAATAATAATAATAATAATAACAACAACAACAACAACAACAACAACAACAACAACAACAACAACAACAACAACAACAACAACAACAACAACAACAACAACAACAACAACAACAACAACAACAACAACAACGACAACAACAACAACAACAATAATAATAATAATAATAAATAACTTTATTCCAATAAATACCAATACAGGTATATTAGGATAATTTTCAAAGTAGGTTGGCTTATATGCCTATCCTCTATTCATAATATTTAATTACATCATCACAAAATTTCAGGACTAGGCTCGTAATGGAGTCATCTGTTAAGCTCATAATATACAAAAAAGGTCTTTTGGCCTTAACAGTTATAGAAAGAGTTATTGATCATTAAAAATACTTGACGTATATTATTGACATAGTCGCATTCCATTAAGGTATGGTACTCATCCCCAACCTTACTTTTTTCACATTTTTCACAAATCCTTAATTCATAAGCTAAATTTTTATAGCGGCCTGTTTCAATTGCTAGTTTGTGTGCCGAGACACGCAATCTAGTCATAGATTGTCGGCGTCTAACACTAGCTTCTGATAAATATTTTTCTAGTTTAAAATTTGTCTTGATCTTGCAATGAGCAGTGGGATCTGATTGTCTTAACTAGATTCCAGAATTCTTTCGGATTGCTGTCCGCCGCTAATTTAATTTTCTCTAATAGGTCTTTTACGCCTTTTAAGCTTCTTGGTTTATTGTTCGATGGTGTTAAAACGGCGAAATGGTGAACTTGTGGGTAGATTGTTTGCGAAACGAGAGTGTAATCTACTACACTCGCATAATTGTATATCAAAAAAATCGTACATTTGTCGATGTCTGTAGACGATTGGTACCCCAAACACTGCTATGGCATCGGCACTTTTCGAAAAAAAGACAAAAAACAAGTAGATACATTCTCATTTTGTAGCAAAACTTCCAATACCTTCGCAAATTTGTTAACATTTTTTAGGCGCACGATGACAGCTAACTGTCAAATCATTTGACAGAAAAGAAACCTGATTGGCTGGTAGGGAATCCCATAAAATGATGTTAGCCGTGATTGGCCCACTTCTTTCCGGGGAGTGGAATGGTTTCCTCAAGTGATGAAAACTCACTACAACTCGACACAACTTGAAAATGGCGAGATTTAATCGAAAAAAAAAAAGCACCAAATTGGATATTTCAACTTGGCCAATTCAAGATGAATAGTTGATCTATAAATTCAGCTGAAAATATTAAGGGAAAAAATACGTTTTGGGTATGTCATATTACAGCTCGGCTTTCCAAGTGAGTCGAAACCCTACTCCGCCAATGTTATTTTAATTATCGCCACCTTGAAAAAACTTCGCTCATGTCAACAAGCAGGGCAATGAGCAAATAACAACAATTAAGCATAATTTTATTTCATTTGTTAAGCTACTATATAATTATATTCACAGAGCGATGACTGGGTCACTCTTAAGATCGGGTCATATATTAAAACGGGACTTAATATTAGTCACATATATGATGTAAACATCATTTCCGGATTATCAATAGAAAACAAAAACTTTATTATTATCAACACCACCATCATCATCTTTGCCATGATATGGTTTCAAAAAAGTCAGGTTGTTATACATCGGGTCATATATTAAAACGGGACTTAATATAAGTCACATATATGATGTAAACATCATCAGCAGCACTTACACCATAGTCACCATAATCATCATCAACGCCACTTCCACCATTGTCATCCACACCATCTCCATAATCATCACTATCATTAAAATCAATGCCAAGAATTTATCGATGCATTGCCAACACCAAAATCCAGCGAGAGCTGAGCTCAACATCCATCAAACGGTGCTAAATACGAGCAATTCTTTATGCACAAACTATGCTAAATTTTATCAGTTCATCTTATCAACACCGACTATTAATACCGAGATAATACACCCAAGAACATTGTGAAGCAGACATATAATTAGAAACAGCCTGAACTCTACAAAGGGTGGTAGCAGCCTGGCTGTGCAAAGGGTGGTAACAGCTTGGACTCTACAAAGGGTAGTAACAGCCTGGACTCTACAAAGGGTGGTAACAGCCTGGACTACAAAGGGTGGTAACAGCCTGGACTCTACAGTGTTGTAACAGCCTGGACTGTACATAGGGTGGTAACAGCCTGGACTGTACAAATGGTGGTAACAGCCTGGACTGTACAAAGGGTGGTAACAGCCTGGACTACAAAGGGTGGTAACAGCCTGGACTGTACAAAGGGTGGTAACAGCCTGGACTCTACAAAGGGTGGTAACAGCCTGGACTCTACTAAGGGTGGTAACAGCCTGGACTGTACAAAGGGTGGTAACAGCCTGGACTCTACTAAGGGTGGTAACAGCCTGGACTGTACAAAGGGTGGTAACAGCCTGGACTGTACATAGGGTGGTAACAGCCTGGACTCTACTAAGGGTGGTAACAGCCTGGACTGTACAAAGGGTGGTAACAGCCTGGACTCTACAAAGGGTGGTAACAGCCTGGACGGTACGAAGGGTGGTAACAGCCTGGACTCTACAAAGGGTGGTAACAGCCTGGACTCTACTAAGGGTGGTAACAGCCTCGACTGTTCAAAGGGTGGTAACAGCCTGGACTCTACAAAGGGTGGTAACAGCCTGGACTGTACAAAGGGTGGTAACAGCCTGGACTCTACTATGGGTGGTAACAGCCTGGACTGTACAAAGGGTGGTAACAGCCTGGACTGTTCAAAGGGTGGTAACAGCCTGGGCCGGGTTCCTAGAAAGCAGGTTAACCCTAACCAGGGATAAAAGCCCTTTTTATCGAATCAAAAGTCAAGATTTATCACTGAGTTAGTGTTAACCTGCTTTATAGAAACCGGCCCCTGGACTCTACAAAGGTGGTGGTCACCTCATCTAAATGGCAAAGCTGTTGTTACCATCAGAAAACTAGAACAAAGTTCAGTCCCTGTTTTCCTTTTTTTGTTATCGTTCCTCTAGCTATTTTGCTGTCACCTATTTTTACATCATGCTATTTGCGTTTCCCGGGTGGTAAAGGCTGACTTGCTTTGGTTCATTGGATGGATCCCTTGTATGGATTCCTTGTAAGGATTCCTTGTACGGATTTCTTGTACGGATTCCTTGTACGCCGCATGGTTCTAAGCGAGTCCTGCTCGGAATTACACCATCGTCGTCTTTGTGGGGGGCAATTTTCCACAGGTAACCCACCAATCCCATTCTGTAAACACGGAGGAGATTAGAGGGCAGCCCAAATCGACTGGAAGCTTGAAGGACTTTTTGTCTTCTCGCACCTTGTAGAGCACTTCCAGCTCCCCCTTAAGCGTGTCCTGTGGGCGCAAGAGGGTGAGTAAGAACGTGTGATAATGGGCAGGATGTGTAAACTTGTGATGTTATGATGATTATAATGATCATAAAAAACCGACAGTGACGGCTGTTGTTGTGGTGTTGGTGAAAAAGAGGAAAATTCTTAATAGTGTCCCTCGCAGCCGTTCTAAGAATTTTACCAGATTATCTCCCACACAGAAAAATATATTTAGGAATGAAATTGAAAAATGAGTTCTCAAATTTGCGAGAGATGCCACGCTACCTGCAACTTCTGTAGATTCCAAACCCTGACGATCTGATGAAGTGTGTTTCTTGGAAAGACGTCAACTCCGGATAACGAGATTTCCTCAACTACTGCCGGCTACATTCAAAGAAAAAAGTCAGTTACTAACTAACAAAAAGGGTAAGGCGGCCTTACGGTTGACATGATGAGCTTAAGGTGGCGCGCCGAGGTTGTTTTGGCTAAACAGCTTTTACTAAGTTCCCTATATTAGACTCATTTTCGGCTTGGTTTTCGTGAATTTTTCAGATTTTATTAATACATCTATGCTTTGTCAGATCCCGCAAGATTCACACTTGTTTGAAATCAAATTATTTTTTTTCATGAGGTAAATGGAAGCAATATTTTTATATTAAAATAAAAATATCGAAATCTCCGCGATGAATTTTTTTCAGTAACACCTGACAATACTCCAGCTTGAAGCACACGAATTTTTGGCTTAAAACTGACCTGTCAAACTTCGCGATTGATGAATCTTGATTTTACGCCAAAATTGTCCTCGCTATCTTTGAAAAAATAAATGCACTCTTGCCTACAAAGATCCATCCCCGAATTTACGCCCCCTGCTAAGTCCACACCCTTAGACAACTTGTGTGAGAGGGGCAAGAGGACCAGTGTTGCACAAGAATAAATTGCAGATGGCCAATTCGAGAGTATTTTTATTAAGATCATTTGAAAACTAAAGAATTTATTTTTAGAGAGAGAGATGCTGGATAGCGGGGGTAGGTGTGGGGCTTGAAAACCCCAATCTTTAATCTTTAAATAACTTAATTGCCACTAGCGAGCTAATCCGGCAATTGGCGGTCAGCGGAGGCTGGCGCGTGAGAACGATAACGGACGACAACAAGTACAAAAACAATGATAATACAATGAAAATACTTGCGATGCGAATAACTTGCGATGCAAACAAACGAAAAACACGATGAAAGCCCATCATCGGATTAGCTCACTAGATAAGGCCTCTACAAAGTTGGCTGCAGATGGTAGACAGGGAAAAACTGCCTGCCTGTGGTAAAGAATTCCAGACGGGGATAGTGCGTGAGTAGAAGGAGAACTGGAAAGCGTTAATTTTAGCTGGGAGGAGTGAAAATTGGTAGCTATTACAGGCAATAGTTCTTGTGAAGTAGACGGCAGGCTTAGGTGAAACATCAGGCGGAAAATCAATTTTGACAAGGCCGGAGTTTATCTTATAAAAAAGTGCGAGGTCACTAACTGTTGGGGAAGAAGCCTGGTACCCTGGGGGATCCCCCCGTTAAGTAGTTGCGAGGAGGATTTTTTTTTTTTTGTTTTGTTTGGATTTGTTTTACCATCGAGGCAAACAGACTGCGAACGCCCTTGTAGAAAGGCTGCAACCCAGCGCAAAAGTGCCGTTTCAACATCAAGTGATCTTAACTTATCTAGTAAGATGTGATGGTCAATTAAATCGAATGCTTTTCTGAAATCCGCGAAAAAGAGTCTAACCGAGCAATTGCCGAGATCAAGGGCCTCAAGCATAAGGTGTAGAATATAGACAATAGCCTGTTCGGTAGACTTAGACGCAACTGCAAACTGCTTACTATCTATTTTATCTAAGACAGCGGGGAGCATTCTCGAAAGTGTTAGTCCTTCCATGATCTTGGCGACTTGTGGCGTTAGGTAGATAAGTCTCACATCGTTTTCCACGGTCTTGGCATGCTTGGACTTAGGGAGAGGACGTGCGATAGCAGACTTTAGAGGAGATGGGAAGAAGCCATCAGTTAGCGAGCTGTTGTAAAGTTCGCATATGACCGGAGCAAGTTCGAAGGAGAAGGTCTTCAGGATGGTATTGGGAATTCCATCGGGACCGGGTTCTTTTTTGATCTTGTTGGCAGATAGGGCTCGCTCAACCTCCGGGATGGTGGCAAGTAACCTAGCAGGGACTTCATCGACTTGAAAGGATGCCACATCGCGAGTAGTTAGAGGGGGGAGGTCATAGGTCAGCCCGACAAAGAAGGAATTCATCCTGTTACACAGAGACTCGAGAGGGTCGGAATCACTTGTGACAAGGAGCTGATCGTACCACTTTCCGTTACGACAGGAGCCACCAGATAAAGCTTTAACCTCCTTCCACCAACGACTGATGTTAGACTCTTTGAGGGCCTCAACCTTTCTCTCATAGAAGGTGCGCTTACAAGATTTAATTAGCCGCTGAACCTTATTACGCCACAAGTGGAAGGCTGGTGAGCCCTTGCCACCCCTGGAGAAGGCTCGTTGCCTTTTAGAAATAGCGTGTGTAATCCAGGGTTTATCCGAGGGAGATGCGTGGATAATATTGATAGGAAAGTACTTATTGAATGCTTCCGTCAGAGTACTGTGGAAGAGCTCGAATTTCTCCTTACACGAGGTCATGAGGAAGAATTCATCCCACGAGTGAGCAGTTAGCCATCTCCCAAACTCCCTTATTCGGCTATCACGCATATCGAGGCGCTCGATGGTTTTCTTAGGTGGCTTTCTGCGAGGTCCTTGTCGTATTAATATACAATAGTGGTCACTGTTCCCCAATTTCGGGAGAACTGTTCCCCAATTTCGGGAGACTGTTCTTGAGGTGGTACCTAGGAACTCAACATCCCTCCTAGGACACATTGTTAACGACATTCAAGCATATGCCCTAAAGAATAACATGCGCCTTAATCCATCAAAGTGCAAAGAAATGTCCGTTAGCTTCTTAAACTATGATAGTTGCAGTTGGCAGCCCATGGCCGTAGGCGGCAATACCATCGATCGGGTGCAGTCGTTCAAGCTGCTTGGCGTTCTCATATCATGTGACTTGACATGGGTTGCCCACTGCGACTTCATAATTAAGAAGGCTAACAAAAGGCTTTATGCTCTAAGAGTACTTAAGAAATGCGGCCTGGATGTCATAGAGCTGATAACAGTCTACCGGTCACTTATCAGATCGGTCATTGAATATGCGTCTGAAGCCTTTGCGAACCTTCCAAATTATTTGTCTGACGCCCTAGAGAAAGTTCAGAGGCGTGCGCTCAAGATCGCTTTCCCAGGTAGTAGTTATGAGGGCTCACTCACGCTTGCAAAGCTTCCAACGTTGCACGAGCGAAGAAATATCGCATGCCAGCGATTCGTTTCCAGAATCAAACCAGAGAATTCTCTTTTTGCTATCATTAAAGGGCGTCGCATTACGCATGATCCAGGTTATAATCTCAGATCTAAATCTAAATCTTATCAGAGGCCTACTAATACGAGTCGTTTCAACGAGTTCGTTACTGTTAAATATGCTAATTACATTTGATTAATTGTACTTTATTGTATTGCTTACTTGTATCTCTGACTAACCTGTAATCCAGTCTATACTGCGAAAGGTTGAATTAATCTCATTATTATTATTATTATTATTATTATTATAACTATTCTTCGATGTGACTGCCAGCCTAACACATTAATCATTTGGGTAACGCTACTTGTTCTTTGGTAATCCCCTGTGGTAAAGCGTGCGGCTCTACGCTGGACAGATAGAGATAGAGATATCTGTACGAAATGCACAACCCGGGATCTCAGTTCCGCTCGTGCAACTTTGTCACATGTGAAACAAACAAGGCAGCTATCGTAGATTACCATGTGTGACACTAGCGTGGGCTTCGTTTGAAGCGCGTTCAGACACTCAACTTTTGATTCTAATTTCTCATAAACGCAGGTTCGACATACAACTACATCAAGCAAGTACTTTCGGTAAGGCCTATTTCACCAATAGAGTCGGGTAATAGTTTGGAAGATGAGCGGGTTGCGCTAAAATGTTGAAAAGGAAAAATTCTTTAGTTTTTAAATTATCTTAACAAAAATACCCTCGAATTGACTATCTGAAATTTATTCTTGTGCAAAACTGGTCCTCTTACCCCTCTCACACAAGTTGCCTTAGGGTTTGGACTTAGCAGGGGGCGTAAATTCGGGGATTGATCCTTGTAGGCAAGAGTGCATTTATTTTTTCAAATATTGCGAGGACAATTTTGGCGTGAAATAAAGATTCATCAATCGCGAAGTTTGACAGGTCAGTTTTAAACCAAAAATTCGTGTGCTTCAAGTTGGTGTATTGTTAGGTGTTACTATAGATTTAGAAAATATATTAATATATTAATATATTAATATAAAAATATTGCTTTCATTTAACTTGCATGACAAAAAAATAATTTGATTTCCAAGAAGAGTGAATCTTGCGGAATCTGATAAAGCATAGATGCATTAATAAAATCTGAAAAATTTACGAAAATCGCGCCGAAAACGTGTCTTCTGTAGGGAACTTAGTATATAAGCTGTTTAGCCAAAACAACCTCGGCGCGCCACCTTAATGGGGTGACTCTAGCGAGGTCTCGTCAGGGGAAGGCCAATTGTACTTACGGTTGACATGATGAGCTTAATGGGGTGACTCTAGCGAGGTCTCGTCAGGGGAAGGCCTATTGTACTTACGGTTGACATGATGAGCTTAATGGGGTGACTCTAGCGAGGTCTCGTCAGGGGAAGGCCTATTGTACTTACGGTTGACATGATGAGCTTAATGGGGTGACTCTAGCGAGGTCTCGTCAGGGGAAGGCCAATTGTACTTACGGTTGACATGATGAGCTTAATGGGGTGACTCTAGTGAGGTTCTCGTCAGGGGAAGGCCAATTGTACTTACGGTTGACATGATGAGCTTAATGGGGTGACTCTAGCGAGGTCTCGTCAGGGGAAGGCCTATTGTACTTACGGTTGACATGATGAGCTTAATGGGGTGACTCTAGCGAGGTCTCGTCAGGGGAAGGCCTATTGTACTTACGGTTGACATGATGAGCTTAATGGGGTGACTCTAGCGAGGTCTCGTCAGGGGAAGGCCTATTGTACTTACGGTTGACATGATGAGCTTAATGGGGTGACTCTAGCGAGGTTCTCGTCAGGGGAAGGCCTATTGTACTTACGGTTGGCACGGTGAACTCCATAAAGAACTCTTGAAATGTTTCATCAGTCTGGTTGTGTGCGCACATCCTGATGTCCATGACATTTGCAAAGATCTCTTCGAGATGCAGGTCGATGACGAGGTCTGGTCTATAGAGTATTCGCAGGGGCTTGGGAAGGTCTGTAACCAACAAAAGGAATGACAGTCTTTTCCTTCCTAATCTCGTAATGGAGAACAGATTAACACCTTTTTCAATCACCATTTTGCCACCCAGTTGGACTCTAAGTTCACTCTTTCTCATCGTGTGTAGACGCGAACACCTTTAGAGCTCAAATGTTTGAAATAACTGTCAACCCGTTTACCGAGCGAAATCTCCAGTTTCTATTATTTTCACTTGTGGAAACTATTTATCCAGGGAAACAGTTCTATCAACGGAAACCTTTTATTTCCAAAATACGTTCATAACAATTCAGAACAAGTACTAGTTTCATCTGCTAATAGGCAACTTTAAGAAATCACATGACTTTTAGTAAGCAGAAAACGCGAAAATTATCAAACGCTTACCAAACAGCCAGAAAGTTTCTGTCGAAAATGGCTTGTTTTCATAGAAAGAAAGTTATTATTTTTTGGCAGCTAATTATTTGTTTATTTTGACACGTGTTTGCTACTGAAAAGGTCTTATGATTTCTAAGCGCAACTCGCCATCGCTAGGGTAGACTTACTGTGTGCCTTGACCCACAAGTCTACGCGCTCCCTGTACTCGTCAGGTTGTGTGTTTGGTTGGATGCGATCCGTCAGGCGACAGTCGATAACCGCGTCACTCTCGTGGCATGGCCGCTGAATTATGAAGCGATTATTTGCACGAAAGACAACATCTACAGCGGAAGATAAGTCACATGATTGGCACTACAATAAGTAGATCCACCCCTCCCCCCACCTCAACGGGGGGATTTTGTCAGGGTACCCCTAAACCTTCACCACTAGAATTTCTATCCGGATAAAGTAACCCATAACCCCTTATGCAATTTTTTAGTTAGCTTAAAGCCGCATTGTCACCAGTTTACTTCCGGTCGATTACCTAACAATCTCCGATGATCTTTAACGGAAAACGCGAAAAATATTTCAAAATATTTAAAGCAGTGTGTCTATACAATCCTTAATCTACGTATTCCAGGGATTAACTCGGTGCTAGTTACGTAGGGGTTTGTAATGGTTCGTTTTAATGCAATGTTTTATGTCGAATTGGTGTCCCGAATAAATGTGCATATGAAGTTAAAAAAAAAAAACTCTCTTTTTCACAGTTAGACGTTTTTATATGAAACACTTATGTTATGAGGCTTCATTTTTGTGAAAACTATGTGTGGACGAGTTGACTCTACTTGTGGACGAGTTGACTCTACTTGTGGACGAGTTGACTCAATTTGTGGACGAAATGGTTGTGGTATGACTGTAAACCGCTTTAAACACAATATTTTGTCTCGAAAAGGTATGAATAAGCTATTTCTATCTGATGCATTGTCAATGGCGCGGCGATGTCTCTGTAATAACGGAATGTTAAAGAAGGCCAGTCATACCACTATTTAATGCTCCCGTTCAATGCCGAGCCACACAAAGAATTAAATTCCATCGGCTTATTCAAGCAGGTTACCAAGATATTTTCAATGAAATATCAGACTTCATTTGTAGATTGTTATTTTGAAGTTTCTTTGCGAATAAACCGTTGTAGTTTCAGCGATAAACAATAACAAAGGGAGTGGGTGATCGACAATCTGTTTGTGATATCATCTAATTCTTTAATATAGAGGTCGGTTTAGGAAACATATAAAAATTTTTTGACAAGGATGATCTCTGCTACTATGCGCCTCTTTTTACGCCTCGCTCTCGTGCCTGTAGCGGGTCTAGGGAAGGGTTAAATGGGTTTAACCCCAACCCCCGTTTGGCCTTCCAAGAAGGAATATGTAACGAAAAATAATTACCCCCCTCCCCCCTTTGTCACTGAGCCAAACCCCCCTTCAGCGAAAAGATCCGCCTCTGCGTGCTACAAGCCTGGCACCGTGTTCACCATGGCGAGTGGGCTACCTTTGGCGACATCCATCAATAGATGTTCGATGCGCACGTCGCGTTTGATGTGTCGCAGGAGATGGTACGCGTATAGGCCGTTGCTCTGGTTCGGCTCCTCGTACGCTCCTTGCTGTGTGCAGCTATGGTTTGAAAACAATAGATAGATAGATAAGTTAATGTTTTATTTGAAAGCCCTATACTGTTAGTACATCGTTATTTTTTTAAAATGAATAAAAATTAATTAATACCGTTTTTGATCATATCAAAGAAGGCGAAGTTGAGAGAGCGAAAGGAGGTAAGTTAAAGGGGATGTCGACAGTAATTAAAGTCATCCAGTCTTACTAAATAGTATACTATTATACAAATATACTAATAATAATCCCATACTATATCATGATAATAGATTTTACTGTGATTTTGTGTAATCTGTCAATTCACGCTCAAGAATTCCAGAATACATTTATGGCTTCCGTCAATCAAAAGCCTTGAACTGTTTTAATTGGCCTAGACTTGATGGGCTCCAATCACGCCTTCTCACAACAATGGAGAGAGCAAAATATGTTCTAAAATTTTGAAAATCCTGGCGGGAGTACTCAGAATACTCAAAATCTCTGCAGTTACTCATTTGAATTTACCGAGGGAAAAAATGGTGGTGTGATTTGCCGTCCATAGATTGGGGTTCTCCACCTCTTTTCGGCCCTTCTGGGTTCGTGGTGTATACACATTCAATTATTTCTTCATCTGATTTCCAACTATTATTGGTCATATTGTAGAAGACTTAGGTGGATACCTCCAGGTAATAGATCTGGTGGCGGGTCTCACAACTAATTCACTTACCATGAATATGCGAAGATGTTATTACCAAGAGGCAACCTGTTAACGTACAATGGCCGGTTATCTGTTTCAGGCAACCTGCAAAAACACAATTTATTCATTATTAATATAGTAAATGAAACTTAGTTACTCCAACCATTTGCACTTAGATAGTCATTTCTGCTGTGTAATTACTACACCATAATTCTATAAACATCAAAGATATACTAGCTTGCTTTACTTGATATTGCAATATACTAGCTTAAGGTACTCAAAATACTAGCTTACGGTACTCAAAATACTAGCTTACGGTACTCAAAATACTAGCTTACGGTACTCAAAATACTAGCTTACGGTACTCAATATACCTGCTTACGGTACTCAATATACCTGCTTACGGTACTCAATATACCTGCTTACGGTACTCAATATACCTGCTTACGGTACTCAATATACCTGCTTGCGGTACTCAATATACCTGCTTGCGGTACTCAATATACCTGCTTACGGTACTCAATATACCTGCTTACGGTACTCAATATACCTGCTTACGGTACTCAATATACCTGCTTACGGTACTCAATATACCTGCTTACGGTTCTCAATATACTAGCTTACGGTTCTCAATATACTAGCTTACGGTTCTCAATATACTAGCTTACGGTACTCAATATACTAGCTTACGGTACTCAATATACTAGCTTAGGGTACTCAATATACTAGCTTAGGGTACTCAATATACTAGCTTACGGTACTCAATATACTAGCTTACGGTACTCAATATACTAGCTTACGGTACTCAATATACTAGCTTACGGTACTCAATATACTAGCTTAGGGTACTCAATATACTAGCTTAGGGTACTCAATATACTAGCTTAGGGTACTCAATATACCAGCTTAGGGTTCTCAATATACCAGCTTAGGGTTCTCAATATACCAGCTTAGGGTTCTCGATATACCAGCTTAGGGTACTCGATATACCAGCTTAGGGTACTCGATATACCAGCTTAGGGTTCTCAATATACCAGCTTAGGGTTCTCGATATACCAGCTTAGGGTACTCGATATACCAGCTTAGGGTACTCGATATACCAGCTTAGGGTACTCGATATACCAGCTTAGGGTTCTCAATATACCAGCTTAGGGTTCTCGATATACCAGCTTAGGGTACCCTAAGCTAGTATACCGAGCACCCTAAGCTAGTATACCGAGCACCCTAAGCTAGTATACCGAGCACCCTAAGCTAGTATACCGAGCACCCTAAGCTAGTATACCGAGCACCCTAAGCTAGTATACCGAGCACCCTAAGCTAGTATACCGAGCACCCTAAGCTAGTATACCGAGCACCCTAAGCTAGTATACCGAGCACCCTAAGCTAGTATACCGAGCACCCTAAGCTAGTATACCGAGCACCCTAAGCTAGTATACCGAGCACCCTAAGCTAGTATACCGAGCACCCTAAGCTAGTATACCGAGCACCCTAAGCTAGTATACCGAGCACCCTAAGCTAGTATACCGAGCACCCTAAGCTAGTATACCGAGCACCCTAAGCTAGTATACCGAGCACCCTAAGCTAGTATACCGAGCACCCTAAGCTAGTATACCGAGCACCCTAAGCTAGTATACCGAGCACCCTAAGCTAGTATACCGAGCACCCTAAGCTAGTATACCGAGCACCCTAAGCTAGTATACCGAGCACCCTAAGCTAGTATACCGAGCACCCTAAGCTAGTATATCGAGCACCCTAAGCTAGTATATCGAGCACCCTAAGCTAGTATATCGAGCACCCTAAGCTAGTATATCGAGCACCCTAAGCTAGTATATCGAGCACCCTAAGCTAGTATATCGAGCACCCTAAGCTAGTATATCGAGCACCCTAAGCTAGTATATCGAGCACCCTAAGCTAGTATATCGAGCACCCTAAGCTAGTATATCGAGCACCCTAAGCTAGTATATCGAGCACCCTAAGCTAGTATATCGAGTGCGGCATACTAGCTTAGGGTGCTCGGTATACTAGCTTAGGGTGCTCGGTATACTAGCTTAGGGTACCCTAAGCTGGTATATCGAGAACCCTAAGCTGGTATATCGAGTACCCTAAGCTGGTATATCGAGTACCCTAAGCTGGTATATCGAGTGCGGCATGCTAGTATATCGAGTGCGGCATGCTAGTATATCGAGTGCGGCATGCTAGTATATCGAGTGCGGCAAGCTAGTATATCGAGTGCGGCAAGCTAGTATATCGAGTGCGGCAAGCTAGTATATCGAGTGCGGCAAGCTAGTATATCGGGTGCGGCAAGCTAGTATATCGGGTGCGGCAAGCTAGTATATCGGGTGCGGCAAGCTAGTATATCGGGTGCGGCAAGCTAGTATATCGGGTGCGGCAAGCTAGTATATCGGGTGCGGCAAGCTAGTATATCGGGTGCGGCAAGCTAGTATATCGGGTGCGGCAAGCTAGTATATCGGGTGCGGCAAGCTAGTATATCGGGTGCGGCAAGCTAGTATATCGGGTGCGGCAAGCTAGTATATCGGGTGCGGCAAGCTAGTATATCGGGTGCGGCAAGCTAGTATATCGGGTGCGGCAAGCTAGTATATCGAGTGCGGCAAGCTAGTATATCGAGTGCGGCAAGCTAGTATATCGAGTGCGGCAAGCTAGTATATCGAGTGCGGCAAGCTAGTATATCGAGTGCGGCAAGCTAGTATATCGAGTGCGGCAAGCTAGTATATCGAGTGCGGTAAGCTAGTATACCGAGTGCGCTAAGCTAGTATATCGAGTACGGTAAGCAAGTATATCGAGTACCGTAAGCCAGTATATTGAGTACTGTAAGCTAGTATATTGAGGGTACTCAATATACTAGCTTACGGCACTCAATATACTAGTTAAAAGTACTCAATATGTAGCTATAATCTGTGACAAAAATGCTGAGACCCCCTATTAATATCCCCACCCCTTTTTAAAAAAGGAACTCTTAGATCAACAGACAATACCATCTCTTCAAAATATCCCCCCCCCCCCACCAAAGCACTTGCATCCCAGCCAACATTGATTAGGGGGGAGGGGGGGTTGCCTTTTTCAAAGGCAAATAGTCTCAGCTATTATTGTCATGGATTGTTGCTTGCATACCGTATTCGACAGGAGTCAATGATCAACAAGTTTAACAACGTCTTGCAGGTCTGCATTGTCTCGAGGATCTCCTGGGCACAGTAGCTGTCTTCTCTGTTATATTCAAGGTTAGCATCAACAGGGAGGAGGAAGTTTTCGCCTCCATCCTCATAACCATGTCCAGCATAGTACAGAACAGCATACACACCATTACCTTAGAAACAAAGAAGTTTATTTAAGTTTATACCCTAATACACGACACACCCTTACTATAGAGACACGGGACACTTCATTAAATACTAGTCAATTACGTGTGTTATTAAATGGCGCTGTGGGACAAGGGTAAGTTCATTTAATACTAGTGTATTAGGTGTGTAACTAAATGGTGCCCTAGTAGATTTACGGGAGGGAAGTATGGGTTGCAACTCATGAGCTTATGAAAAAAAAAAGAAATGCTCTGAAAAGAGAATAAGCTTTTTCTGTGAGTGTGTAACGTGCCTCCCCCCAATCCTTTTGTATGGATCTGCCCAGAGGTAGCCTTCTCTGCAGGCGACTGCTTTGCCCATAAAGCACCAGAAAAGGCTACTAGGGGCTCATGTAGCAATGTATTCCTTCCCCATTAACAAAGGACTTTGCTACCACAGTAAAATTAACCCCCAAAGCTATTCCAATCCATTCCCGTTTTCTAAAATTAAGAGAGGCCTACCAAAGATGCTACCCCTGAGGGTTGAAAGGGTGCTTATGTGTCCACTTACCCAGAAGTTTACAAAATGACAACACAGCAATTCTCATCTCACTCAGCGTCAGGTTTACTAATGAAACCACCTGTTAACATTGACATTATTACTATTTTGGCATTGAAGTTCCTCAAGTTCATATATTTAAAAAAATGTATGTAGGTAAATATTAATAGCAGTTATATAAAGACCACAAGTAAACACCAGCAATGATCCAGTTCTACAGTTATATAAAGACCATAAGAAAACTCAGCATTGATCCAGTTCTACAGTAATATAAAGACTATAAGAAAGCTCAGCATTGATCCATCTCTCCAGTTATATAAAGACCAAAAGGAAGCTCAGCAATGATCCATCTCTCCAGTTATATAAAGACCATAATAAAGCTCAGCAATGATCCATCTCTCCAGTTATATAAAGACCATAAAAAAACTCAGCATTGATCCAGTTCTACAGCAATATAAAGACCATAAGAAAGCTCAGCATTGATCCATCTCTCCAGTTATATAAAGACCATAAGAAAGCTCAGCATTGATCCATCTCTCCAGAAATATAAAGACCATAAGAAAGCTCAGCATTGATCCATCTCTCCAGAAATATAAAGACCATAAGAAAGCTCAGCATTGATCCATCTCTCCAGAAATATAAAGACCATAAGAAAGCTCAGCATTGATCCATCTCTCCAGTTATATAAAGACCATAAGAAAGCTCAGCATTGATCCATCTCTCCAGTTATATAAAGACCATAAGAAAGCTCAGCATTGATCCATCTCTCCAGTTATATAAAGACCATAAGAAAGCTCAGCATTGATCCATCTCTCCAGTTATATAAAGACCATAAGAAAGCTCAGCATTGATCCAGTTCTACAGCTTTGAATGCTCACACTTGGGTGGAATGCTTGCAGGTCAAAATAGCGCTCATGAAAACAAGAAATGGAATGCTTGTGCCCAGATAAACATTCATGACTGTTTCATGGGTTACCTCCCAAAACGGAAAAGTCTTCGCATTAGTCCTCACAGTTCATAGCTTTTTTTAATTAAGTGTATCATGTAAATAACTGGTGTAAAGGACACGTTACCTTGAAGCCTAGGTCCCATAAAGCCTTGGCGACTGCTGCAGCATCATCAAGTGGGTGGAGTAGACCTTGTAACTTTTTGCACTCATAATTCTGGTTGCCAATTACCAAAGCTACTTTATCTGAGACAGCTGGTGAACAAGTACACAGGGAAAAGTATTACACATTACTGTATACCAAGCTTCATTTAAACTAAGGTACTATAAGTCATGTTTTAAATGCTAACTGTACAGTGATCCTCTTCTCATCACTATTATTATCACTGCCATTGTCATTGTCATTTTTATAATATACATTGTTATTATTTTTTGTATTATGACTATTATCATTTTATTATATATTGTACAACATGCTACATGTACGACTGTTTACCTGGTTGATCTGATCTTGGACTATCTAAAATTAAAAAAAAATAAGCATTGCAATGAGACACTTTGTAAATCTAGCTTTAGTCCTCTATTTATTTGTTAATGGAAAAACAAATTGAAAAATAAAAATACATAATAGATAATGTAAAATTGACAGCCACCACACATGTCTATTGCAGGGCTTCTGGAATTGCGCGAAAAAAAAATTACACGGAATAACAACTGTTACGCCCAAACTACATTTTGTACCGAAGGAAAGCATGAAATAACTTGAAAAGGTTATTTTTTTTTTGCGTGAAAATATCTTGGGCAAGTTTTCATTGGCTCCTAGCCACCAGCCTATTAAAAAAAGGTATTTTATTATTAGTTCTAGGCCTTCGCGGTTTAGCAAAGAACGCCTAGTCATTTTATTTGTTTTCGAAATTCAGTTCGAAATATCGCACTCTTACGAAGAATATATCTCTTTTTTTACGAGAAATAGAGGTAAGAACCCTAAAAGAACAAATTAGCTATGCAATTAAATGTTTTTTCTTTCAAAATTTAGCCAAATTACGTGGGATTACGCGGAAAGTTGTGGATTACGCGGATTATGCGGAAAAAGCCAAATTAATTAATAGAATTATGCGCTTGTGCGGAAGCGCATAATTCCAGAAGCCCTGTCTAAGGTGTAGCCCTAAGTTGTAGCCCTAAGTTGTAGCACTAAGAAGTAGCCCTAAGTTGTAGCCCTAAGTTGTAGCACTTGGGCAAATGTTGCACCCTAGGGGATAGGACCAGCTTGTGTGACTATTTCTATGAATTTGAAAAGTTCAGATCTTAGCAAGCTACATGGCCACACCTGATATGCAATGTCACAGTATCCATCTAGGCTTTCTCCCTACCCTCCTTGAGGGGGCTGAATGGGTAGCTTACCCTCTTGAGAAGTCCGACTCCTTGTCATCCCACCACTCTGGCTGTATGAAGCAGGATGGCGGCCAACAGCTGTAATGTAAAATTATTTCACAAGTATAACAGGTTACATGGCTAAGGAAGGATGTTTATGTTTTAACCATTCATGCACTTCCCCTATAGTTCACACAACTTAGCTCAGTTGCTAAGACCATGATAACTTCCTCTGTGGGGCAGATAGGGGGATCCGGGTGGATAAGTTAGATAAAAAAGTGTGGGATTAAAACCTAAAACTTCTTGGAAGTATGTTGCTTCTTCTAGAAATCCTAAATACACCTCTTTACACACAGTACAGTACATACCCTGCCTTGTTTCAGTGGTGTAGCCATTTGGACTCATGGAGGACGCAATGGTGTTTTGGACATTTGACACTAAAGCAACTAAAGCAAAGAAATGTGTAAGGAAAGATGTCATAGAAATGCTTAGAAAAGATCTTAAACATTTTACCTTCAGGCGGGGCATCGTAGGGGATGTTGCTGTTGGTTTCAAAGTCCATTTCAACAGCTGCTTTAGTTTCCACTATTTCTATAAATAATGCAAAAAAATGTGTTACAAACAATTGGTAAAAGAGTTGAAATTATTCAGCCACGATAAACTGCACAACATTGAAAGCAAAGTCACTAAGATTTATGTAATACATGAGAAATATATATTTAAAGCTAAAAAAAATACCTTGCAATTGGTGCTAATTTGGTTACAATGCTCTTATTGAAATGAACTTCATAAACAGGAGGATTTTGCCATGCTCTGATGTGACCTAACAGGAGGATTTTGCCATGCTCTGATGTGACAATTAGTGAAGATTTCAATCAGTAGAATGTTTCTCACTTTATCATTGGTTTTAACTGGATTCAATCTTTAACTGTCAACGTACATTGTACATAATCATTATTTTGTTAGAATCAATGCCTTTGTTAGGAATAAACTTAGGAATAAACTTGTAAGTGTACAGCACTTCGGCACACCTTGCTTACAAGGTTGGTAGACACACCTTCACTGCTTGAGCTTGAAGTAATTTTTTTTGAAGTGGAAGGTGTCTCTGAGGACAAAAGGAAATCAGTGAGATACAGGTGCAAACCCAGGATTGGCTGAGGGGGGGGGGGGGTGCGCAGTCATATGATTATAGTATTTGCAAATTCTATTAAAAGAAATGACCCAATTTTTGGCCGCCAAGGGGGGTGCATCCACACCCTGCGCACTCCTCCCCTGTGTTCAGTAGAATACAGAAGGAAACATTTGGAATATATATGTGTTTATTTTGACAAAGAATATCGAGATACCTTACTATAGACAATTAAAGCTGGTTACATATTGTTATGCAGTTACATGCATAAAAAGATATATTGTTGTTTTGAACATGCCTTTTGATGATACAATAAGGCAATTATTACGGTTTATTGTATATAACAACAAATAACAAGTTTAGAAAGTTATTGAGTTGGTTTACTTGGAGTCACTCGATAATATAACGTCGTTTCGGAGCACAAATAGCTGTCTCAGGAGACGTTTTGTTCTTGAGGATAAATGCCACACTGCAGTTATTGAAAGTGTTCATCATAAGTTCTGTGCTTGGTTCATTGAAAATGCACCTGAATTGGCTGAAGAAGAAGGCAGCTGTAGTGGTATTTCACAATGGGGTGGACTTTGAAGGTGTAGCTGAAACTGCTTCTTTGTGACCAGCTGTAATCTCTCTTGGAAATAGCCATAGAAAGCTCACACTGTTCTTGCTCATTTGCTTCCTCGTAATCATCTAGCGACTGGATATTTCTATGACCTGTGACCTTCACAATTGCCGCCTGCTCGATGTTTACATTTTTCAGTTGACTCACGACAGTTTTGCGAGCACTGTGGTTTCTTGAACTTCTTACCTCCTGTCTCAAGGCTGGTTCCTTGAATAATCTTCCTCATCATGGAGTTTATTTAGTTCTCCCCCATTGACTGTGCCTTGAAACAAATTCTGTCATCTGGTGTAATGTTGTGTTTTACTGTAAAATGCCCCTTCTTGGTGGAGACCAACCCGTCTTCGCTCGACATATGCTTTGAGAATGGACATCTACTTCCTCCAACTGCATCCAATTGCATTCTTGGCTTGAAATCTCTGGTCTTCTGGTTAAGTCCCCCTTGTCTTGTTTTCGTCGGACCTTCTGCAAACTCTATACTCAATGCCATTGTCCGCTCTAGAAAAAGAGAAATCAACCATTTTCATGGCTAATGCTCTTGGAGACCCCTCAACCCTAAGTGCTGGGTAAGTAGCCACCAAACTGTACTAGTGATTCAGGGTCTTTTCTTCCTTGTTTTCCCTCCTCCCATAACTCTTCCTCTTCCTCCGTTGTTACAGGTTTTGCTTTGTTGGGGTGCTCGCCACAGCCGTCCTATCTTAGCCTTCAAGGAGGCAAACTCCCTGTCTTTAATGATGGAGTGGAGATACCTCTTGTCTTTAAGGTTTCTGTCCAAGGTCCCCAGCTAACTTTCAGGCTTTCCGGTTCGTAATCCTTGCCATTTTTTTTTGTCTACTTCCACGTAAAACCGCTAGAGAAGACTGTTCAATTCTTTCGGTGGGATAGTATCCATTCTTCTTTCAAAACAATTAACTGTGGTCCACTGTTGATAGACTGAGAGCCAAAACACAGTACTTTTCATTGAATTTTTGTTTTTGGACCCATCTTTTAGCTCTTGGATAGTGTTTTCTGACACTTTTTGAAATCTTGCAGCCATTTTGGTTTTGCTGTCAGAAAACATCAAAAAGCAACATCTACTTTCCTATGAATTGATTGGTTCATATTTTTTTCAATTGCTTGTAAGCAAATCAGCGTCCAGTAATACTGCAGAGAAATACCTTTTTTTTTTGCACTAAATTACCTTTTTTCTCCACCAAATTACCTGAAAAATGCACTGCTCTCATCCAATCAGAATCGAGTAATTTTGCCATGTATATTATATAATAAGTATGCATGATTTAACATTGAATAGTACTTTTTTTATTACTATCAGAAATTAGCACAATTAAAGATTAAGCTTTTGAAGTGAAAGGGCCCATGTAAACACACATTCATAAGAATAGTAAATCTCATTAACTTGTGACTATCGGATTTGATAACTTTCCTCTTGTCAAGTAATACGGCTACCATCTCGTACGTACGTTTTACACATTTCTTTCGATTTATCATGAAATGATTTGTCCCGTCTGAACAACGATCAAACGGTCACCCTCACACAAAATGCTCGCTATACGGTATACTACTGTAAGTTACTTGCTTAATTTATTAAGTTAAGCTTACTTTTATTTTGATTTTGATCATCTCTGTTGAAGGTCTGAGATCTTACCAGTATAAATATAAGGCTTTAACAGGGCTACTGCATCATCTCTCCTCATCTCGGCCAACATTTGTACCAAGATGGACACAGTTCGTGCCCTACCTTCCTTGTCACTTTCAGTCATCCAATCTTGAAGAAGCGCCCCGGTAGGGCATAGTCTTCTTTCAAAATTCAAGACTTTTGTGTATGAATAACCCATTTTTCCAGCTAACGTTCGGACATCCTTGCAGGGTAGATGGGGATTCAGTAACATGCCTAGTTCTGCAATTATTTCAGGCGGTAAGGCCTGGATTGGCGTCTCGAAAACAGACTTGTCGTCCAAGGACGCCATCTTGTTTTGGTTTGGAACAGGAGCGGACATGCACCCCTTACCCACAGGGTACCCAAAAGAACTGTCAATGCACAAACAGGTATCCCGAAAATGAGCCTGATTATAAGCAATTTATTGTTTCGTCTTGTAAAACTGGACAGGTATTAACTTCATGGTGAAAGAAAAACGGCTTGGGACTCAAGCTACCTGAGAAACAGATTCAGAAACTTTTATTTATTTATCGTTTTTTTTTATTTTTCGAATTTCCGTCAGGAGATTTGGGCATCCTGTGCCCCCCTCCCCCCCACGAACCTCACTTTACCGCTGTTACTGTATCGCGGCTCAGTTCAAAGATGGCGCCGGTTCGCAAAAGTGAGGAAGAAGTCGGCCAAATCTGGGACAGATGTTTCATTGACACGAGTATTAAGGCCGGTATGTGGTAACTATGTAGCGTTGCTATCGCTCTATAGTGAGGTGAAAAAAGGTGTGCTTGGAAATCAGGGGCTTCGTGAACGTGCCTCGCGTCATGAACCAACATGCGGACATAAGCTCAAATCAAACACCGACGAGTTTTCTGTGTTTCTTTTGCAGCGGGAGGGACGATCATTGGTTCCATTTTCTCGGTGATATTTTTGAAGCGTAAGTATCCTCCCATTCGCTTTTTCAAATTGCATAGTTGTTTTTTTCCCGTGTTTGTCACCCTCGCGTCATCTACCTACGTACTCCTACTGTATGGTGCACGATCCACCTATCCGCTGTCAAAAAAAGCTGCTCCTTTCTGAGGATGATTTGAATTGCAGGAGCTGCATGGCCAATCACTCTGGGTCTCGGTGCAGGCATAGGAGCTGGCTACACCAACTGCCGCCATCACTTATGGTGGAATAGGTTCCACCATCACAGCAACCATGGCCACTTTGGCCACAAACCTGGACACTCATTTGGACACGCCCATCCGCCGTTTTGGGGTCCCCCTGGGTTCAGGCGTGAAGGGGAGGTCAGTGTACATCAAAGATCTCTTTAAAAATTTGACGGCACTAGTGGTTCGCCTCTTTATAGTGAATAATTTTGTATTCCTGGAAAAATTATTTGTTAACAATGTCTGCCATTTGCTTGATCCCACATTAATGTCATGTTCAGGTCTGTAGGCTGGATTTGGTGTGATTGGAGTAGGCTTATGCATTTTTAAGGCTTCCCACTAAAAAGTCCAAATATACAGCTATTTCAAATGAGGTTGCACCTAGGGAATCCATGTGCCTTAGACCGCAATGCTTCATGGGTATCGTATTAATGTCTAAATCCTAGTCTACTATAGCCATAATCCTAGTCTACTATAGCCATAATCCTAGTTTACTATAGCCATAATCCTAGTCTACTATAGCCATAATCCTAGTCTACTATAGCCATGTGAATGTTTACAGGCATATAAACAAGAATGTTACATCTTCGTTAACCTGGTTTTGTGTTTATTTCTGCTTATTTATTTTATACCTGAAGCAATGTAGTTTCCGAAACATGAATTCTCTAAGTGCAACCTTGTTTGGGCCTGATGGTTGTTGTTATTACAGTTCAGTGTGCATTTTGAAGTTTCCAAATCTCTCTCATTGTTCACATTGTATTAAAAGACTTTGCCTTTTTTTTTGCAGGAGAAGAGATATGAGAAGAAAACATACAAGGAAATGTCTCCTGTGAATGATTTCAAAGATAAAGACCCTCCTACTCAACCCGACAAACCGGTTGATGCCGGAAATCACTGATGAATTATCTCACAATGCCCCTCCCACTACATACTGTGCTGTAGGTGGAAAAGCCTTTTTTTGTGAGGGAGAATCACAAAAGAATTGTAGCTAGGTATTAATAATTAATTTATAAAAGTGTATGCAAAGTCAAAAACGAAAAAAAGGCAAAAATTACATGGTTTTCTTCAAAGCAAATGTGATCATGTTCTTTTTTGACAATATAAGCTCAAAGTTCTAATAAAGTTGTGAAAAAAATTGTGGATCTTTGATCAATAGCTGGAAGAAAATACACAGACATTTTTTGTGTGATTATAACAGCTTTAGCATTCTTCTGGAGATACAGAAGAAATAGGGAGAAGTGAGAATGAGGGAATAGAGTGAGGAGTATAACCATTGCCAGATCCATCCTCAATTTACTGATACTCTCCAGAAAAGCTTGCATGCTAATAATAAGCTGATTCTTCACTCTTACTCTTGTCTGTACATGTAAATTTTCATACTAATTGAAATAATTCTATTCATAATATCTAATTTGTGTATGTTCAATACAGATACATCATAAGAGACATTAATAAAGATAAATATTGTTGTGAATTGAAAGAATCTTTTGGACTTTACACATTAGTAAAACTATATACTATATTGAGGCTTAGTACTTGTACTTTCCTCTAGACTATTTCAATAGTATAACAATTTGATAATAATTCCCAACCGCCTGATTCCCAAGAAAATTTGCAACCTTAGTCTAGATGATGATTTGCCAAACCATGTCATGGATTATCGAAAGCTTTTTTAGCTGATTTTGTGACAATTTTGTGACTTCCAGCTTTGACCAATGACTGTTTACAAATCAAGACATGGATCTTCGGCGCTTCAGTCCCGAAAAATGTGTAGTACAAAAAATTACATAATAAAATAATGATTCTGTGAAGAAAGTACAATAATTTAGCTTTAAAATTGTTTGCAATTTTTCACAATAGCCACATTGCACTTAACTACCTCAGCAAATTCTGTATTCCTTTTTTAAGACTGTTTTGACATTTAGAGAGCTAATTTTGTTTTCTTTTTAGATAAGGGTCTCCGTATAAAGAGGTGTGTAAGGGTTGGGCTGGACTTTTTTAGTTTTCTTCTTACCCCACTCACCAAGAGAGCCTCAAGCCCCAGGCAATTGATGGTTTAAAAAATCTTTACACCAAGGCCTGCTAAATGTTCTATTCCTTTGCACTAAATGTCTGTCTGTCTATCTGGATTTTCTGATGTTTGCTTGGCTCCTCCAAAATCTCTCTTTAGACGATCAGGGTTCATAGATGCCATGTTTGAGAAGTCTCTAAAAACATCTGTGAATGTTACATCACCTGAAATAATTGCCAAAAAAAACGTTACAAATGGGATCTGGAACCCTTCCCCTAGTTTAGCCAGCGCCTATGTATGACAGTTCCCCAATCCCATAGTTGAAGTTGACTGATACAGTAAGGTTAAATGTGCTTACAGTCAGGTTAAATGTGCATACAGTCAGTTTAAGTGTGCCATACAGTCAGGTTAAATGTGCATACAAAATGTTGCCTTCTTAAAATGTGGGCAAGTGTTCCTGTATGGATTTCATTGAAAAACTACTACTGACCAGAAGTATGTGACAAGAATAAATCCAGGAACCCTTCCTGGTTGACTTGGCATTCGTTCATACTATAACAACTATTGTCATGAAGTATAGGGACTTCTTCAATCTTCTGGTCAAAAGAACCCCTGGTGATGTGTATGTCCTCAGCCAAAAATCACAAGTAGTCACTAACTTGGGCTTCCATAGGAAAACTCCTCACTCTCCCTCATCTCATCATTGAGTCGTGCGATGCGTAACCTGGACAGAAAAAAATATAACCGTGGTGACTGTCTGGACAGAATTAAATATAACCATGGTGGCTGTCTGGACAAATAAATATAAACATAGTGACTGTCTGGACAGAAATAAATATAACCATGGTGACTGTCTGGACAGAATTAAACATAACCATGGTGACTGTCTGGACAGAAATAAATATAACCATGGTGACTGTCTGGACAGAAATAAATATAACCATTGTGGCTGTCTGGACAGTATTGAATATTACCATGGTGGCTGTCTGGAATGAATAACATATAACCATGGTGACTGTCTGGACAAATAAATAATATATAGATTTAGGCACTGCCTAAAAGTGGAGCCTGCGTGGATGCACTTTTTTAGCAATACTTGTAGCAAATTTAAGGATATAGGGGATGCAAACTAGCTTTGGAGTAGTTTTTATATTTTATATTTATTTCCAAGTAGATCCTGGTGTCTTGGGTACATTACTAATTTCTGACATGACCCCCACCCCCTGAGGTTTGACTCTCTAAAAAAGTAGATGGGGTGTAGATAATCATTTTATCTTTTAGTGTATAAACTTCACCCAACTACTATTCCTCAGGGGATGTTTAATGGTTATTCTGATACTGCTATCCTTTAGGGGTATCAAATTATTGAATTTTTGTATTCAATAACAACTGATATATTTACCTCCCTCCACTCCCCCAGGAAGACTACCCAGGATTATGATGGATGAATGAATTGAATTGAGCACCAGAATGACAATAAATACTTTTATTAACAAATGGATGCCTTTTATAGAATGCTTGTTTTTATTATGATTGTGCAAATGCACCATTATTTGACATGTCAAAGCTGAGATCCAGCAGTATGGGATTGCTTTTAGTAGGAAAATGGTGTATACACGTAAGTAGGAAAAATGCATGATGTTAAAAAAGGTGTTATTCTGAATTATTAAGAAATCATGGCTTTTAATTTAAAAGCATTTATTTAGGCTGGTGTCTTATCACATATAATTTTGGTTGTGAAAAATTGTGCAAGCCATAATAGAAATAATATTGTATTGACACAGGTCAAAATTATTCATTTTTAAAGTTAGGCTTGTGTCCTATCCTTTATAATTTGGCTATGAAAAATTGTGCACACCACAATATAAATATTGCATTGACATGAAAAAATAAAATGGTTCATTCAAAAAGTATTCATGTATAAAATTATGTTCGTGTTTTATCATTGATAATTTGGCTATGAAAAATCATGCACAACCTAATAAAATATTGTATTGTCATGAGAACCTATTGGTTATTTAGATCAAGAATAATAAAATATAACGGGTTAGGATATTTTTGAAATATATATTATACACCTATTTCAAACAAGGTATTGCATTGGAGGATCAATGTGTGGTAACACTGATTGGTTCATTCATAAGACACACAAAAAGAAACATGGGTAGGCTTTGATCTATGCTTATTTGTTGGCTCATTTGATATCTTTGAAGCACTGCAGTCTGTGACATTGGTATTGTAACCTCATTTGAAATATGTGTATTATATAAAATAATATATGTTAAAACATGTATTAATAAAGAGACAACAAGTTTGTCTACCATGTAACAGTTAATTTCCATATTTAGAGGAGGCATCAAAAGCACTCCCCTAAATATGGAAATCAATATATGTGGAAGACAAACTGCTTGGCCCCACCACTGCTGTCGCCTACAGCTGCATCACCTCTTTTTATCTTGTTGTTGTTCTTCTCTATAAAAAAGGATGAAAGAAGTATCAAATTATATATTTTTCCAAATGTAAGGGCTCACCTAAAATACACCAATAACACCATCTAGAATCTATGTATCATACCAGCATAGGTTCATGGGTAACGTATCAATTAATTAATGGGTCATGTAAATATGCATTTTTTTTTATTTTATGCTGTAACTGACACACAACAACCTTGAAAAACATCTTTGAGAGCTGAGGGAAAAAAAGCATAAATGTGTCAGATAAATAAGACCTGACTGAAATCATTTAGCCATATTTCTTTCATAGATCAAAGTAAATAGGGTTCATTTACACCAAAATATTGATATACAGCTTACTTTTTAAATAATTTATCAGTGTTTTTTTTACACTTACCTTCATTATTTTGAAATATTTGAGTTGACAAAAACAAACACGTCTATAATATTTCTCTTTCGGATAGGCCTTTTGATTACTGTACACGAAGTTTTCACACAATTACAATGCAGAAAGAGAATTTAACTCAACAGAATTGGGCTTAACAGTTTCAGCTTATTATGCATTTTACACAACCAAGCTAAGTATGCCACATCTGGCATACTTAGCTTGATAAATAAACTAAATGACAAATAAACTAATTCTGCATTACTGATTCTAGTTTGCTTTATTTGAGGTATTTGCTCTTACTCTCAATAGAAAATGATAGCCTTAGTCTAAGAAGAAGAAAGAAAACAAATAAGAATATCGATACAATTACAAAAGAATATTGATACAATATAGACATTATTTTACTCAAAGAAAACTCACCAACAAAAGCGGTAGTAGTGGAGGGCTGCCTCTGTTGTTTTCTCCTGAGTCTAGATGCCCTCTGTCGCTCACGAGCCCTTTCTCTTTGCCTTTGAACAAACAAGCTGTCTTCTGCCATCATTGCACGCTGGGCGTTGAGTGTTTCTAAGTTTCTCTGCCTCTTTACGCTGTCTTTGCCGAGCTTCTATCAACAATCGTGTCCTGCGTGACCTCTCCTTCTCATTATTTTGCTCCTCCCCTCTTCTTGGTTCTTCTTCAACTAAAATAGATCGAAACGATATGACATGATCTGAAAATTAGCCCAATGGTATAAAATATACCTAAAAAGTAAACACAAGCGCGTGTAAGACTACCGCCATCTTGTTTTTGGGCGCGAGTTTTAACAAAACAATTGAACACACATTATTTTCTGTACAATAGAAGTATTTTATTCTTAAAAATAAAATGCTAGTAAGTTTTATTTTAGCATTTTTCATAATCGTCTGATAATAAATCCGTGAAAAACCTTTCTAACATATACTTAACTTAAAAAGGCACTCAGTTCAAAACCGTTTGTTTTTTAACATAATACCTACTGGATGTAAACATAAAACCATAATAGATGTGCACGTACCTCTTTTATCACCACGTGAAAGGTCGTCCATGGTCACAGTGGCAATAATAAACTTCTCAATATTCAATTTTCTTGTTTCGCTTTGCAGGTTTGCGTTGTTCATAAAAGAACTTTGAAGCATAAGTGAGGAAGTTTGGGGGCGGTGGTAAAAAATGTGTAAAAACACGTAAGCTTTATTTCCAGTTAGACTGATTATAAACCGGTTATGTCCAGTTTGGTGATTGAGTTAACATCATCATGACGTCATTGTGATTGACGTGTCACTTGACGATGACTCCTTTCTAGTTGAGGCCGAGTGGGGCCTGGGAGTTGCACGATTTACTGGATTGTGACACACAGGGTACCCGAGCGATGACCACAAAAAACGAATCGCATAGTTATACCATATTTCTATACCTATGGAGCTCCGCGCACGGCCTGCGGCCGCGCTGGCTCCGCTATAAACATGGTGGCTGTCCCGACAAATAAATATAACCATGGTGACTGCCTGGACAGAATTAAATATATATAACAATGGTGACTGTCTGGACAGAAATAAATGTGACCATGATGACTGTCTGGACAGAATTAAATATAACAATGGTGACTGTATGGACAGAATTGAGTATAACCATAGTGACTGTATGGACAGAATTGAGTATAACCATGGTGACTGTATGGACAGAATTGAGTATAACCATGGTGACTGTCTGGACAGAATTAAATATAACCATGGTGACTGTCTGGACAGAATTAAATATAACCATGGTGACTGTATGGACAGAATTGAGTATAACCATGGTGACTGTATGGACAGAATTAAATATAAACATGGTGACTGTCTGAAAAGAAATAAATATAACCATGGTGAATGTCTGGACAGAAATAAATATTACCATGGTGACTGTATGGACAGAAATAAATATTACCATGGTGACTGTCTGGACAGAAATCCATGGGGATTAGAAGCATCAAATTAATAGACAGACCTAAGTTGCAAAAGTCAAGATGATTTGATTGAGTGTCCCAACAAACATACAGTAACAAAGTTCAACTGTTCTACTCACAGGGTCACAATGTCCGCATTTGTCTGCTTCAAGGCAATTGTGAGAGGATCCTGCAAGAAATTAATTGTTTACTTCTCTTGCTGACCAATAGCAACAAAGAAAGGGAAGGATGCAGCTCTCACCTCCCCATTTTCATCGACAGCATGCTGATTAGCCCCACGTTTAAGAAATAAACAGGTCTGCCTGAAGGGTTAAAAAAATACCAGTTGTGAGTTGGACAGAGTGCTATTGTACATGTTCATAAGAAACTGGGAAGACACTGTCATACCCTGTTTGTCCCAGTAGCGCAGCGTGATGCAGAGCGCTGCGGCCTCGGCAGTCGCGTAGGTTGATCTTGGCACCATTTTGCAGCAGGTACTCACTGGCGGTGAGAGATCCACCCAACACTGACTGGTGAAGGACTGTCTTGGAGTCATCATCTTCATTCACCCAGTTTGCCTTAGCACCTGCACAAAGAGATCAATTCTGAATGAGAGGGGGTGGAAACAAGCAACTTTGCTTTGTATGGGTCTTTAAATGATGCTTTTACAGACCCCAATGGGTCATACCTTCAGCAAACGCCGCAACCATAAGTGGGATACTGTTCCATTCTGCAGCCTTGTAAAGTAGCTACAGGGAAAAAATAAATGCAGTTATATTTATACATAAAGGGTCGATTTGAGGAACCGACAGGTTGTAATGTATTATCACCCATTGCAGATCATATTTCAGAACCCAAGGTGGCTGACACTTATCAACAATTTTTTTCAGTAATATAGGCTAATTAAGAATCTCATAAAGGAGGCCAAACAGCTGATCGTAAATTTCAGGTGTACAAGACTTATTTTTGGCACGATTACTATAAAACCCTTGCTTTATCAGTAAATAGAGTTTGATTGAATCCTTTTGAAATAGAAATATTGAAATTGGGATGAGTACATCCTGTAACTATCTTAAAAGGAAAATAAAAACTGAACTTGAACTTGAATTACACACACACAAAGTGTCAGTCAAAATTGACCTCAGAAACTTTTCAATTCATATTTATTACAATTCATATTTATTATATACAATCCTAACAAAGTTTAAAGAATATGATTATCTTTGAACGTAACTTCTAGACTTACTGACTTCATTTTTTGTTTGGTTTTGTCAATTGTTCCAAAAAAATGCATAATTTACTAAAAAGTATAATACGCTGGACAAGATAGATAGATAGTTTATTAGGAAAAAATTGCGTAGCAGCCCATAGGCTGAATTAGGCATTTACAAAACAAAAGATACTATATTACAACTATAATAAATTTAACTATATACAATAAAAAATATAAAATATAAAATTTTAAAAACGTGATAAAGTTCATCCTATATAAAATTAATCATAATCCATAAAAACCATATATACTCTCCATTTAAGATTTGTTGGCCATTGAGAAAGTAAAAGAATTCATGGCTCTGTTTGTTTTGAGGCGGGGCAAGGCAAAGGGCCGTTTTTTCTAAGGTTATGGCTTGAAACGTTAGACGGAGGCAGCAAGCTCTTTAGTTTATGATTCGGATCAGAAACTATTTCGTCAAAGAGCTTGCTGCAAATTAAGCCGTGGTGCACTTCTAATGGTGTTATGCCCAACAAATCACAAGCACCATCGTAGCTCGTACGGGGCAAAATTATAGATAGCGCCCTTTTCTCAATACGTACGAGCTCATTTTTTAGGTACTGCGGCAGGGCATTATGAAAAACCGGCACCGCATAGTCGACGGCCGAACGAATGCAAGCTTTGTAAAATAAAGTCTGAGGGAGGTAGCCGAGCCCTTTTTAGTTGGATTAAAAAGTATAGCTTTTTGCTCGATTTCTTGACTACCTCGTTCACATGAGCGTTCCACGACAAGTTACCGCTTATTGTGAGCCCTAATAATTTCGTGCTTTAAACGACCTCAAGTTCCTTTCCCTCGATGGTAATGGCATCGAAAGGTCGAGGCGAGCGCGCAAACGAAATTCTCATCTCTTTGCATTTATCGGGATTAAGGACTACTCTATTGTCATGGGACCACTCAATGATGTCGTTGACCAACCCCTGAGCGCTGCTTAATTCCCCTTTCAATACCACTTCGGAGACCGTGGTGTCGTCTACGTACTTCCATAAGTGTGGGGAATTACATTCTAGATCATTGATAAATAAAACAAATTACCACGGGCCTAGCTTGGTACCCTGTGGTACCCTGGAGGGGACTGGACCCCACTCTGAGTAGCAGCCGTTGGCTAGCTTAATTCGTTGGAATCTATTGGAAAGAAAATCAATGATCCAGTTAACAACGCTACGGGGGATGGCCACACCCCTGACACATAATAATAACAAGTAATCTATGACATATAGATGTCCACACACTAGGCTCTACCTAAAGCCAAAACTTACATAGCAGCAAAGGTCACAATAAACCTTATGTGTTGGATGTGCCAGCATTCTTACCCTATTTGGATGAAGGACTTTCAAGACGCACTTACCAGCATTCTTACCCTATTGGGATGGAGGACTTTCAAGACGCACTTACCAGCATTCTTACCCTATTTGGATGGAGGACTTTCAAGACGCACTTACCAGCATTCTTACCCTATTTGGATGGAGAACTTTCAAGACAGACTTACCAGCATTCTTACCCTATTTGGATGGAGAACTTTCAAGACGGACTTACCAGCATTCGTACCCTATTTGGATGGAGGACTTTCAAGACGGACTCACCAGCATTCTTACCCTATTTGGATGGAGAACTTTCAAGATGGACTTAAAAGCATTCTTACCCTATTTGGATGAAGGACTTTCAAGACGCACTTACCAGCATCCTTACCCTATTTGGATGAAGGACTTTCAAAACGGACTTACCAGCATTCTTACCCTATTTGGATGGAGGACTTTCAAGACGCACTTACCAGCATTCGTACCCTATTTGGATGGAGGACTTTCAAGACGCACTTACCAGCATTCTTACCCTATTTGGATGGAGGACTTTCAAGACGCACTTACCAGCATTCTTACCCTATTTGGATGGAGGACTTTCAAGACGGACTCACCAGCATTCTTACCCTATTTGGATGGAGAACTTTCAAGATGGACTTAAAAGCATTCTTACCCTATTTGGATGGAGGACTTTCAAGACAGACTTACCAGTATTCTTACCCTATTTGGATGAAAGTTTATCAGCATTCTTACCCTATTTGGATGGACGACTTTCAAGACGGACTTACCAGCATTCTTACCCTATTTGGATGAAGTACTTTCAAGACGGATTTACCAGCATTCTTACCCGATTTGGATGGAGGACTTTCAAGACAGACTTACCAGCATTCTTACCCTATTTGGATGGGAGACTTTCAAGACGGACTTACCAGCATTCTTACCCTATTTGGATGAAGGACTTTCAAGACGGACTTACCAGCATTCGTACCTATTTGGATGGAGGACTTTCAAGACGGGCTTACCAGCATTCTTACCCTATTTGGATGGAGGACTTTCAAGACGGGCTTACCAGCATTCTTACCCTATTTGGATGGAGGACTTTCAAGACAGACTTACCAGTATTCTTACCCTATTTGGATGAAAGTTTATCAGCATTCTTACCCTATTTGGATGGACGACTTTCAAGACGGACTTACCAGCATTCTTACCCTATTTGGATGAAGTACTTTCAAGACGGATTTACCAGCATTCTTACCCGATTTGGATGGAGGACTTTCAAGACAGACTTACCAGCATCCTTACACTATTTGGATGAAGGACTTACCAGCATTCTTACACTATTTGGATGGAGGACTTTTAAGACAGACTTACCAGCATTCTTACCCTATTTGAATGAAAGTTTATCAGCATTCTTACCCTATTTGGATGAAGGACTTTCAAGACAGACTTACCAGCATTCTTACCCTATTTGGATGGAGGACTTTCAAGACGGACTTACCAGCATTCTTACCCCATTTGGATGGAGGACTTTCAAGACGGACTTACCAGCATTCTTACCCTATTTGGATGGGAGACTTTCAAGACGGACTTACCAGCATTCTTACCCTATTTGGATGAAGGACTTTCAAGACGGACTTACCAGCATTCGTACCTATTTGGATGGAGGACTTTCAAGACGGGCTTACCAGCATTCTTACCCTATTTGGATGGAGGACTTTCAAGACGGGCTTACCAGCATTCTTACCCTATTTGGATGGAGGACTTTTAAGACAGACTTACCAGCATTCTTACCCTATTTGGATGAAGGACTTACCAGCATTCTTACCCTATTTGGATGAAGGACTTTCAAGACGGACTTGCCAGCATTCTTACCCTATTTGGATGGAGAACTTTCAAGACGGACTTACCAGCATTCTTACCCTATTTGGATGGAGGACTTTCAAGACGGACTTACCAGCATTCTTACCCTATTTGGATGGAGGACTTTCAAGACGGACTTACCAGCATCCTTCCCCTATTTGGATAAAAGACTTTTAAAGACGGTCTTACCAGCATTCTTACCCTATTTGGATGAAGGACTTACCAGCATTCTTACCCTATTTGGATGAAGGACTTTCAAGACGGTCTTACCAGCATTCTTACCCTATTTGGATGAAGGACTTACCAGCATTCTTACCCTATTTGGATGAAGGACTTTCAAGACGGACTTGCCAGCATTCTTACCCTATTTGGATGGAGAACTTTCAAGACGGACTTACCAGCATTCTTACCCTATTTGGATGGAGGACTTTCAAGACGGACTTACCAGCATTCTTACCCTATTTGGATGGAGGACTTTCAAGACGGACTTACCAGCATCCTTCCCCTATTTGGATAAAAGACTTTTAAAGACGGTCTTACCAGCATTCTTACCCTATTTGGATGAAGGACTTACCAGCATTCTTACCCTATTTGGATGAAGGACTTTCAAGACGGACTTACCAGCATTCTTACCCTATTTGGATGAAGGTCTTTCAAGACGGACTTGCCAGCATTCTCATCATATTTGGATGAAGGACTTTCAAGACGGACTTACCAGCATTCTTACCCTATTTGAATGAAGGACTTTCAAGACGGACTTTCCAGCATCCTTACCCTATTTGGATTAAAGACTTTCAAGACGGACTTACCAGCATCCTTACCCTATTTGGATGAAGGGCTTTCAAGACGGACTTACCAGCATTCTTACCCTATTTGGATGAAGGACTTTCAAGAAGGCCTTACCAGCATTCTTACCCTATTTGGATGGAGGACTTTCAAGACGGACTTACCAGCATCCTTCCCCTATTTGGATAAAAGACTTTTAAAGACGGTCTTACCAGCATTCTTACCCTATTTGGATGAAGGACTTACCAGCATTCTTACCCTATTTGGATGAAGGACTTTCAAGACGGACTTACCAGCATTTTTACACTATTTGGATGGAGAACTTTCAAGACGGACTTACCAGCATTCTTACCCTATTTGGATGGAGGACTTACCAGCATTCTTACCCTATTTGGATGGAGGACTTTCAAGACCGACTTACCAGCATCCTTACCCTATTTGGATTAAAGACTTTTAAGACGGACTTACCAGCATTCTTACCCTATTTGGATGAAGGACTTTCAAGACGGACCTACCAGCATTCTTACCCTATTTGGATGAAGGTCTTTAAAGACGGACTTACCAGCATTCTTACCCTATTTGGATGAAGGTCTTTCAAGACGGACTTGCCAGCATTCTCACCATATTTGGATGAAGGACTTTCAAGACGGACTTACCAGCATTCTTACCCTATTTGAATGAAGGACTTTCAAGACGGACTTTCCAGCATCCTTACCCTATTTGGATTAAAGACTTTTAAGACGGACTTACCAGCATTCTTACCCTATTTGGATGAAGGACTTTCAAGACGGACTTACCAGCATCCTTACCCTATTTGGATGAAGGGCTTTCAAGACGGACTTACCAGCATTCTTACCCTATTTGGATGAAGGACTTTCAAGAAGGCCTTACCAGCATTCTTACCCTATTTGGATGAAGGACTTTCAAGACGGAAATCGCCTTTTCCAGATCATCCTTGAAGGTCTGCTCATTGCCGCCATTACTAGGGAGGTACCCAGATGGCGCAACCTCTTCATCACTCAGCACAGAGTCTGTGGATTCTGACCTGCTTCTCACTGTAAGGCCTGCTTGTTCGTGGTCACTGTCAAGTGAATGCTGGGGTATGTCCTTAGTTGGCCATGTCCGTGATTCTTCCTCATCATCCGCCTCTTCAGACCCCTCATATGTTACCTTGTTCTCTGGGTCTGACTCCTGAGGACTTGGCTCCTCGCTACTGTGCGCCAAGTGTTCATCAGTGGGTCCCGCTGGGCCTTGCCCAGAGTCTTCTCTACCTCCCACATTCTCAGATGATGATCGCGAATCCTCGTACGACTCATGAGCATCAGCTCCTTCAGATACCTTATGGCCCTTTTTAAAGTGTCTTTTCGCTTTTAAAATATCATCTTTACGTCCTTTAGAGAATTTTCGTAGTCTGGACTTCTGCTTCTTGTCAAAAGTTGAGATATTAGATTTGGATTTCGGTTCATGCGAGTCACTACTTAGGCTGTTGTGTGGGCCCGAGGACATTTCTAGCGCAGAGGAATACCTCTTCTTGTCCCCTTTAAATGGCTTTTTTAGTCCATAAGTCATTTGAAGTATTCTCGATACTTTAGAGTCTGATCTTTCAAGGGACGCTTGAGCTGATTCATTCATTGATTGGCTATATTTCTGTTCGTGATAAACTGTCATACGAGCTAAGTTTCTAATGATCCCCGTATTCAGTCGGTCTGATGTGCGTAGAAATGAATCGAGCGAGACGAACCGATGATAGATGTACTTGGACTTTATCCAAGCCTCCCTGTCACTCCTGGACAAATAGAATATGCAATGTTATAGTGATATAGCACAGCACCTACAATACATAATGAACCAGCAATGGACAGCAATAGACCCTGGGGTTTGATTCCCTTTAAGGGAAAATTTCCCACTGCATGCGTAACTCACATCAGAACATAGAATAAATAGTTTTTATGCTGGAGACTCCATGTTGTGGTACAGTAGGTATGTAGTTTCAATACAAACAGATGTTACCTGTTGCTTAGATGATTTATCTTTTTATGGTCGCCTGCTATCTTTGCTTCATATATGGAGTTAATAAGGCTGTTCCCTAGCTCAGACATCAGCTATGTACAAACCCACATGCATTAGTGGCATTGTACTGTACAGTAAGCTATCTAATAGAAAAATAGTCACTGTTCATAGTAAAAAAAGGCCGAAATTGGCAAAAAGACACTCTAGAGGGGTTGTGTGGGGTGCAGTAGGTAAGGATAGTAAACAAGGGGCAGCAAGTAGGAATCACAAGTAACAGAAACAGAGAGTCTGCGTAAGAGAGCACTTACCTTAAGATGCTCGGGTTCCCAAGCATCTAGTGTCAAGGACCGCACTTTAGATACGTGTACACCTAGGCTCCTGTAAAACGTGAAGGAAGAATAAGTGGAGAAGAAACCTCCAATAGACAATTTCCTTACAGTTTTGAAATATTTTTCCCGTTTTTCGTAAAAAAATTATCGGAGATTGTTCCGTAATTGACCGGGAGCAAATTACCTCGACACCCTGGGCACCCAAGGATATTCGCTAGCCCTAATCAATACTTCAACTAACCCAAATACAGCGAACATACAGTATATGGAAGGTAAAAACGACAACGCAGAGTTGCACTTCAAGTGGGCAACCATACACCCAGTGCCTCACTTGGTTTATGGGCTAAATAACAGCATATGTACCTCATATACCTTACCTGTGAATCCCTGAGCACTCTATACACAGTACAACTCCAAGATTGATGCTTGCCCATTTGGGATCTGAAATTTATCATGTATACAACATCATGCTCTGATTGGTCAAGGTTATAATAAGAGGACACGTCCACGCTTGTAGAGTGCACATGCTCCCCCGAACAAGTTAGTAAGGTGAGAAAACATTTTCTTTGTTATATAAAACAAATAGATCATTTTTTGTGCATTTATCCTTTAACAGATATACGTGTCATGAACAACAGTCTGCGACTCGACTGTGTCTTGTTGAGTACTTTTTGAGTTCATGATGCACTGTGACATCATCTGTGCATCTATTAAAGGGAAAAATAGGATCTATTTATTAGATGTTGATCTCCTGCATGCTATCCACATACAGTAAGATCTAGTGAATGTGGCAATACCATTATGGTTACAATCTGCGCAGACTTCATTCCCAGGTACCGATCGCACTGCCTCAAGAATGCTGAAAACAACCAATAAGACAAGATTAAACAGAACAAGGCACCTCAAGAATGCTATAAACAACCAATAAGACAAGATTAGACAGAACAAGGCACCTTAAAAAGGCTAAAAACAACCAATTTGACAAGATTAAACAGAACAAGCCACCTCAAGAATGCTAAAATTAACCAATAAGACAAGATTAAACATAACAAGGCACCTCAAGAATGCTAAAAACAAGCAATAAGACAAGATTAAACAGATCAAGGCACATCAAGAATGCTGGAAACAACCAATAAGACAAGATTAAACAGAACAAGGCACCTCAAGAATACTAACAACAACCAATATGACACGATTAGAAGAATACTGATACAATCAATATGACAAATGTCTGATACATACAGCTTACAACAAAAACCACAAGGACAGAAAAACACAACTAGATGGAAACACAAGAGCACCGTTGTAGTCTGTGTTACATTATTTCATATTATTTTTACCTTTTAGGCGGTGGTATCTTCTCCACTGAATCCATGCTTTTGCTTCTTTTTGAAGAGCTCAACGATTCATCCTGTTTTGACAAAGCATTGTAAACTTATACTCCCGAGGAAGAAAAAAAATCAACCGAATTCAACTTAGAAGACAATCTTTACTTCACTCTCTTGCTCTTCCTTGTGCACAGAAAAGGCCTTGTTGATACTGGCCTAAAAAGAAAATACACATAATAATAATAATAATAATAATAATAATAATAATAATAATAATAATAATAATAATAATAATAATAATAATAATAATAATAATAATAATAATAATAATAATAATAATAATAATAATAATAATAATAATAATAATAAAATTTTAGTCACTGAATCAATTAATCAAGAACATTAAACTGAATTAAAGAAGGGATGATATTGTTGCTTATTTACTAAGCATTCCAATAATGTATAACAATGTTGTGTCCCACACTGCCAAGTGGGCTCAAGAAGGTTGCATCCTTCAGGGCTTCTGGAATTACGCGGAAAAAAACTCAAAATTATGCGGGATTCTTTGCTAAATTATGCGATAAATTACGCGGAAAACCAATCATTACGAGCTAAATTACGCGTGATTTTGAAATACATTTTCTTTAAAAATCAAAATTTTGCGTGATTCTTTACTAAATTACGTGCTAAATTACACGGAATATCAACTGTTACGCCCAAACTACATTTTGTACCGAAGGAAAGCACGAAATAACTTGAAAAGGTTAATTTTTTGCGTGAAAATATCTTAGGCAAGTTTTCATTGGCTCCTAGCCACCAGCCAATTAAAAAAGGTATTTTGTTATTAGTCCTAGGCCTTCGCGGTTTAGCAAAGAATGCCTAGTCATTTTATTTGTTTTTGAAATTCAGTTTGAAATATCGCACTCTTACGAAGAACATCTCTCTTTTTTTAAGAGAAATAGAGGTAAGAACCCTAAAAGAACACATCAGCTGTGCAATTAAATGTTTTGTCTTTCAGAATATAGCCAAATTACGCTGGATTACGCGGAAATTTGTGGATTACGCGGATTACGTGGAAAAAGCCAAATAACGCGCTTCTGCACAAGCGCGTAATTCCAGAAGCCCTGATCCTTTATCTGTTGAGGCTATGATGAATAAGATACCTGCATAGTCTGCATCCACTCATCACGTATAACATCTGAATCGGCCTGTAACGTCCACGACCTAATATGGGATAAATATATCATCATACAGAGTAGTAAGATCAGTGTTAAGGTGTACTTATAAAGTCAATAATGTGGTGGAAAGGATGCTAGAGAAGGGCTCATATGACATACTTGGTTGGTGAGACGACATCAAAGCAATTCCTCCGCTCAACCTCATCATTTGTTTTCACTATGCACAACCTGAGATCCTCAGCAAGTACAGTCTGCTCATCCTGAAAATATGAGTCACATTACTAGATTACAAAATTAACTAATAGAAATCTGCCAACAGTATTTTATATTTCAGGCCCATAGCTAGAATTTTTCTTGGGGGGGGGGGGGGGGGGCTGCGAAATCCGAAAAAGTGGACTTAATTTTTCTGGAGGAGGGGGGATAGAGAAGTGAGTTTTCTGATTAAAATCTGACCACCCCCGAAAAAACAAAAAGGGATTTTTATGCCTTTGCAGTATCTCAAGGGGCAATTATTGTTGGATTTGGCTACAAATAAAGTCTGACTTATGGATTGCCGGAGTGATCTAGCTTATGCTTTATAATTTGGTCTACAAATACCGTAGCAAGTCTTGAGAACCGAAAGTGGACCTTCGGTCGTTGTGGGTAAAGAAAATTGTAGAAAAGAAATTGGACAGTAGGAGACAACATTTCTGGTTACAGAATGGCTTTTATTAAAGTCCCAGGGTTAGGGCAAAACATGCAAGTACAGTAGAGTACAGGAACAGTGTATATATATATTTGACAGAATTAGCACCTTACTGAACATTTCTCACCTTCTGCCTTTTTTGATAGAAGAGCTGGTTGTTTTGAACAGTGAAATATCGTCTTTGCCAAGTTTTGAATGCATTGCTACTTCTTTTGTATAGGTATCCCTCAATGACAACTCCTGCAGGACTGTAAAGATATGAACAGTAATAATGACAATAGATTAAGACACAAAGACATAAGACATAAAGACAATACATTAAGACAAAGAGACATAAGACAGAGACAAAACATTAAGACATAAAGACAATACATTTAGACGAAGAGACATATAAGACGGAGACAATCGTTAAGACATAAAGACAATACATTTAGACGAAGAGACATATAAGACGGAGACAATACATTAAGACATAAAGACAATACATTTAGACGAAGAGACATATAAGACGGAGACAATACATTAAGACATAAAGACAATACATTTAGACGAAGAGACATATAGACGGAGACAATACATTAAGACATAAAGACAATACATTTAGACGAAGAGACATATAAGACGGAGACAATACATTAAGACATAAAGACAATACATTTAGACGAAGAGACATATAGACGGAGACAATACATTAAGACATAAAGACAATACATTTAGACGAAGAGACATATAGACGGAGACAATACATTAAGACATAAAGACAATACATTTAGACGAAGAGACATATAAGACGGAGACAATACATTAAGACATAAAGACAATACATTTAGACGAAGAGACATATAAGACGGAGACAATCGTTAAGACATAAAGACAATACATTTAGACGAAGAGACATATAAGACGGAGACAATACATTAAGACATAAAGACAATACATTTAGACGAAGAGACATATAAGAAGGAGACAATCGTTAAGACATAAAGACAATACATTTAGACGAAGAGACATATAAGACGGAGACAATCGTTAAGACATAATAATTAAGGAGTATGCAGTATGCAGCTGCTTTGTCTCCTATTATATTTGTTCCACAAAGGAGTTCTTTTGTCTCTATTCTTCTCATTCTTTGTGTTAAGGTGCGGATATTGTTCATTTGCCCAATCAAATTGCAGCTTGTAAGAGCTGCGTACTGACCCTAATTAAGTAGACAAAACGACGATTCATCAAGACATAAGGACAAGAAAGCAATACATTTGTTTGCCTAATTGTCTTGGGAAATTGTGATTCTAAATTAACCTTTCTTGATTTTCCAGATTACCACATCTCTTCTCAAAGGAATCCTGAAAAAAAATTAAAAAAAGAAGGTTTGAGATACTGACTGAATCTGGGGGATTACACCTAGATTCACCTGGCAGTCCACTCTCCAAAATTGTCGTCTTCTCTAAAAAAAGGGCAGGGTCTGCCGTGAAGAAGCAGGTCCGTAACAGAGGGTGGGGCACTGGGGGCATGTGTCCTCCATGTATCTTCAAAATTATAAGGAAATGACCAGTATGGGCACGGATATACCCCAATATTTTCTTAATGTTTCTATATCAAGCCCCCCCCCCCAGTATTATTTTACGTAACTGAGAAGTCTTATTAAGATGAAAAGTCAAATAGCCAACCATCAGTTTTTGGTGGAATATTATTTAGTATTTTGAATCCAGATCCCGACTACTTTGGGTGTTTGCATGATTGCATCATTACCTTACGTTGTACTAACGTGTGTCTTTCCTCCATCCCTTTTTTGTCACAGCTGAACTGAGTGGACAGGTCGTTTAGCTAAACAGAATTAAACGCCAAAGTTAAGAAGATTGGAAAAGAACCATTGTAAAACTGATCACTCATGGAAAAAAATCAATTCAAAGTTGAAATGGTATTTTTTATGCCTTTGTGAAAACAGAGTAGTTTGGTAACGTTTTGAGCAGCAGCCCTTTATCGGGGTGACACTTCTGTTTTGAGTGTTAGCCATTCGTTGGAGCTTAAAAACGCTTAAAGCTATGCTGTTTTAAACATTCTATTACAACCTTATCTTTTTCCCTTGATTTCACCAAGCCTACACAGACCACCTAGTTATTCTACGGCTTGTTTCTGGGTTTTATCTGTCATACCTGATGACTCATGTCCTTCATGTAACGCTCCAGGTCATTCATTAAGTCATAGCCTTGGTGGTAGTACGTAAAGTGGGAATGCATGAATTTTGACAGCTGTAAAAATCAATTTGTACAGTAATAAGAACAGATACATTGAAATACAATAAAGTATTGAAAACACCATCCACAACTACAGTAAATCCTTGCCGCTTGGGACAATGGGAGAGTACAGTACTGTACATCAAAACCACTAAAACCAATGGTTATAGAGTGACAACCAAACTCACTGCATCAAGCACTTCAATTCTTTTTCTTGATTGCAATAAATTGATCTGTAAAAAGGAAAGCAAATCTTTCATCAGACACAAACTATTATTGTACCCTCTCAGGCTTCTGCAAAACAATTTTTCAAAGAAAAACATTTTTTCACTGAATATTGAAAAAATCTTTTTTAGAACTGACCTGAAAGGCATAGTCTAATGAGATATGATCAAAACAGGACTGCATCGCAGTCAGAATGTTTCTGTCTTCTTCAAGTTCATGCTGCTTGCAGGTCTTGGGTAGTTGAGCATGCTTATTCAATGCACTACAAATTGTAAACAAAAAATGAGCAAAGGCAGTAAAAAAAAAAAAGTATGGGAATAATGGTGAGTAAAAACAGATGATACACTATTTGCTTCTTACTTATCTAGCTCATCACTAATCTTGTCAAAGAGCTTTTTTGTCTCCTTCACTCTTTTAACATCACTGCAAAAGAGATCATGGTTTTAATAGTGTTAATAACCATACATTCTACTTCAAACCCATGAATTACTCCTCTTATTTCTAAATTTTAAAGTTATTCATTCATGCTTTCTATATCTCTAGTAGAAAACCCATGTAATATACTGTAAGGGGCTTACTTTTTAACAAACTGTTGCAGGGTCGTGGAGATTGACATTTGTGTCTGGTCCAACAACGTCTAAACATCAACAAAGAACCAAATTTTGACCAAGAATGAATTTTGAGTTCAACTGTACAGAGAACAAGAAGCCACACATCCATGAGATCAGAATCTTGTGTAATTAATCAACAGCAGCTATTGTAGGGTTTAACCAAGGCAACTCAACCCAAAGTGTCTTGCATGAGTCATTGATAGATCTGTTCATTTTCCTTTGCAGCCATTGTACAGTCTTCAATTTACATTTGTATTGAGGTTTGGAGGTTCATTTCTACTAAGTGAAGTGAAACAGTTCAATATCATCATCGTAATGCATTATGCATCTACTGTATAACAAATAACAACAACTTGTCCCTTTATTGTCCTCCACACTTACAATACCACTGTGCACCCCTTATGACAACATTTATTTATCAAGTGATTTACGAACCTTGAAAAAATTGTTCAGTTCTTCAAAGGTCTGGCTGAACTTCTTGAGGGGTCCCTGGACAAGCTCATCTTCATTAAAGTACTTTGTAAGGACATGGATACTGCTGAGTAATAAGCTAAAAGAAAAATGCACTAAATGGTCAGACAACAGGGATACCCTATTCAATTGTACTTACAGCACTACTATTTCTTTAAAAGCATACTCTATACTGGGAAATCTTTCAGATAGGGAAACTCTTGGAGCTATGGTAGAGACTCTAGTGTTGCGTGATTACAGTAGAGAGTAGACACTGCTTGACTCCCATAAGGAAGGACTCCCATAAGAACAGCTTTTGCATGCTCAGAAATTGAATGCTGAATTGAGCATCAAGTCCTGTCAGAACTTGACAATATAAACCTCAGAAAATCATACTGTATGATCAAACTGGAAAGATTCTGAAAGCTTTTGTCACGTGAATGTGGCCTCCCATCTAATACAATATCACGACTCGACAAAAGACATGCTCTTTGGCTTAAAGCAATAATGTATGTACATGGAGTTTGAGTGAGTCAGAGTTGGAAAATTAATCTTTTCACACCTTGTGGATGAAATGAATGCTTTCCCTGAATCCACCATTGCATTGCACTGTTTGATGACCTGAAAACAGGACATGTTACTGGACTTTGACAACCAAAGAGGGCTGCAGCTTACTAGGTAGACCAAGGCTAAGAGCACAAGAAAAGCATGAATGCCAGCAAATAATATGGGAGGGGGGCACTGCCAAATGTTTAGCAAAAATTATATTGTTTTGATTGTGATATGTGTATCCACTTTGAAGGGCAAATCAGAGAACTGTATAATACTCTGAAACTAATAGTAAATCGTACCTTTTAAAATAAATAAATCTGATATATCTGTTCTTGACCACCAACCAGCCTTTTCACTGTCCAATCATGTTCGATGAATTTTTGCTTCTTCGTTTTTTTTTTTTTTTTGGGGGGGGGAAGGTGGAAATAACATAACTGGCCCTAGCCATCAGCTAATTGTGCGTTGATTGTATTGTGTATTCTCATTTATTACATCCCTTCACATTAAAATGTCTTGCATGGATTTGCATATAGGCTGCTAATAAAGTATAGTTTCACAGCATGATCTTGTCCACCTAAACAAGTTTCTACACTTAAATCTCTGAGTAAGCCTACAGTACAAACAGGAAAATAAATTTATCATTCGTAGACTGACCTTTTCCAAGCCAGCTTCTAAAGTCGTCACATCATGTTCACCACGCTCGATTTGCAATCTACAAATAGAAATTCACAGAAGGTTGCCATTCATTCATTCTTTAACAACATCAACAAAGTAATCATATTCCATTAATGCATTATGGGACTCACTCAAAATATAAGCATCATAGGTCGAAACTATATTCTTTTGAGGAGAACACAAAGTATAGGACAAAATCTCATCAGTCAAGCTTATACATCAGGCATGCCCCTCAGCATGAATAGTACTGCCTGGTGCACACTAGTGACATAACAACATGGGCGCGTGCACTCTTATCTTTGTATGTACAAGTGTGAATGGTTTTGACATTTTCAAGCCCGACATAACATACATAACGAAATAAGAGAAAAAAACATGTTTTTTTCTCTTACATGCACATGCTCATGTCATGCTGTCACTAATGTTTACCAGGCATAAGAACAAACTATATAGTCATTTATATCATAAGTCGCAGTAGAATAATAACGAGTGCTGTCAAGGAGACAGGCAGGGAAAACCCAAACAACAACATGAAGATAAGGCTCCCAAAGAGTTACTTGCTGTTTAAATTTACCATTTTTTAAATAAAAACAATGCTGGTGTTACTGCTAGGGAATAGGGTATAATACAAATAGGGTAAGAATGCTAGGGAAAATATCTACCTAAATAGCAGCACCCCTTTTTTTCCTTTTTATGGGGGTGGAGGGATGGGGGCTGATTCTGGAGCCAGTCATTTTAGGTACACTGTGTCAATTCCCTTGAGAGCTGAGTGAAATGGTGCTTCATGGATCCAGATTCACCTTCATGAATTTAATAAATTGTAGAATGAATTTGCAGGAGAATGGGCGAATGTTTATTTTTGTCACCTAGTACCAATCAAACCGACTTGGGTGACAAGGAACACCCCCCTGATAACTGTCACTGCTATCAAAGTGTTCTTGCAAAACAGGTATTCAATGAACCAAAAGCCCTTGTGGGCTGAACAGATTAAAAAAGACTTACAAGATATTTATCGACGAACGAAGTGTATCAACAACTGCTATCAGATGTTATTTTTATCACTGCGAGAGGTCAAAATACTACCCTTGCCGGCTAATGCTCGCAAATCTCTTTTCATAACGCTACGTAGCTGCCGATCTCAGGGATTTCGCGTTCTTCGCTTGTTATTTGAACAGAAATAAGCCAAAGCAACGCAGCTGCCATAAACACGATTATAAACACGGGACATCGCTCAGGAAGGTTGGGTATCACTCAAAGGGAGTATGGCATGAAAACCTAAAGCTTGCTGCATCAAAACAACTAACCTGAATTTCGGCGAGTCCTTCAAACACTCATCAAAATCAACAGCTTGCTTGATCTTTTTGCCCGTCATGTCCATGCTTAGCGAAGGAGTGTTGTCCTGGCTAGGTCTTCATGTTGTATCTGTCACGTTCCATTACACAGCCGTCATGGTGGGGGAAGGAAACCAACAATTCGTAGTGCTACAATGAGTCCACGAGCTCTCCGCGGTCACCCTCAAAGGGGGGTACCTTATGTAAGCTGCCTTGGTTCATATTATGAACCAAGGGTAAGAGGATCGTTTCTAGACTACCTGCATATGCGCCGGGAAAAAGAAAATGTATCGTAAATCGAGGTATCGTTAAAAGAAGGTCCTTGATTTGCAGATATAAAGGAAAATCCATTGAAAATATCGTTGTAGCGAGGTCGGGTTAACCATCATTTTTTTTTTTACAAGATAATAATATTGTAACTGTACTCTGTGTAAGACTGTACAGTTTCATTCGATAAAAATGTAACTGGTATCTGTATTTAACAACATCTGTCAAATGAAAAAATCGATTAACTGTACTATACATGAGTGGTGTCTAGAGTTTTGTCTCTTTGTTGATAGACAGAAACAGTAATATCGCATGCTTGAAGATCCAGCGTACTTTGCGGGCGCTCCCAAAGGTCACCACGGGCTGGTACGCTGGGTCTCCGAGCATGGTAATATCGTCGTATGATGATAAAATTACGCTTGGGAATGCAGATTTGCATCGTAAAATCGAGGATATCGTTTTATCCGATCGTAAGATCGAGGTAGCGAGAAAGAAACGCCATCGTAAAATCTAGGTTAACTAGACCAAATCCAGGTTTGGACGTCCTACCCTTATCTTCGGAATAAACACACATACACACAAATGTGACATGGATAACATTGTATTTCGGCCGTGCAAGCGACAAAAATACATCCTTATAACTTACATAATTAAGAAATAAATAATTATCTTCGTACACGCCAAAACAAGAGCCCTGAACGCAGGACTTAAAAGTAATTATTCAACTAAACGAATACAAAAAAAATCAGAGAAGTGCCAGGGAGGCCAGGAAAAAATACCCACATGGGAGGAAACCTGGACTGGGACCAAGACACAAACTCTACTTTTCCAGTGAAGACAAAATATTAAATTCCTAACGAATCCGTAACTCGTAACAATTCTGATTCTGAAGCGTCGTGATCTAAACTTAGCTGCCGCGCTTCGCCATCCGGCGTGTTTAACCATTAATTCCATTTTTAGAAGGATTCGAACTATGCAGCCGAAACACATTGACATCAAAAACGAGAGGGCTTAGGAATTTTAAAAATTCAACTGTAAAGGAGACAAATTTTCTTTCTGAGGCAGAGCACATAGAAGCCTCTCCGTGATGGCTACCGGACAAGTGATTTTGTTAGATCTACTTATCAATATAAAATGGCCCTTCTCAACATTGGTCTTTTTTTTTTCTTTTATAGACTTGGATTAACATATGACCATTCTTGATAGTGATATCTGATATTTTTATCTTAAGTAACTTGTCTACACGAAGGAAACACGCATAGCCGACAAGAAAAACAGAAAATAGGAAACGTAATACCGCTAGACTATCATAAGCTTGATAAAAAATAACATAATGTCTCCAACAATATTTTAAAAAAATAGGTTCCTTTGACTTAACCGGCCTAGCTAATTTACGCTTTGCAGCCTCCAGCGCAGTTTTAACAAGAGGGTGATCTGTCGTCAGCGTCCGTAATCCCGCCAACTTGTGCATCCATGTAATAACGTAGGCAACGCCCTCCATGTAATAACGTAGGCAACGCCCTCCACATTCGAGATGCCGACGCCTTTCTCTTCAGCAGACCTGGTCAACTCCGTAAGGAACAAAGCTACGTGAAGTGGTTTGGCTGGTATTGGTTTAACGTCAAACTTGGAGAGAGCCCATACCCGCAATCTCATCCAACCCGTGTGGTACTTGCGCACTGCTGACACAGCCTTGGCACCAAGAAGTAGATCAAAGAGGCCGGGCAGACTGCTGAAGACCAATGTCCTTTGGCATATTTATTAACGAGTACCTTTCCATAATATCTGAAAGAAACTGAAAGATCACAACATATGTAGCGACGCATTAATATAAAGCGTCCGTCCTTACACCAAAACGATGATACATCAGAACCCGAAATTGATACAGACACCCAAATGGTGATAAAGACACCCAAATGGTGATACGCGTAATCAGTGTCCCACGCAACAAATGACATACCAAACTAAAAAGGTCCCTTCGCATTCACTGCATTGTAAACGTAAGTGGTTATAATACATTTTCATATTGCACACCTAAATGGCTCATGCACATCCCCGCATTATGTACACCTAAATGGTTCTTTCGCATCCCCGCATTATGTACACCTAAATGGTGAAGAGATCTTCTATTCTAGGTAATACAAATACTTCCGTTACGTAAGACTTGAACCTTAAGGCTGATGAATGCAGAAGGCCAAAAAAAGGCTAGAGGGCCACTCAGGAATTATAAGCGTTCCCTGACCCTTACAACTCTGAAGCTTTCTGATAGTCGGGACAATGAGGCTGACAGAGGGGCAGAGCCAGTTATTATTGCAAGTACAATCTTGTGCGAATGCATCGACGCCAGCACTCCCGGGTGAAGCAAACCTGGAATTAAAACATGTTAGCTTGGTATTATAGGCCGATGCGAATCGATCAATTGTATGCGGACCCCCTTTCGCATCGAGAAGCCTGAAAACGGATTGATTTACGGACCAGTCATCTTTGTCAACGAATCGACTTAATACATCAGCAAGCTCGTTGTTCTTGCAAGGGATCCATTCAACCTCTAACGAAATACCAATCTAGAGAGAAATGTAAAAAATGTTCAATGCAATCTGTTGAAGCTCTGGAGAAGGTTCTGTCCGCGCCTTGATTGTCGGTGAATACTTTAGCTTTCTTATTGCGCAGTTGCTCAATGTAAGAAAGACACACGTAGTGGACCGCCTTAAGCTCTTTGTAGGCTGAGCTCCTGCCGACATCTTCTTCCGTAAATAGACCACTGACCGGTGAACCATCAAGAGTAACTACCTATCAACCATAACCTGTTTCGCTGGCCTGTAAACAAAAGCATGCAATGCAAGCCGTAGGAGGGAAAGTAATACGATAACCATTGAAAGAGTCTATGTTAGTATACCAAAACCTAAGCTCTCCCTTGAGGCTTGGCGTTAGACGAACAGTAGAATCCCACGATGATCTTGAATCAATAGTTATACATCTGACGAGTTAACAATAGCGAGATAGGACCGACAGCTAATGCGCATGCTGAGCTATCGAAGGTTGGATGTACAAGAAAAGGACATTACATGTAACCTTGCCCAACATCATACGCAGCGCACGTATAACAAATCCTTTGAGTCGGATTCGAACCAGCGACCTAGGGATCACAGTTATAAATCTAAATTCTCAAAGAAAGGACATTTCATGTAACCTTGCCCAAAATAAACAGCAGTGCACGTAAAAAAATCCTTGGAGCCGGATTCGAACCAGCGACCTAGGGATCACAGTTATAAATCTACAGTCCCCCGCTCTACCAATCTATCGCCCCATGTAAGGTAGGTAATCCAAGAGGCTTCCGGATTCTGGATTCCAGGCTCTGGTTTCCGGATTCCGACCCTTGGATTCCGGATTCCAGGCACAACTTATATTCCGGATTCCAACAAAATATTAATGACATTCTATTAAAATCACGCAAAACTCTCGACATAGCAATGAACAGAAAACATTAGCGTATCGGATCGTAATGCTAAAAAGGGACAACTATAGTGAAAAGAAACCATTTGTTTACCATTACATCACTAAGATATGCATTATACAACTAAGATATGCATTATACTACTAAAATATGTATTATACCACCAAAATGCATTACACCACTAAGATGTGCATTACAACACTAAAATATGCATTATTCACTAAGATATGCATTATATCACTAAGATATGTATCCCACTAAAATGCATTATACATGCATTTATAACACTAAAATATGATTTATACCACTAAAATATGCGTCACTGGCGTCACTGTTTTCTTTACGTCTTGCAACGTTTTTCAAAGAGCAAAGGCATTTGGTTGACGTCCAAATTCGAAACCAAGATTCCACGAGGTTACACCCTGCTCAGCCACACGCGGTCGTCAGGAAAAAAAACTTTGCAAAACGGATTCATGGCTTCCGTGACGCGAACGTTTTTACAGTTTGCTCGAAGAATCTACCACAACTACCTTCATGCCGCGCGCGTGCGTTTTAGCTGGAATGGTCTATTCAAAGACGAACAAAACCGAGTTTTTGGTGACGTGTGCACGTGAGAATGGCTATACTCTGTGCAATACACCCCTTCTATCTCATAGAGCGGATTTCGGATGAGTGTAAAAAGTTAAAGTAAGTCAGGCTCGCGTTCTGTTAGCGTTTGTATTGGTTTAGGGTATAGTGTTTTGAATTTTAGCCAATTAAGTTGCAAACTAAATCAAAACGCGCCAGTACTTACGTCAAGGCTAAACGCAAATTTGACTTTCTTCGCCTCCTGATTTGTTTGTTGGGGAATAGCTTCCATTCCCGATTGGCTAAATTTTCGACATTAATTTGAAATTCGCTCATTCTAACAAGAACGGGAGATCAGGCTAAAATGCGTATATCTCCCGCAAAATGCATAATGTTAGAAGGGAGTCCTATTTTATAAGCTTATGGCTTTTCTGGATATCCTTGCCTCCTCAATTTTATGAATTGTAACTCTAATAAGAAAAATACTGGCAAAATAAAACTGTGAACTGTGAGTCTTAACTGGAGAACTTGTTTTGTACTCTTACTAGTGTTCTTAAGAATGTAAGAATTCTGCCAATTGAAGCTAATTAGACCGGAAAAAGTTGTACAATGATTGACATTGAGTTTTTAATCAATTATGCTAAACACTAACCAGGCACACCTCCTCATTAGAAATGCAAATAAAGGCAAGGGCTTGAGGAACATCGTGGCACTTTACTCGGCTACTCAATCTTCATCTTCGCTTGTGTGGTAATTGTGGGATTTTTTTAAGTCATTAATTTGAATGAAAAGTATGGATTCCGGATTTCGAAACTATTTGGATTCTGGATTCCAGACTGTGGATTCCGGATTCCAATCTCTGGATTCCGGATTTCAAGGGCCCTAAAAACCTGGATTCCGGATTCTGGATTACCTTACATGGGGCGAAATCTACAGTCTCCAAGGAAAGGACATTCCATGTTACCTTGCCCAAAATAAATAGCAGTGCATGTAAAATAATCCTTCGAGCCGCATTCAAAACAGCGACCTAGGGATCTCAGATATAAATCTACAGTCCCCCGCTCTACCAACTCAGCTATCGAAGGATGGATGTTAGCACAATCAACATAACCTTGCCCAAAATAAAAAAGCAGTGCATTTAAAAAAAGCCCTTCGAGCCGGATTCGAACCAGCGACCAAGTGATCACAATTATAAATCTACAGTCCCCCGTTCTACCAACTGAGCTATCGAAGGATGGATGTACATGGAAAGGACAATCAACGTAACCTTGCCCAAAATAAACAGCAGTGAACGTAAAAAATGCCTTCGAGAAGGATTCGAACCAGCGACCTAGGGATCACAATTATAAAACTACAGTCTCCCGCTCTACCAACTGAGCTATGGAAGGATGGATGTACATTGAAAGGACAATCAACGTAACCTTGCCCAAAATAAAAAAGCAGTGCACTTAAAAAAATTCTTCGAGCCGGATTCGAACCAGCAAACTAGGGATCACAAAAATAAATCTACAGTCCCCCGCTCTACCAACGGAGCTATCGAAGGATGGATGTACATGGAAAGGACAATCAACGTAACCTTGCCCAAAATAAACAGCAGTGAACGTAAAAAAATCCTTCGAGCCGGATTCGAAACAGCGACCTAGGGATCACAATTATAAATCTACAGTCGGGGGGGGACTAGGGTGTTTCAGTGAAACTAGTAGGGGGCGCGAATCGCCCCTCCGGGCCTCCCAGCCCCGCTTTCAATGAAACGAGTGGGAGGCGCGAATCGCCCCTCCGGGCCTCCCAGCCCCACTCCAGGCTGGGGACTTTCGGTGTCGCGTAGATTAATAATTTAATCTACGTCGGGACCACTTCGAGTAGATGGGTAAATCACTCCGCGTAGATGGGTAATTAGCGATGGTGTCGGGGACGTGTGCTAGGGCCGTGAAAACGAGGAGGGCCGGCAACCTACGGAGCCGTTTTTCGGCCGCGCTGGAGTGGCGTTTAAACCTGAGTTTTACTCGAACACCTCGCTCCCGAACTCCTCGCGAATTTCTCGCAGCCTCTTTTCATTATTTCGCGTGTCTCCAGGGAGGGCCCTTTCCTGCTTTTTTTTATGCTGCGCATACGCGGTGCGAGGCCGTGTCGAGCTCTGATAGCGGCCTTGAGCGCGTAGTATCTCTCTTGTTCCTGAAGTATTAGCCGAAACTCTTCGTCTGAGATATGCCCGTCCTGCAGAGCCTTAGAGACCAGCTCGCTGATCGAGTTTTTCTTACTCTCCGCTGAAACCATCGTGTCCTCGTGTTTAGCCACCTTGCTCGTAAGACCCCTAGAGACTACCCCCGCGCCCGCGCCCACGACACCGACCAGCCCAGCGACCCCTGCCAGCGGACCGCCGATCAGAACCCCTATCCTACTCAGAGAGACCCCCACCCCGGCGCTGGAAAGCGCCCCTGCGGCGATGCCGGATGCCACAGACACAGCATGGGTAACGGCAAAGGCGCGCTTATACTTCTTCCGCACCTGTCGATGATGCGTCATCTCGTTGTCTAGGACCGCCTGAGTGTCACATATTTTCTGGAGTAGGAAGCTTTGCACGTCGACGCCGATGCTTGCCGGAGCAGTAGGCGTCATGTGCGTTTGCGGGGGGCAGACACTGGGAAGCGAGGGGTATATGGCACCGCTGCTAACGTCGCTGTTTGCCATGCTTGTTATGTCGGACCTAGGTTAGCTCTAATACGAGACGAACAGGCATGCCCTTAAAGTCCACCCATCTACCGCGGTCATCCCTGATCCATATTTGGATACTCGAGACAAACTCAGAGAAAGATTTTACGGCACAAACGGGGATGTCGGGTCCATAGACGGCTTTCTCGTGCGGCCTCCCGCGGGTTTCTAGGCAAGCGAGAACGTTTGAAGGCTCGCCTAAGGCGAGGCATTGCATGCGGTCTACGATATCGCAGAAGATGTAGAGGGCCTCTATTTTCGGCAAAGCCACCTTAAGTGCCCCCCCCCCCCCCCAAGGGCAGTGCGAGGCCCCGCCCACCCAACTGATCGTCTTTAGCCTCTAGGCCAAATAGTGCGCAAAGCTCGGCATTCAGGAACGCAACGCAATTGGACATGAGCGCGATCTTCCCGGTGAGGGGATCCAGCTTCGCGGTCAGAATTTTGCTTTCAGCGCGGTTGATCGTTTCCACGATGGACTCGGCCGTGTGGTGCCCGGCTGGCAGAGTAGCGATGGGCGGGAGGGAGGCTAGGGTCGTTATCTGATGCTCCAGCTCGAGATTATACCAGCTGTTAAACAGCGAGCACTGCCGGAGCGCCACGAAGCGTGGGCGCCTTATCGGCTGCTCGAAGAAGAGCGTCAGTTCGCCTTCGGTGAACACAGCATGTAGGACCACCATTGTGTTGAACATAGCCCGCCTTCGTGTTTAATAGGGCTGAGCATGGATTGGGAAGGCTGGCGGATGCTGAACGAGGAGGCGATTCCCCGAAGGGAGGAGGAGGAGACGAAGAAGGCGGCAATTGCGGCGGGAGCCTCTATAGCCGAACATATCAAACACGCTATAGCCGAACAAGTCAAACGCGCAAAAACCGGTTTCCCTAGGTCTCTGACCCTCGCGCAAAAGCTGCTCTACGCCGTGCCCGCGACTCCCGTGGAGAGCACGGCCTCAGACATCACCCCACTACTCACGCAGCTAGAGATACACGTGGCTGAGGACAAATCATTAACGACTAGGGTCCGAGACATATTCAAAGAGACAGTAGTCCGCCAAGGAGTCTCGCCGGTGGCTATCGGAGCCTTCCTATGGGTACTGGCCACAGCAACTTAACTTTGCGGTCTGGTGCGCAACCGCCGGATGCTGGGTGTCCCTAACCGATCCCGCTTTCGCCACGCTCCCCTCTGTCGTCAGGGGATTTCTAAGGTTTCACGTCTACTTTACCACCCGGAGGATACTCTACGAGCTCGGCGCCCCCCTGGCTGGCGACAGCCCGTTCACGCAAAAAGGTAACCCCTACAAGAAGGCCGCTTTCGAGCGTCTATGTATAGAGTTCGGTTTGCCGCGTAAGCCGGACTTCCGATGGAAAGGCGGGCGGAACCACGGGCTAGGCGATGTGTTTGTGTTCTACCCGTGGGCGGGGTATCGCAAAGGCACGTGATCCGTGGCTACGACACGGCGGCGGACGAGTACCCGAGCCACCTCAATCTGTTTAGCGACGAAGGTGGGACGTACAATAGTGGGAAGCAGGTGGGTTACATACGCAACGACGACCACGGGGGCGTGCAATATAGCTGGTTTGCGCCTCCCAAAGGTGAGGGGCTGACAAAAGTAGGGCTAAGAAGACTCGATCGCTCGGTCGAGGCGTTCGTGTACACAGTGCTTGGCGCGCAGGTAAACGTCCGTTCCCCTATCGCGGGGGCCGGTGGGCCGGCCATGGAGGCGCAGGCGGAGTTCACGAAGCTGCTTGAAGACGCGATCATAGAAAACGACATCGCTCAAAGCGTGCAAAGGTACCAGTTAGCCGTGCAGGAGGCCAAGGTGAGACTGAGTCTTGCGGTCGCACCAGGAGTGTGGCTGATGCCGAGCGATCTGGTGATAAACACACAAAGCGTCGTGGGCTACAACAATAAGCTGCAGAAAGCCACAGATACCATGACGCTCGGCGCAAACGCGATCAACACCGAGACGAAGCCAGTCGGTGCCCATAACATGGCCGGTGGGCATCCTAGGGTGCAACACGTGACCGATCCGGGGATCGACCGCGTGCCGTCCGGGCGGCAAAGCGAGGCTTCCGCCCCTGCGAAAGTGCACGCAGAGGGCGCGGCGCCTGCCCCCTCTCCACGTATGCATGCTGCGCATAGCATGCCTACCGCCGGAGAGGCAAGCGCACCCGGGCCGGGCGAAAAAGGTGACCACACCGCCCTCAAGGCGGGGTTGTCGGCACTCGCGGTGGCCGCGGCGTATTACTTGTTCCGATGATTGCTTAGCATTCGACGAACCAAGAACGCGGCTACGGCTAGAATGAGCAGCCACGCATTTTCGCCAAGGAATTTCACCGCTTCCCCTGCAGCCTTAAACACAAAGTTCGCGATGCTGCCTACTAGCCCAGGGAGAAGCTCGCCTAGCTTTTTCCCGATAGCCTTAAGCCCGTTACCGACCCCCCTGGCCACGGAGGGGAGCGACCTGCCGAGCGATCTCACAATGGCCGCGATCGTCGTCGCTACGGCCAACCCGATAGCGGTGACGGTAAAGCCGTGCTTTTTGAAGATGGCTTTGATGCGCTCCCTTAGCGGCTTTTGGTTCTCGAGCTCTCGATTTTCGCGTTCTAGTTCGTCAATCTCGGATAGCCTCTCCTCGTTGCGCTCACGGGCCTCTTGGCGGCGACTCTCTGACGTGTTAGGGTCGTCGATGGTCTCCCCGTCTGTGGCTACCACCCATTGCAGCTCTTGGACTCGTTCCGTGTTCTCCTGGATGACCGCGTCTATCTCTGCCACGGACCCCATCGCCAGCTTGAAGCCTTTCAGCCTTGCAACGTCCTGTCGAACGCTCTCGTCCTCATTGTACAGCTGTCTTCGTTTAGACCAACCTTCTTTGCCGAGGTTGCGAAGCTGTATTAGCGTCTTTCCCTTCTGGTCTGACTGGAACCGTATCAGATTCTCGTTAAGGTCTGGGTATTTCTCCCTGAGGGACTGGAGACCGAGTCTCGTCGCTGCACCCTCTGTGATGAACGAGGTTTCAGCGGTCGTTTGCGTTGCGCATCGCGTAGCCATGCTATGCGCAGCATGCATACGCGATGACGTGCTCGTCATTGGGATTGACTCCCCATCTTCGGGGCCAAACGGGATAAGGGGCGTCGTCTCGTCTTCCCCCGCTCCGCGATAGGCGGACGTACCCGGCAAGGTATCGTCAATGTCGACGTCAACATCACCCATGATGCGTGCGCACAACTCGTGCTATGCTATATTAGACATGTCTAACAGTCCGCACCATAGCCACGCGGCTTCGTACTTTATTTATACATACGTATACGATATATGATATACGTAATGTCAGTCAGCGATAAACTTGACCCCCAACGAACACCCAGAACTCCTCTGGGGTTGAAAGCCGAGAGAACTGTTCACCGGGTCACTCTCAACCCGCCGACGGCCTCCCCAGGCGAGACGCTATATGTGGCGGTCCCAAAGCTATCGGAAGGCGTCACGCTCGTGCCTGGCTCCTTGAGGGTCGGCCTCGATCTCTCCATCTCAGGCCATGCAAATAATACCGTCGTGAACAACGTCGGCCGAAATCTCGTGAGCCGCCTGAAAATCACGTTTGCCGGAGAAACGCTCCAGGACACCAACCGCTACGACGTCTTCAAGACGTATGAGGAGTTTTGCCTGTCCAAGGTCGAGAGAGAGGACCGCCTGGAACAGGGCATACAGTCAGAAAACATGCGCAAGCTTCGCTCCAAGGCTGGCGATAAAGCGACTAGTAACGCCAAGGAGAACGCTCTAAACGCCGCCCACGGGGCGAGGTACACCATCCCGCTAGACCATTCTCTGCTGACGGACCACGGCGTACTGTACCCAAGGGCGCTCTCAGAGGCGCTGCTCTCCGAGATCACGTTCGCAACGGTTGACCAGGTAGTAGTCGGAACTGATGCTACCAAATTATCCTATGGCATCAAAAATCTAGAGCTGGAATACGAAAGCCTGAGGGACGACAACCTCGCCCGGTCTGCAGCCGCCGCCTACCAAAACGGCACAACGTTCTTCTACGAGCAAGTGAACCTTCACAAGACCTTCGTGATTAGCAAAGGGACGGGCAGCATAATCAAGGAGAGTGTCAACCTGCCGCGAAGGTCTATGAGTGGTCTGTTGCTCCTCTTTGTGGAGCCATACACGGCAGGGGCTCGCGACTCTGAGAAGTTCGTGTACCCCGACATCAAGAGCGTTCGCGTTACAATCGACAGCATGCCAAACAAGGTCTTCAGCCAGGGGCTGCGCCCCACGGATTTCTGGAGGGAGGCGAAAAGGCGGTTCGTCCGCCCCTCCCCGGGGGGGCACAGCGGAGCGCCTGCCGCCCCGGCGGTCGGCCCCGAGTCGTTCTATGGCGATAACAAGTTTGCTCTGTGGATCGACCTTCGAACGACGGACGACAGTGCTATCCATGGGGGTGGTCTCCGATTGGTCAACACCCGCGACGGTGTGCACCTCGAGATAAAACGCACGGCAAGCGGCACGGGTACCGTAAACTGTCACGTGTTTGTGGTGGCCGACGCCCAAATGAACCTTATGAACGGACAGCTAGAGTCCATACAATACTGAGCACAGACACCGAAACGTGTTTCTGCGCGAAGCGCTGCGGCAGCGCGGTATGGACCCGAAAAACATCCCATTTAACGCTCTCATCGTTGGCCCGACGTCATGCGGGAAGACCCGATTCATAGGGGACCGGCTGCGAGGCCCTTTCCGGGGCAAGTTTGACTACATCGTACTCATGTTCCATACCTTTGTCTACAACAAAACATACGACGGCTTCGGCGAGGGCCACAATCGTCTGTTTGTCATCGCACCTGAGGCGGGTCAGATTGACATACTGCTGAGGTTTGTCTCCGCTCTCTTCGAAGGCACTAATACGCTAATCATACTCGACGACTGTGCGGCCTCGAAAGACGTAAAGAGGCGCTCTGACCAGCTCGTCAACTTGGCGTTCAGCGCGCGCCACGTGGGTATTAGCGTGTGGGTGATCACGCAGCAGCTCACCAGCATCACGAAGCCGTTCCGCGAGAACATCGCGGCCTTGGTGGTCTTCTATACCCCGAGCAAGGCGGGCATGAAAGCTATCCTGCATGACTACGGCGCGGAGCTCTCAGAAGAGAAGACGAAAGAGTACATGGAGGCCTTCAAGACGAAAAAGTTCTCGAAGTTAGAGTTTTGCTTGCGTCACCCTTATACCATCGCCCTAGTTGAATGGTAAGCGCAGTAAACCACCGCCCTAGGGCATAACGTATGTGTGCACACATATACATACGTACGTATATATACATATATAATCACACGTGTTGCACATTAGCCACGGCATGATGAGCGACGAATGCTTTGAGAGTCTTCTTGAGGGGGGCGCCGCCGGCCTCCCGGCCGTTGAGTCGTTGGGCTGCTCTGCGCAGCCTGCCGGAACGGCAACTGGAGTTGAGCAAACTGAGATAGCAGACGCGAGGGAGAAACTCGCGATTCTCGTTGCCTCGGGGAAGTCGAAGGAAATGGTAGGCAAGGCCCTGACTCACGACGACGTCAAACGCATGAGCGCCGAGGAGGTGAGGAAGTACGAGAGGCGATACGAGACCGCTCTAGCCAGCCGGACTACAGACCCCCTGGCAGACAGCTTTCTGAAGCTTACGACCAAGCTAGTAGGTATGGCGCTGCCGATAGACAGTGTGGTCGATCTTCACAATGACCTAGTGTCCGACTACATCATCAACAACGAGCTCCGCACATTGTGCGGAAGCCTGTCTCTACGCTGCGGTCGTTTGATGGCTTTAGCCGTCGGGGCGTTACACATAGCACGTCATGTGAACACCGCCGGAACGGCAAGCGCTGACACGCGGTGTCAACACGAAGTAGCAGCCGCGGACTCACCAGTGGTTTGCCTGCCGGAACGGCAAACGCACAGTGGCGAGTCTGCCATCCCAGAGCAGACGTTCATCTGAAAGTTTGCCACTTCTTTAGCAACCAAGTAGTTGACACCGCGTGTCAACACAAATGGAGGAACCTCAAGGAAGTACTAGTGCCCAGCCTGCCGGGACGTTAGCGGAACCTGACAAACAAGCTGCTCATGAACCTGCACGTACGCCTTCGGCGTTGGCGGAGAGAATCACGAGCCCCGAACCACCCGCGACCCGACCTAAACACCCTGGACGAGTCGAAGCCGGAAGGCGCTTGGCAAAGTGGAACCGACTTAACAGAGCGAAAAAAGAGACACTTCGTGTCGTGCAACACGTTGGGCCGCCGGTCGCTAGCGAGCCGCAGGGACGCGAGAGCTTGCGCGCCGAAGGCATACACACACCAGTCCCGGAAAGCAACTCTGCTTGGTCGGCTAACACGGTTATCGGAGTCGCTGGTCTTCTAGTGTCATTGATCGGCCTGTACACACGTAGGCGGGAGCTAGCTGCCGCGTTCACTCGTACACCAGCTGTTAACCAGCGAGCTACCGATCCACTTGCTACAGATCCGCATGTAGCGGCCGACGGCGTGACTCCGCCCGCAAGGCCGCCGCTGGCGGCCGCACAGCAGACCGAGGATCGACCGCTTGCCGTTCCGGCGACAGCGCTTCGCGCTCCCGGACAATGCAAATCTCGGCTGTTATCCATGGAGTAAGCAGACATTTAGACACGAGGGCCCCACCCATATCCGCACGTCCGTGCACCGCAATGTCGGCGACGCGGCAGAGCAAGATTACAAAGACCATCACCGACGCCGCAGTCATAACCGGCCTCGTCGCCGGTATCGGCTGGGTTAGGCGCAAGGTCTTACGCGAGGACTTCACCAAAGACCCCTCCGCGAACGCTATAAACTACGCAAAAATGACTGCCGCCGTTGCAGGTGCTATCGCTTTGAAGGGTTACCTTGAAGACCAGAAGATCCTGCCCATGTAGTAGTGTACTGCAGTGTGCTACACTACATGTGTATGCCATGTATTAGACTCGTGCACGTTTCATGCGCATGCGCATACATAAACACAGCACGTGAAGTGTGCGCACGCAAAGTGTGCGTACGTGAAACGTACTCGATGGCCTCTATCGCGATTTTGGTTGGCGGCGCCGTTCTGAACGCGACTGCATTCGTTGGTGGCAACTACCTCGAAAAGTTCCTGTCGAACGATGAGAGCCCTGCCTTAGGCAGACAAAAAATCCTCGATTGGCAAGCTCAAAGTCGCGAGAGAGGGTCCCTCGCAAAGCAAAACTTCACCGACACAGACTACGCGCTCAAACTTTACAACCAACCCGGCCAAAACAATCCCTGGAGTCGATGCGGGCTCCTGAGCTGTCCGACTACTACATCCCCAGCAAAACGCAGAAAAACGCCGAGTTGGCGTACATTGGCGCCGGCGCACGCGCCATCGGCTACGCAGCCAGCCGCTTGCTGTGATGTAGCTGCCGTTCCGGCGCTGCATCTAGGCGGCCTTTTTCCATGCTGCGCGTATACGTATACGTATGCGTATAACATGGTTGCAGACCGGCCTCAGAAAGACCGAGCGCTTCGCGCAGCACTGCCCGAGCAGGTGGCAACCGCCTGTAGGAGACTGATACACCTGTTGCGATACATTATTGCCGACACGTAATGGCGGCGAAGCGCATGTCCGACGAAGAACTCGATGCGTTCCTACGTACCATATACTACGCCAGAGGTGGCTTCCAGGGAGTGACCGCTCTGCATGCCAAATTTCCCAAGGGCTCAGCCTCCATAGATCGAGTGCGCAGGTGGGTAAGCTCGCAGCCCTACGGGGGCTACACACAGACACCCCCTCCTCCGACTACCTACGCCCACTTCTCGGAGCAGATACCACCATTATCCACCAGTATCCACCAGTCGGACCTGCTATTCTTGCCAACCGACCGCGGGTACAAGTATGCCCTGACTGTCGTTGACGTTGCTTCACGATATAAAGCCGCCCGCCCACTGAGGACTAAGAGCGCGGCCGTCGTCTCCCGCGAACTCGCTGACATCTATGCAGAGGGACCTCTCACATGGCCTAAATTCCTCATGGTTGATGACGGCACGGAGTTCAAGGGTGCTACCACAAAGCTCCTAGCAGACCACGGGGTGGAGGTCTGACGGGCTGAACCAGGGCACTACAGGAGCCAAGCTTTCGCCGAGTCTTTCCATCGCTGGCTGGCACAGCGCCTATTTTGTGCGCAGTACTCGAAGGAGCTTGCATCCGGCAAGACAAACCGCGAGTGGGTTACCGCTTTGCCAATCGTCATCTCGGACATAAACGCAACGAAGACGCGCATGACTGGCTTTGCGCCTAAGGACGCCATAAAGCTGAGGCGCGTGCCTCTCAAAGCCGAAAAGCCTCCCTGTACGAGGAAGACCTTCAGGACAAGGGCCGACGGCGAGCGACGGACCCGTGGTGGACAAGCAAGGCATACCCAATACTAAAGAGGGTCATGGAGCCCGGACAACCAGTGTTGTATTACACGGCGTACTCTAAGCACGGCTTTACGCGTTCGCAGTTGCGTAGCGCGACGCTAGCGTGACAAAACAGATAAAAAAATCTGCTGATCGCTCTAGCGTCACCCTAGCGTGGTCAGCGCTTGTGCCTCCTATTGCAGCTAAGGCACGTGAGTCTGAAGTTACCCTGACTGTCGTCCAGCCGGTCGATACTGAAGCATTGGGGATGAATCTTGGTGTACCCCTGAAGCAGAAGCTGAGTGCCACAGACCGTGTACTTTTTTTCCGCGTCGGCAATCATGCCGAGTACGTGGTCTACCGTCAGAACGTGGTGCGGCCCTGTGTACTTTGTGCGACCCTTTTGCCTGTCGTCTATAGCGTATCGCTTGATTCGCGCTACGAGCCAGATTCGAACCAGCGACCTAGGGATCACAATTATAAATCTACAGCCCCCCGCTCTACAAAACTGAGCTATCGAAGGATGGATGTACATGGAAAGGACATTAAACGTAACCTTGCCCAAAATAAACAGCAAGGCACCTAAAAACATTTTTCGAGCCGGATTCAAACCAGCAAACTTCGGATCACAATTATAAATCTACAGCCCCTCGCTCTACTAACTGGGCTATCGAAGGATGGATATGCATTGAAAGGACAATCAACGTAACCTTGCCAAAAATAAATCTAAAGTCTCCAAGGAAAGGACATTCCATGTAACCTTCCCTAAAATAAACAGCAGTGCACGTAACAAAATCCTTGGAGACGGATTCGAACCAGCGACCAAGGGATCACAATTATAAATCTACAGTCCCCCGTTCTACCAACTGAGCTATCGAAGGATGGATGTCCATGGAAAGGACAATCAACGTAACCTTGACCAAAATAAACAGCAGTGCACATAAAAAATCCTTCAAGCCGGATTTTAACCAGCGACCTAGAGATCACAGTCATAAATCTACAGTCTCCAAGGAAAGGACATTTCATGTAACCTTGCCCAAAATAAACAGCAGTGCACGTAAAACAATCCTTCGAGCCGGATTCGAACCAGCGACCTAGGGATCACAGTTATAAATCTACAGTCCCCCGCTCTACCAACTGAGCTATCGAAGGATGGATGTACATTGAAAGGACAATCAACGTAACCTTGCCCAAAATAAACAGCAGTGAACGTAAAAAAATCCTTCGAGCCGGATTCGAACCAGCGACCTAGGGATCACAATTATAAATCTACAGTCCCCCGATCTACCAACTGAGCTATCGAAGGATGGATGTACATTGAAAGGACAATCAACGTGACCTTGCCCAAAATAAAAAAGCAGTGCATTTAAAAAAAGTCTTCGAGCCGGATTCGAACCAGCGACCAAGGGATCACAATTATAAATCTACAGTCACCCGTTCTACCAACTGAGCTATCGAAGGATGGATGTCCATGGAAAGGACAATCAACGTAACCTTGACCAAAATAAACAGCAGTGCACATAAAAAATCCTTCAAGCCGGATTTTAACCAGCAACCTAGAGATCACAGTCATAAATCTAGAGTCTCCAAGGAAAGGACATTTCATGTAACCTTGCCCATAATAAACAGCAGTGCACGTAAAAAAATACTTCGAGCCGGATTCGAACCAGCGACCTAGGGATCACAATTATAAATCTACAATCCCCCGCTCTACCAATTGAGCTATCGAAGGATGGATGTATATTGAAAGGACAATCAACGTAAACTTGGCCAAAATAAAAAAGCAGTGCACCTAAAAAATAATTTCGAGCCGGATTCGAACCAGCGATTTAGGGATCACAATTATAAATCTACAGTCCCCCGCTCTACCAACTGATCGATCGCATGATGGATGTACACGGAAGGAACAATCAACGTAACCTTGCCCAAAATAAACAGCAGTGAACATAAAAATAAATCCTTCGAGCCGGATTCGAACCAGCGACCTGGGGATCACAATTATAAATCTACAGTCCCCCGCTCTACCAACTGAGCTATCGAAGGATGGATGAGCATTGAAAGGGCAATCAACGTAACCTTGACCAAAATAAACAGCAGTGAACGTAAAAAATTCTTCGAGCCGGATTCGAACCAGCAACCTAGGATCAGTCTCCAAAAAAATGAAATTCCATGTAACATTGCCCAACGTAAAGCGCATGTATAAAACATCCTTTGAGCCGGATTCGAACCAGCGAATGAGGGATCACAATTGTAAATCTACAGCCCCCCGTTCTACCAACTGTGCTATCGAAGGATGGATGTACATTGAAAGGACAATCAACGTAACCTTGCCCAAAATAAACAGCAGTGAACGTAAAAAAATTATTCGAGCCGGATTCGAACCAGCGACCTAGGGATCACAATTATAAATCTACAGTCCCCCGCTCTACCAACTGAGCTATCGAAGGATGGATGAGCATTGAAAGGGCAATCAACGTAACCTTGACCAAAATAAACAGCAGTGAACGTAAAAAATTCTTCGAGCCGGATTCGAACCAGCAACCTAGGATCAGTCTCCAAAAAAATGAAATTCCATGTAACATTGCCCAACGTAAAGCGCATGTATAAAACATCCTTTGAGCCGGATTCGAACCAGCGAATGAGGGATCACAATTGTAAATCTACAGCCCCCCGTTCTACCAACTGAGCTATCGAAGGATGGATGTACATTGAAAGGACAATCAACGTGACCTTGCCCAAAATAAAAAAGCAGTGCATTTAAAAAAAGTCTTCGAGCCGGATTCGAACCAGCGACCAAGGGATCATAATTATAAATCTACAGTCCCCCGTTCTACCAATTGAGCTATCGAAGGATGGATGTATATTGAAAGGACAATCAACGTAAACTTGGCCAAAATAAAAAAGCAGTGCACCTAAAAAAAAATTTCGAGCCGGATTCGAACCAGCGATTTAGGGATCACAATTATAAATCTACAGTCCCCCGCTCTACCAACTGAGCGATCGCATGATGGATGTACATGGAAGGAACAATCAACGTAACCTTGCCCAAAATAAACAGCAGTGAACATAAAAATAAATCCTTCGAGCCGGATTCGAACCAGCGACCTGGGGATCACAATTATAAATCTACAGTCCCCCGCTTTACCAACTGTGCTATCGAAGGATGGATGTACATTGAAAGGACAATCAACGTAACCTTGCCCAAAATAAACAGCAGTGAACGTAAAAAAAATTATTCGAGCCGGATTCGAACCAGCGACCTAGGGATCACAATTGTAAATCTACAGCCCCCCGCTCTACAACTGAGCTATCGAAGGATGGATGTACATTGAAAGGACAACCAACGTGACCTTGCCCAAAATAAAAAAGCAGTGCATTTAAAAAAAGTCTTCGAGCCGGATTCGAACCAGCGACCAAGGGATCACAATTATAAATCTACAGTCCCCCGTTCTACCAACTGAGCTATCGAAGGATGGATGTCCATGGAAAGGACAATTAACGTAACCTTGACCAAAATAAACAGCAGTGCACATAAAAAATCCTTCAAGCCGGATTTTAACCAGCGACCTAGGGATCACAGTCATAAATCTACAGTCTCCAAGGAAAGGACATTTCATGTAACCTTGCCCAAAATAAACAGCAGTGCACGTAAAACAATCCTTCGAGCCGGATTCGAACCAGCGACCTAGGGATCACAATTATAAATCTACAGTCCCCCGCTCTACCAACTGAGCTATCGAAGGATGGATGAGCATTGAAAGGGCAATCAACGTAACCTTGACCAAAATAAACAGCAGTGAACGTAAAACATTCTTCGAGCCGGATTCGAACCAGCAACCTAGGATCAGTCTCCAAGAAAATGAAATTCCATGTAACATTGCCCAACGTAAAGCGCATGTATAAAACATCCTTTGAGCCGGATTCGAACCAGCGAATGAGGGATCACAATTGTAAATCTACAGCCCCCCGCTCTACCAACTGAGCTATCGAAGGATGAATGTACATTGAAAGGACAATCAACGTGACCTTGCCCAAAATAAAAAAGCAGTGCATTTAAAAAAAGTCTTCGAGCCGGATTCGAACCAGCGACCAAGGGATCACAATTATAAATCTACAGTCCCCCGTTCTACCAACTGAGCTATCGAAGGATGGATGTCCATGGAAAGGACAATCAACGTAACCTTGACCAAAATAAACAGCAGTGCACATAAAAAATCCTTCAAGCCGGATTTTAACCAGCGACCTAGAGATCACAGTCATAAATCTACAGTCTCCAAGGAAAGGACATTTCATGTAACCTTGCCCAAAATAAACAGCAGTGCACGTAAAACAATCCTTCGAGCCGGATTCGAACCAGCGACCTGGGGATCACAGTTATAAATCTACAGTCCCCCGGTCTACCAACTGAGCTATCGAAGGATGGATGTACATTGAAAGGACAATCAACGTAACCTTGCCCAAAATAAACAGCGGTGAACGTAAAAAAATCCTTCGAGCAGAATCCGAACCAGCGACCTAGGGATCACAATTATAAATCTACAGTCCCCCGCTCTACCAACTGAGCTATCGAAGGATGGATGAGCATTGAAAGGGCAATCAACGTAACCTTGACCAAAATAAACAGCAGTGAACGTAAAAAATTCTTCGAGCCGGATTCGAACCAGCAACCTAGGATCAGTCTCCAAGAAAATGAAATTCCATGTAACATTGCCCAACGTAAAGCGCATGTATAAAACATCCTTTGAGCCGGATTCGAACCAGCGAATGAGGGATCACAATTGTAAATCTACAGCCCCCCGCTCTACCAACTGAGCTATCGAAGGATGGATGTACATTGAAAGGACAATCAACGTTACCTTGCCCAAAATAAAAAAGCAGTGCATTTAAAAAACGTCTTCGAGCCGGATTCGAACCAGCGACCAAGGGATCACAATTATAAATCTACAGTCCCCCGTTCTACCAATTGAGCTATCGAAGGATGGATGTATATTGAAAGGACAATCAACGTAAACTTGGCCAAAATAAAAAAGCAGTGCACCTAAAAAAAAATTTCGAGCCGGATTCGAACCAGCGATTTAGGGATCACAATTATAAATCTACAGTCCCCCGCTCTACCAACTGAGCGATCGCATGATGGATGTACATGGAAGGAACAATCAACGTAACCTTGCCCAAAATAAACAGCAGTGAACATAAAAATAAATCCTTCGAGCCGGATTCGAACCAGCGACCTGGGGATCACAATTATAAATCTACAGTCCCCCGCTTTACCAACTGTGCTATCGAAGGATGGATGTACATTGAAAGGACAATCAACGTAACCTTGCCCAAAATAAACAGCAGTGAACGTAAAAAAAATTATTCGAGCCGGATTCGAACCAGCGACCTAGGGATCACAATTATAAATCTACAGTCCCCCGCTCTACCAACTGAGCTATCGAAGGATGGATGAGCATTGAAAGGGCAATCAACGTAACCTTGACCAAAATAAACAGCAGTGAACGTAAAAAATTCTTCGAGCCGGATTCGAACCAGCAACCTAGGATCAGTCTCCAAAAAAATGAAATTCCATGTAACATTGCCCAACGTAAAGCGCATGTATAAAACATCCTTTGAGCCGGATTCGAACCAGCGAATGAGGGATCACAATTGTAAATCTACAGCCCCCCGCTCTACAACTGAGCTATCGAAGGATGGATGTACATTAAAGAACAATCAACGTGACCTTGCCCAAAATAAAAAAGCAGTGCATTTAAAAAAAGTCTTCGAGCCGGATTCGAACCAGCGACCAAGGGATCACAATTATAAATCTACAGTCCCCCGTTCTACCAACTGAGCTATCGAAGGATGGATGTCCATGGAAAGGACAATCAACGTAACCTTGACCAAAATAAACAGCAGTGCACATAAAAAATCCTTCAAGCCGGATTTTAACCAGCGACCTAGGGATCACAGTCATAAATCTACAGTCTCCAAGGAAAGGACATTTCATGTAACCTTGCCCAAAATAAACAGCAGTGCACGTAAAACAATCCTTCGAGCCGGATTCGAACCAGCGACCTAGGGATCACAGTTATAAACCTACAGTCCCCCGCTCTACCATCTGAGCTATCGAAGGATGGATGTACATTGAAAGGACAATCAACGTAACCTTGCCCAAAATAAACTACAGTGAACGTAAAAAAATCCTTCGAGCCGGATTCGAACCAGCGACCTAGGGATCACAATTATAAATCTACAGTCCCCCGCTCTACCAACTGAGCTATCGAAGGATGGATGAGCATTGAAAGGGCAATCAACGTAACCTTGACCAAAATAAACAGCAGTGAACGTAAAAAATTCTTCGAGCCGGATTCGAACCAGCAACCTAGGATCAGTCTCCAAGAAAATGAAATTCCATGTAACATTGCCCAACGTAAAGCGCATGTATAAAACATCCTTTGCGCCGGATTCGAACCAGCGAATGAGGGATCACAATTGTAAATCTACAGCCCCCCGCTCTACCAACTGAGCTATCGAAGGATGGATGTACATTGAAAGGACAATCAACGTGACCTTGCCCAAAATAAAAAAGCAGTGCATTTAAAAAAAGTCTTCGAGCCGGATTCGAACCAGCGACCAAGGGATCACAATTATAAATCTACAGCCCCCCGATCTACCAACTGAGCTATCGAAGGATGGATGTACATTGAAAGGACAATCAACGTGACCTTGCCCAAAATAAAAAAGCAGTGCATTTAAAAAAAGTCTTCGAGCCGGATTCGAACCAGCGACCAAGGGATCACAATTATAAATCTACAGTCACCCGTTCTACCAACTGAGCTATCGAAGGATGGATGTCCATGGAAAGGACAATCAACGTAACCTTGACCAAAATAAACAGCAGTGCACATAAAAAAACCCTTCAAGCCGGATTTTAACCAGCGACCTAGAGATCACAGTCATAAATCTAGAGTCTCCAAGGAAAGGACATTTCATGTAACCTTGCCCATAATAAACAGCAGTGCACGTAAAAAAATACTTCGAGCCGGATTCGAACCAGCGACCTAGGGATCACAATTATAAATCTACAATCCCCTGCTCTACCAATTGAGCTATCGAAGGATGGATGTATATTTAAAGGACAATCAACGTAAACTTGGCCAAAATAAAAAAGCAGTGCACCTAAAAAATAATTTCGAGCCGGATTCGAACCAGCGATTTAGGGATCACAATTATAAATCTACAGTCCCCCGCTCTACCAACTGATCGATCGCATGATGGATGTACACGGAAGGAACAATCAACGTAACCTTGCCCAAAATAAACAGCAGTGAACATAAAAATAAATCCTTCGAGCCGGATTCGAACCAGCGACCTGGGGATCACAATTATAAATCTACAGTCCTCCGCTCTACCAACTGAGCTATCGAAGGATGGATGAGCATTGAAAGGGCAATCAACGTAACCTTGACCAAAATAAACAGCAGTGAACGTAAAAAATTCTTCGAGCCGGATTCGAACCAGCAACTTAGGATCAGTCTCCAAAAAAATGAAATTCCATGTAACATTGCCCAACGTAAAGCGCATGTATAAAACATCCTTTGAGCCGGATTCGAACCAGCGAATGAGGGATCACAATTGTAAATCTACAGCCCCCCGTTCTACCAACTGTGCTATCGAAGGATGGATGTACATTGAAAGGACAATCAACGTAACCTTGCCCAAAATAAACAGCAGTGAACGTAAAAAAATTATTCGAGCCGGATTCGAACCAGCGACCTAGGGATCACAATTATAAATCTACAGTCCCCCGCTCTACCAACTGAGCTATCGAAGGATGGATGAGCATTGAAAGGGCAATCAACGTAACCTTGACCAAAATAAACAGCAGTGAACGTAAAAAATTCTTCGAGCCGGATTCGAACCAGCAACCTAGGATCAGTCTCCAAAAAAATGAAATTCCATGTAACATTGCCCAACGTAAAGCGCATGTATAAAACATCCTTTGAGCCGGATTCGAACCAGCGAATGAGGGATCACAATTGTAAATCTACAGCCCCCCGTTCTACCAACTGAGCTATCGAAGGATGGATGTACATTGAAAGGACAATCAACGTGACCTTGCCCAAAATAAAAAAGCAGTGCATTTAAAAAAAGTCTTCGAGCCGGATTCGAACCAGCGACCAAGGGATCACAATTATAAATCTACAGTCCCCCGTTCTACCAATTGAGCTATCGAAGGATGGATGTATATTGAAAGGACAATCAACGTAAACTTGGCCAAAATAAAAAAGCAGTGCACCTAAAAAAAAATTTCGAGCCGGATTCGAACCAGCGATTTAGGGATCACAATTATAAATCTACAGTCCCCCGCTCTACCAACTGAGCGATTGCATGATGGATGTACATGGAAGGAACAATCAACGTAACCTTGCCCAAAATAAACAGCAGTGAACATAAAAATAAATCCTTCGAGCCGGATTCGAACCAGCGACCTGGGGATCACAATTATAAATCTACAGTCCCCCGCTTTACCAACTGTGCTATCGAAGGATGGATGTACATTGAAAGGACAATCAACGTAACCTTGCCCAAAATAAACAGCAGTGAACGTAAAAAAAATTATTCGAGCCGGATTCGAACCAGCGACCTAGGGATCACAATTGTAAATCTACAGCCCCCCGCTCTACAACTGAGCTATCGAAGGATGGATGTACATTGAAAGGACAACCAACGTGACCTTGCCCAAAATAAAAAAGCAGTGCATTTAAAAAAAGTCTTCGAGCCGGATTCGAACCAGCGACCAAGGGATCACAATTATAAATCTACAGTCCCCCGTTCTACCAACTGAGCTATCGAAGGATGGATGTCCATGGAAAGGACAATTAACGTAACCTTGACCAAAATAAACAGCAGTGCACATAAAAAATCCTTCAAGCCGGATTTTAACCAGCTACCTAGGGATCACAGTCATAAATCTACAGTCTCCAAGGAAAGGACATTTCATGTAACCTTGCCCAAAATAAACAGCAGTGCACGTAAAACAATCCTTCGAGCCGGATTCGAACCAGCGACCTAGGGATCACAGTTATAAACCTACAGTCCCCCGCTCTACCATCTGAGCTATCGAAGGATGGATGTACATTGAAAGGACAATCAACGTAACCTTGCCCAAAATAAACTACAGTGAACGTAAAAAAATCCTTCGAGCCGGATTCGAACCAGCGACCTAGGGATCACAATTATAAATCTACAGTCCCCCGCTCTACCAACTGAGCTATCGAAGGATGGATGACCATTGAAAGGGCAATCAACGTAACCTTGACCAAAATAAACAGCAGTGAACGTAAAAAATTCTTCGAGCCGGATTCCAACCAGCAACCTAGGATCAGTCTCCAAGAAAATGAAATTCCATGTAACATTGCCCAACGTAAAGCGCATGTATAAAACATTCTTTGCGCCGGATTCGAACCAGCGAATGAGGGATCACAATTGTAAATCTACAGCCCCCCGCTCTACCAACTGAGCTATCGAAGGATGGATGTACATTGAAAGGACAATCAACGTGACCTTGCCCAAAATAAAAAAGCAGTGCATTTTAAAAAAGTCTTCGAGCCGGATTCGAACCAGCGGCCAAGGGATCACAATTATAAATCTACAGCCCCCCGCTCTACCAACTGAGCTATCGAAGGATGGATGTACATTGAAAGGACAATCAACGTGACCTTGCCTAAAATAAAAAAGCAGTGCATTTAAAAAAAGTCTTCGAGCCGGATTCGAACCAGCGACCAAGGGATTACAATTATAAATCTACAGTCACCCGTTCTACCAACTGAGCTATCGAAGGATGGATGTCCATGGAAAGGACAATCAACGTAACCTTGACCAAAATAAACAGCAGTGCACATAAAAAATCCTTCAAGCCGGATTTTAACCAGCGACCTAGAGATCACAGTCATAAATCTACAGTCTCCAAGGAAAGGACATTTCATGTAACCTTGCCCATAATAAACAGCAGTGCACGTAAAAAAATACTTCGAGCCGGATTCGAACCAGCGACCTAGGGATCACAATTATAAATCTACAATCCCCCGCTCTACCAATTGAGCTATCGAAGGATGGATGTATATTGAAAGGACAATCAACGTAAACTTGGCCAAAATAAAAAAGCAGTGCACCTAAAAAATAATTTCGAGCCGGATTCGAACCAGCGATTTAGGGATCACAATTATAAATCTACAGTCCCCCGCTCTACCAACTGATCGATCGCATGATGGATGTACACGGAAGGAACAATCAACGTAACCTTGCCCAAAATAAACAGCAGTGAACATAAAAATAAATCCTTCGAGCCGGATTCGAACCAGCGACCTGGGGATCACAATTATAAATCTACAGTCCCCCGCTCTACCAACTGAGCTATCGAAGGATGGATGAGCATTGAAAGGGCAATCAACGTAACCTTGACCAAAATAAACAGCAGTGAACGTAAAAAAAATTATTCGAGCCGGATTCGAACCAGCGACCTAGGGATCACAATTGTAAATCTACAGCCCCCCGCTCTACAACTGAGCTATCGAAGGATGGATGTACATTGAAAGGACAATCAACGTAACCTTGACCAAAATAAACAGCAGTGCACATAAAAAATCCTTCAAGCCGGATTTTAACCAGCGACCTAGAGATCACAGTCATAAATCTACAGTCTCCAAGGAAAGGACATTTCATGTAACCTTGCCCAAAATAAACAGCAGTGCACGTAAAACAATCCTTCGAGCCGGATTCGAACCAGCGACCTGGGGATCACAGTTATAAATCTACAGTCCCCCGGTCTACCAACTGAGCTATCGAAGGATGGATGTACATTGAAAGGACAATCAACGTAACCTTGCCCAAAATAAACAGCGGTGAACGTAAAAAAATCCTTCGAGCAGAACCCGAACCAGCGACCTAGGGATCACAATTATAAATCTACAGTCCCCCGCTCTACCAACTGAGCTATCGAAGGATGGATGAGCATTGAAAGGGCAATCAACGTAACCTTGACCAAAATAAACAGCAGTGAACGTAAAAAATTCTTCGAGCCGGATTCGAACCAGCAACCTAGGATCAGTCTCCAAGAAAATGAAATTCCATGTAACATTGCCCAACGTAAAGCGCATGTATAAAACATCCTTTGAGCCGGATTCGAACCAGCGAATGAGGGATCACAATTGTAAATCTACAGCCCCCCGCTCTACCAACTGAGCTATCGAAGGATGGATGTACATTGAAAGGACAATCAACGTTACCTTGCCCAAAATAAAAAAGCAGTGCATTTAAAAAACGTCTTCGAGCCGGATTCGAACCAGCGACCAAGGGATCACAATTATAAATCTACAGTCCCCCGTTCTACCAATTGAGCTATCGAAGGATGGATGTATATTGAAAGGACAATCAACGTAAACTTGGCCAAAATAAAAAAGCAGTGCACCTAAAAAAAAATTTCGAGCCGGATTCGAACCAGCGATTTAGGGATCACAATTATAAATCTACAGTCCCCCGCTCTACCAACTGAGCGATCGCATGATGGATGTACATGGAAGGAACAATCAACGTAACCTTGCCCAAAATAAACAGCAGTGAACATAAAAATAAATCCTTCGAGCCGGATTCGAACCAGCGACCTGGGGATCACAATTATAAATCTACAGTCCCCCGCTTTACCAACTGTGCTATCGAAGGATGGATGTACATTGAAAGGACAATCAACGTAACCTTGCCCAAAATAAACAGCAGTGAACGTAAAAAAAATTATTCGAGCCGGATTCGAACCAGCGACCTAGGGATCACAATTATAAATCTACAGTCCCCCGCTCTACCAACTGAGCTATCGAAGGATGGATGAGCATTGAAAGGGCAATCAACGTAACCTTGACCAAAATAAACAGCAGTGAACGTAAAAAATTCTTCGAGCCGGATTCGAACCAGCAACCTAGGATCAGTCTCCAAAAAAATGAAATTCCATGTAACATTGCCCAACGTAAAGCGCATGTATAAAACATCCTTTGAGCCGGATTCGAACCAGCGAATGAGGGATCACAATTGTAAATCTACAGCCCCCCGCTCTACAACTGAGCTATCGAAGGATGGATGTACATTAAAGAACAATCAACGTGACCTTGCCCAAAATAAAAAAGCAGTGCATTTAAAAAAAGTCTTCGAGCCGGATTCGAACCAGCGACCAAGGGATCACAATTATAAATCTACAGTCCCCCGTTCTACCAACTGAGCTATCGAAGGATGGATGTCCATGGAAAGGACAATCAACGTAACCTTGACCAAAATAAACAGCAGTGCACATAAAAAATCCTTCAAGCCGGATTTTAACCAGCGACCTAGGGATCACAGTCATAAATCTACAGTCTCCAAGGAAAGGACATTTCATGTAACCTTGCCCAAAATAAACAGCAGTGCACGTAAAACAATCCTTCGAGCCGGATTCGAACCAGCGACCTAGGGATCACAGTTATAAACCTACAGTCCCCCGCTCTACCATCTGAGCTATCGAAGGATGGATGTACATTGAAAGGACAATCAACGTAACCTTGCCCAAAATAAACTACAGTGAACGTAAAAAAATCCTTCGAGCCGGATTCGAACCAGCGACCTAGGGATCACAATTATAAATCTACAGTCCCCCGCTCTACCAACTGAGCTATCGAAGGATGGATGAGCATTGAAAGGGCAATCAACGTAACCTTGACCAAAATAAACAGCAGTGAACGTAAAAAATTCTTCGAGCCGGATTCGAACCAGCAACCTAGGATCAGTCTCCAAGAAAATGAAATTCCATGTAACATTGCCCAACGTAAAGCGCATGTATAAAACATCCTTTGCGCCGGATTCGAACCAGCGAATGAGGGATCACAATTGTAAATCTACAGCCCCCCGCTCTACCAACTGAGCTATCGAAGGATGGATGTACATTGAAAGGACAATCAACGTGACCTTGCCCAAAATAAAAAAGCAGTGCATTTAAAAAAAGTCTTCGAGCCGGATTCGAACCAGCGACCAAGGGATCACAATTATAAATCTACAGCCCCCCGATCTACCAACTGAGCTATCGAAGGATGGATGTACATTGAAAGGACAATCAACGTGACCTTGCCCAAAATAAAAAAGCAGTGCATTTAAAAAAAGTCTTCGAGCCGGATTCGAACCAGCGACCAAGGGATCACAATTATAAATCTACAGTCACCCGTTCTACCAACTGAGCTATCGAAGGATGGATGTCCATGGAAAGGACAATCAACGTAACCTTGACCAAAATAAACAGCAGTGCACATAAAAAAACCCTTCAAGCCGGATTTTAACCAGCGACCTAGAGATCACAGTCATAAATCTAGAGTCTCCAAGGAAAGGACATTTCATGTAACCTTGCCCATAATAAACAGCAGTGCACGTAAAAAAATACTTCGAGCCGGATTCGAACCAGCGACCTAGGGATCACAATTATAAATCTACAATCCCCTGCTCTACCAATTGAGCTATCGAAGGATGGATGTATATTGAAAGGACAATCAACGTAAACTTGGCCAAAATAAAAAAGCAGTGCACCTAAAAAATAATTTCGAGCCGGATTCGAACCAGCGATTTAGGGATCACAATTATAAATCTACAGTCCCCCGCTCTACCAACTGATCGATCGCATGATGGATGTACACGGAAGGAACAATCAACGTAACCTTGCCCAAAATAAACAGCAGTGAACATAAAAATAAATCCTTCGAGCCGGATTCGAACCAGCGACCTGGGGATCACAATTATAAATCTACAGTCCCCCGCTCTACCAACTGAGCTATCGAAGGATGGATGAGCATTGAAAGGGCAATCAACGTAACCTTGACCAAAATAAACAGCAGTGAACGTAAAAAATTCTTCGAGCCGGATTCGAACCAGCAACTTAGGATCAGTCTCCAAAAAAATGAAATTCCATGTAACATTGCCCAACGTAAAGCGCATGTATAAAACATCCTTTGAGCCGGATTCGAACCAGCGAATGAGGGATCACAATTGTAAATCTACAGCCCCCCGTTCTACCAACTGTGCTATCGAAGGATGGATGTACATTGAAAGGACAATCAACGTAACCTTGCCCAAAATAAACAGCAGTGAACGTAAAAAAATTATTCGAGCCGGATTCGAACCAGCGACCTAGGGATCACAATTATAAATCTACAGTCCCCCGCTCTACCAACTGAGCTATCGAAGGATGGATGAGCATTGAAAGGGCAATCAACGTAACCTTGACCAAAATAAACAGCAGTGAACGTAAAAAATTCTTCGAGCCGGATTCGAACCAGCAACCTAGGATCAGTCTCCAAAAAAATGAAATTCCATGTAACATTGCCCAACGTAAAGCGCATGTATAAAACATCCTTTGAGCCGGATTCGAACCAGCGAATGAGGGATCACAATTGTAAATCTACAGCCCCCCGTTCTACCAACTGAGCTATCGAAGGATGGATGTACATTGAAAGGACAATCAACGTGACCTTGCCCAAAATAAAAAAGCAGTGCATTTAAAAAAAGTCTTCGAGCCGGATTCGAACCAGCGACCAAGGGATCACAATTATAAATCTACAGTCCCCCGTTCTACCAATTGAGCTATCGAAGGATGGATGTATATTGAAAGGACAATCAACGTAAACTTGGCCAAAATAAAAAAGCAGTGCACCTAAAAAAAAATTTCGAGCCGGATTCGAACCAGCGATTTAGGGATCACAATTATAAATCTACAGTCCCCCGCTCTACCAACTGAGCGATTGCATGATGGATGTACATGGAAGGAACAATCAACGTAACCTTGCCCAAAATAAACAGCAGTGAACATAAAAATAAATCCTTCGAGCCGGATTCGAACCAGCGACCTGGGGATCACAATTATAAATCTACAGTCCCCCGCTTTACCAACTGTGCTATCGAAGGATGGATGTACATTGAAAGGACAATCAACGTAACCTTGCCCAAAATAAACAGCAGTGAACGTAAAAAAAATTATTCGAGCCGGATTCGAACCAGCGACCTAGGGATCACAATTGTAAATCTACAGCCCCCCGCTCTACAACTGAGCTATCGAAGGATGGATGTACATTGAAAGGACAACCAACGTGACCTTGCCCAAAATAAAAAAGCAGTGCATTTAAAAAAAGTCTTCGAGCCGGATTCGAACCAGCGACCAAGGGATCACAATTATAAATCTACAGTCCCCCGTTCTACCAACTGAGCTATCGAAGGATGGATGTCCATGGAAAGGACAATTAACGTAACCTTGACCAAAATAAACAGCAGTGCACATAAAAAATCCTTCAAGCCGGATTTTAACCAGCTACCTAGGGATCACAGTCATAAATCTACAGTCTCCAAGGAAAGGACATTTCATGTAACCTTGCCCAAAATAAACAGCAGTGCACGTAAAACAATCCTTCGAGCCGGATTCGAACCAGCGACCTAGGGATCACAGTTATAAACCTACAGTCCCCCGCTCTACCATCTGAGCTATCGAAGGATGGATGTACATTGAAAGGACAATCAACGTAACCTTGCCCAAAATAAACTACAGTGAACGTAAAAAAATCCTTCGAGCCGGATTCGAACCAGCGACCTAGGGATCACAATTATAAATCTACAGTCCCCCGCTCTACCAACTGAGCTATCGAAGGATGGATGACCATTGAAAGGGCAATCAACGTAACCTTGACCAAAATAAACAGCAGTGAACGTAAAAAATTCTTCGAGCCGGATTCGAACCAGCAACCTAGGATCAGTCTCCAAGAAAATGAAATTCCATGTAACATTGCCCAACGTAAAGCGCATGTATAAAACATTCTTTGCGCCGGATTCGAACCAGCGAATGAGGGATCACAATTGTAAATCTACAGCCCCCCGCTCTACCAACTGAGCTATCGAAGGATGGATGTACATTGAAAGGACAATCAACGTGACCTTGCCCAAAATAAAAAAGCAGTGCATTTTAAAAAAGTCTTCGAGCCGGATTCGAACCAGCGGCCAAGGGATCACAATTATAAATCTACAGCCCCCCGCTCTACCAACTGAGCTATCGAAGGATGGATGTACATTGAAAGGACAATCAACGTGACCTTGCCCAAAATAAAAAAGCAGTGCATTTAAAAAAAGTCTTCGAGCCGGATTCGAACCAGCGACCAAGGGATTACAATTATAAATCTACAGTCACCCGTTCTACCAACTGAGCTATCGAAGGATGGATGTCCATGGAAAGGACAATCAACGTAACCTTGACCAAAATAAACAGCAGTGCACATAAAAAATCCTTCAAGCCGGATTTTAACCAGCGACCTAGAGATCACAGTCATAAATCTACAGTCTCCAAGGAAAGGACATTTCATGTAACCTTGCCCATAATAAACAGCAGTGCACGTAAAAAAATACTTCGAGCCGGATTCGAACCAGCGACCTAGGGATCACAATTATAAATCTACAATCCCCCGCTCTACCAATTGAGCTATCGAAGGATGGATGTATATTGAAAGGACAATCAACGTAAACTTGGCCAAAATAAAAAAGCAGTGCACCTAAAAAATAATTTCGAGCCGGATTCGAACCAGCGATTTAGGGATCACAATTATAAATCTACAGTCCCCCGCTCTACCAACTGAGCGATCGCATGATGGATGTACACGGAAGGAACAATCAACGTAACCTTGCCCAAAATAAACAGCAGTGAACATAAAAATAAATCCTTCGAGCCGGATTCGAACCAGCGACCTGGGGATCACAATTATAAATCTACAGTCCCCCGCTTTACCAACTGTGCTATCGAAGGATGGATGTACATTGAAAGGACAATCAACGTAACCTTGCCCAAAATAAACAGCAGTGAACGTAAAAAAATTATTCGAGCCGGATTCGAACCAGCGACCTAGGGATCACAATTATAAATCTACAGTCCCCCGCTCTACCAACTGAGCTATCGAAGGATGGATGAGCATTGAAAGGGCAATCAACGTAACCTTGACCAAAATAAACAGCAGTGAACGTAAAAAATTCTTAGAGCCGGATTCGAACCAGCAACCTAGGATCAGTCTCAAAAAAAATGAAATTCCATGTAACATTGCCCAACGTAAAGCGCATGTATAAAACATCCTTTGAGCCGGATTCGAACCAGCGAATGAGGGATCACAATTGTAAATCTACAGCCCCCCGTTCTACCAACTGAGCTATCGAAGGATGGATGTACATTGAAAGGACAATCAACGTGACCTTGCCCAAAATAAAAAAGCAGTGCATTTAAAAAACGTCTTCGAGCCGTATTCGAACCAGCGACCAAGGGATCACAATTATAAATCTACAGTCCCCCGTTCTACCAATTGAGCTATCGAAGGATGGATGTATATTGAAAGGACAATCAACGTAAACTTGGCCAAAATAAAAAAGCAGTGCACCTAAAAAAAAATTTCGAGCCGGATTCGAACCAGCGATTTAGGGATCACAATTATAAATCTACAGTCCCCCGCTCTACCAACTGAGCGATCGCATGATGGATGTACATGGAAGGAACAATCAACGTAACCTTGCCCAAGATAAACAGCAGTGAACATAAAAATAAATCCTTCGAGCCGGATTCGAACCAGCGACCTGGGGATCACAATTATAAATCTACAGTCCCCCGCTTTACCAACTGTGCTATCGAAGGATGGATGTACATTGAAAGGACAATCAACGTAACCTTGCCCAAAATAAACAGCAGTGAACGTAAAAAAAATTATTCGAGCCGGATTCGAACCAGCGACCTAGGGATCACAATTATAAATCTACAGTCCCCCGCTCTACCAACTGAGCTATCGAAGGATGGATGAGCATTGAAAGGGCAATCAACGTAACCTTGACCAAAATAAACAGCAGTGAACGTAAAAAATTCTTCGAGCCGGATTCGAACCAGCAACCTAGGATCAGTCTCCAAAAAAATGAAATTCCATGTAACATTGCCCAACGTAAAGCGCATGTATAAAACATCCTTTGAGCCGGATTTGAACCAGCGAATGAGGGATCACAATTGTAAATCTACAGCCCCCCGCTCTACAACTGAGCTATCGAAGGATGGATGTACATTGAAAGGACAATCAACGTGACCTTGCCTAAAATAAAAAAGCAGTGCATTTAAAAAAAGTCTTCGAGCCGGATTCGAACCAGCGACCAAGGGATCACAATTATAAATCTACAGTCCCCCGTTCTACCAACTGAGCTATCGAAGGATGGATGTCCATGGAAAGGACAATCAACGTAACCTTGACCAAAATAAACAGCAGTGCACATAAAAAATCCTTCAAGCCGGATTTTAACCAGCGACCTAGGGATCACAGTCATAAATCTACAGTCTCCAAGGAAAGGACATTTCATGTAACCTTGCCCAAAATAAACAGCAGTGCACGTAAAACAATCCTTCGAGCCGGATTCGAACCAGCGACCTAGGGATCACAGTTATAAACCTACAGTCCCCCGCTCTACCATCTGAGCTATCGAAGGATGGATGTACATTGAAAGGACAATCAACGTAACCTTGCCCAAAATAAACTACAGTGAACGTAAAAAAATCCTTCGAGCCGGATTCGAACCAGCGACCTAGGGATCACAATTATAAATCTACAGTCCCCCGCTCTACCAACTGAGCTATCGAAGGATGGATGAGCATTGAAAGGGCAATCAACGTAACCTTGACCAAAATAAACAGCAGTGAACGTAAAAAATTCTTCGAGCCGGATTCGAACCAGCAACCTAGGATCAGTCTCCAAGAAAATGAAATTCCATGTAACATTGCCCAACGTAAAGCGCATGTATAAAACATCCTTTGCGCCGGATTCGAACCAGCGAATGAGGGATCACAATTGTAAATCTACAGCCCCCCGCTCTACCAACTGAGCTATCGAAGGATGGATGTACATTGAAAGGACAATCAACGTGACCTTGCCCAAAATAAAAAAGCAGTGCATTTAAAAAAAGTCTTCGAGCCGGATTCGAACCAGCGACCAAGGGATCACAATTATAAATCTACAGCCCCCCGATCTACCAACTGAGCTATCGAAGGATGGATGTACATTGAAAGGACAATCAACGTGACCTTGCCCAAAATAAAAAAGCAGTGCATTTAAAAAAAGTCTTCGAGCCGGATTCGAACCAGCGACCAAGGGATCACAATTATAAATCTACAGTCACCCGTTCTACCAACTGAGCTATCGAAGGATGGATGTCCATGGAAAGGACAATCAACGTAACCTTGACCAAAATAAACAGCAGTGCACATAAAAAAACCCTTCAAGCCGGATTTTAACCAGCGACCTAGAGATCACAGTCATAAATCTAGAGTCTCCAAGGAAAGGACATTTCATGTAACCTTGCCCATAATAAACAGCAGTGCACGTAAAAAAATACTTCGAGCCGGATTCGAACCAGCGACCTAGGGATCACAATTATAAATCTACAATCCCCTGCTCTACCAATTGAGCTATCGAAGGATGGATGTATATTGAAAGGACAATCAACGTAAACTTGGCCAAAATAAAAAAGCAGTGCACCTAAAAAATAATTTCGAGCCGGATTCGAACCAGCGATTTAGGGATCACAATTATAAATCTACAGTCCCCCGCTCTACCAACTGATCGATCGCATGATGGATGTACACGGAAGGAACAATCAACGTAACCTTGCCCAAAATAAACAGCAGTGAACATAAAAATAAATCCTTCGAGCCGGATTCGAACCAGCGACCTGGGGATCACAATTATAAATCTACAGTCCCCCGCTCTACCAACTGAGCTATCGAAGGATGGATGAGCATTGAAAGGGCAATCAACGTAACCTTGACCAAAATAAACAGCAGTGAACGTAAAAAATTCTTCGAGCCGGATTCGAACCAGCAACTTAGGATCAGTCTCCAAAAAAATGAAATTCCATGTAACATTGCCCAACGTAAAGCGCATGTATAAAACATCCTTTGAGCCGGATTCGAACCAGCGAATGAGGGATCACAATTGTAAATCTACAGCCCCCCGTTCTACCAACTGTGCTATCGAAGGATGGATGTACATTGAAAGGACAATCAACGTAACCTTGCCCAAAATAAACAGCAGTGAACGTAAAAAAATTATTCGAGCCGGATTCGAACCAGCGACCTAGGGATCACAATTATAAATCTACAGTCCCCCGCTCTACCAACTGAGCTATCGAAGGATGGATGAGCATTGAAAGGGCAATCAACGTAACCTTGACCAAAATAAACAGCAGTGAACGTAAAAAATTCTTCGAGCCGGATTCGAACCAGCAACCTAGGATCAGTCTCCAAAAAAATGAAATTCCATGTAACATTGCCCAACGTAAAGCGCATGTATAAAACATCCTTTGAGCCGGATTCGAACCAGCGAATGAGGGATCACAATTGTAAATCTACAGCCCCCCGTTCTACCAACTGAGCTATCGAAGGATGGATGTACATTGAAAGGACAATCAACGTGACCTTGCCCAAAATAAAAAAGCAGTGCATTTAAAAAAAGTCTTCGAGCCGGATTCGAACCAGCGACCAAGGGATCACAATTATAAATCTACAGTCCCCCGTTCTACCAATTGAGCTATCGAAGGATGGATGTATATTGAAAGGACAATCAACGTAAACTTGGCCAAAATAAAAAAGCAGTGCACCTAAAAAAAAATTTCGAGCCGGATTCGAACCAGCGATTTAGGGATCACAATTATAAATCTACAGTCCCCCGCTCTACCAACTGAGCGATTGCATGATGGATGTACATGGAAGGAACAATCAACGTAACCTTGCCCAAAATAAACAGCAGTGAACATAAAAATAAATCCTTCGAGCCGGATTCGAACCAGCGACCTGGGGATCACAATTATAAATCTACAGTCCCCCGCTTTACCAACTGTGCTATCGAAGGATGGATGTACATTGAAAGGACAATCAACGTAACCTTGCCCAAAATAAACAGCAGTGAACGTAAAAAAAATTATTCGAGCCGGATTCGAACCAGCGACCTAGGGATCACAATTGTAAATCTACAGCCCCCCGCTCTACAACTGAGCTATCGAAGGATGGATGTACATTGAAAGGACAACCAACGTGACCTTGCCCAAAATAAAAAAGCAGTGCATTTAAAAAAAGTCTTCGAGCCGGATTCGAACCAGCGACCAAGGGATCACAATTATAAATCTACAGTCCCCCGTTCTACCAACTGAGCTATCGAAGGATGGATGTCCATGGAAAGGACAATTAACGTAACCTTGACCAAAATAAACAGCAGTGCACATAAAAAATCCTTCAAGCCGGATTTTAACCAGCTACCTAGGGATCACAGTCATAAATCTACAGTCTCCAAGGAAAGGACATTTCATGTAACCTTGCCCAAAATAAACAGCAGTGCACGTAAAACAATCCTTCGAGCCGGATTCGAACCAGCGACCTAGGGATCACAGTTATAAACCTACAGTCCCCCGCTCTACCATCTGAGCTATCGAAGGATGGATGTACATTGAAAGGACAATCAACGTAACCTTGCCCAAAATAAACTACAGTGAACGTAAAAAAATCCTTCGAGCCGGATTCGAACCAGCGACCTAGGGATCACAATTATAAATCTACAGTCCCCCGCTCTACCAACTGAGCTATCGAAGGATGGATGACCATTGAAAGGGCAATCAACGTAACCTTGACCAAAATAAACAGCAGTGAACGTAAAAAATTCTTCGAGCCGGATTCGAACCAGCAACCTAGGATCAGTCTCCAAGAAAATGAAATTCCATGTAACATTGCCCAACGTAAAGCGCATGTATAAAACATTCTTTGCGCCGGATTCGAACCAGCGAATGAGGGATCACAATTGTAAATCTACAGCCCCCCGCTCTACCAACTGAGCTATCGAAGGATGGATGTACATTGAAAGGACAATCAACGTGACCTTGCCCAAAATAAAAAAGCAGTGCATTTTAAAAAAGTCTTCGAGCCGGATTCGAACCAGCGGCCAAGGGATCACAATTATAAATCTACAGCCCCCCGCTCTACCAACTGAGCTATCGAAGGATGGATGTACATTGAAAGGACAATCAACGTGACCTTGCCCAAAATAAAAAAGCAGTGCATTTAAAAAAAGTCTTCGAGCCGGATTCGAACCAGCGACCAAGGGATTACAATTATAAATCTACAGTCACCCGTTCTACCAACTGAGCTATCGAAGGATGGATGTCCATGGAAAGGACAATCAACGTAACCTTGACCAAAATAAACAGCAGTGCACATAAAAAATCCTTCAAGCCGGATTTTAACCAGCGACCTAGAGATCACAGTCATAAATCTACAGTCTCCAAGGAAAGGACATTTCATGTAACCTTGCCCATAATAAACAGCAGTGCACGTAAAAAAATACTTCGAGCCGGATTCGAACCAGCGACCTAGGGATCACAATTATAAATCTACAATCCCCCGCTCTACCAATTGAGCTATCGAAGGATGGATGTATATTGAAAGGACAATCAACGTAAACTTGGCCAAAATAAAAAAGCAGTGCACCTAAAAAATAATTTCGAGCCGGATTCGAACCAGCGATTTAGGGATCACAATTATAAATCTACAGTCCCCCGCTCTACCAACTGAGCGATCGCATGATGGATGTACACGGAAGGAACAATCAACGTAACCTTGCCCAAAATAAACAGCAGTGAACATAAAAATAAATCCTTCGAGCCGGATTCGAACCAGCGACCTGGGGATCACAATTATAAATCTACAGTCCCCCGCTTTACCAACTGTGCTATCGAAGGATGGATGTACATTGAAAGGACAATCAACGTAACCTTGCCCAAAATAAACAGCAGTGAACGTAAAAAAATTATTCGAGCCGGATTCGAACCAGCGACCTAGGGATCACAATTATAAATCTACAGTCCCCCGCTCTACCAACTGAGCTATCGAAGGATGGATGAGCATTGAAAGGGCAATCAACGTAACCTTGACCAAAATAAACAGCAGTGAACGTAAAAAATTCTTAGAGCCGGATTCGAACCAGCAACCTAGGATCAGTCTCAAAAAAAATGAAATTCCATGTAACATTGCCCAACGTAAAGCGCATGTATAAAACATCCTTTGAGCCGGATTCGAACCAGCGAATGAGGGATCACAATTGTAAATCTACAGCCCCCCGTTCTACCAACTGAGCTATCGAAGGATGGATGTACATTGAAAGGACAATCAACGTGACCTTGCCCAAAATAAAAAAGCAGTGCATTTAAAAAACGTCTTCGAGCCGTATTCGAACCAGCGACCAAGGGATCACAATTATAAATCTACAGTCCCCCGTTCTACCAATTGAGCTATCGAAGGATGGATGTATATTGAAAGGACAATCAACGTAAACTTGGCCAAAATAAAAAAGCAGTGCACCTAAAAAAAAATTTCGAGCCGGATTCGAACCAGCGATTTAGGGATCACAATTATAAATCTACAGTCCCCCGCTCTACCAACTGAGCGATCGCATGATGGATGTACATGGAAGGAACAATCAACGTAACCTTGCCCAAGATAAACAGCAGTGAACATAAAAATAAATCCTTCGAGCCGGATTCGAACCAGCGACCTGGGGATCACAATTATAAATCTACAGTCCCCCGCTTTACCAACTGTGCTATCGAAGGATGGATGTACATTGAAAGGACAATCAACGTAACCTTGCCCAAAATAAACAGCAGTGAACGTAAAAAAAATTATTCGAGCCGGATTCGAACCAGCGACCTAGGGATCACAATTATAAATCTACAGTCCCCCGCTCTACCAACTGAGCTATCGAAGGATGGATGAGCATTGAAAGGGCAATCAACGTAACCTTGACCAAAATAAACAGCAGTGAACGTAAAAAATTCTTCGAGCCGGATTCGAACCAGCAACCTAGGATCAGTCTCCAAAAAAATGAAATTCCATGTAACATTGCCCAACGTAAAGCGCATGTATAAAACATCCTTTGAGCCGGATTTGAACCAGCGAATGAGGGATCACAATTGTAAATCTACAGCCCCCCGCTCTACAACTGAGCTATCGAAGGATGGATGTACATTGAAAGGACAATCAACGTGACCTTGCCTAAAATAAAAAAGCAGTGCATTTAAAAAAAGTCTTCGAGCCGGATTCGAACCAGCGACCAAGGGATTACAATTATAAATCTACAGTCCCCCGTTCTACCAACTGAGCTATCGAAGGATGGATGTCCATGGAAAGGACAATCAACGTAACCTTGACCAAAATAAACAGCAGTGCACATAAAAAATCCTTCAAGCCGGATTTTAACCAGCGACCTAGAGATCACAGTCATAAATCTACAGTCTCCAAGGAAAGGACATTTCATGTAACCTTGCCCAAAATAAACAGCAGTGCACGTAAAACAATCCTTCGAGCCGGATTCGAACCAGCGACCTAGGGATCACAGTTATAAATCTACAGTCTCCCGCTCTACCAACTAAGCTATCGAAGGATGGATGTATATTGAAAGGACAATCAACGTAAACTTGGCCAAAATAAAAAAGCAGTGCACCTAAAAAACAATTTCGAGCCGGATTCGAACCAGCGATTTAGGGATCACAATTATAAATCTACAGTCCCCCGCTCTACCAACTGAGCTATCGCATGATGGATGTACATGGAAGGAACAATCAACGTAACCTTGCCCAAAATAAACAGCAGTGAACATAAAAAAAATCCTTCGAGCCGGATTCGAACCAGCGACCTGGGGATCACAATTATAAATCTACAGTCCCCCGCTTTACCAACTGTGCTATAGAAGGATTGATGTACGTGGAAAGGACAATTAATGTAAACTTGCCCAAAATAAACAGTATTGCACGTAAAAAAATCCTTCGAGCAGGATTCGAACCATCGACCTAGAGATCCCAATTATAAATCTACAGTCCTCCGCTCTACCAACTGAGCTATCGAAGGATGGATGTACATTAAAAGGACAATCAACGTGACCTTGCCCAAAATAAAAAAGCAGTGAATTTAAAAACATTCTTCGAGCCGCATTCGAACCAGCGACCTAGAGATCACAATTATAAATCTACAGTCCCCCGCTCTACCAATTGAGCTATCGAGGGATGGATGTACATGGAAAGGACAATCAACGTAACCTTGCCCAAAATAAACAGCAGTGAACGTAAAAAATCCTTCGAGCCGGATTCGAACCAGCGACCTAGGGATCACAATTATAAATCTACAGCCCCCCGCTCTACAAAACTGAGCTATCGAAGGATGGATGTACATGGAAAGGACAATCAACGTAACCTTGCCCAAAATAAACAGCAAGGCACCTAAAAACATTTTTCGAGCCGGATTCAAACCAGCAACCTTCGGATCACAAATATAAATCCACAGCACCCCGCTCTACCAACTGGGCTATCGAAGGATGGATATACATTGAAAGGACAATCAACGTAACCTTGCCCAAAATAAATCTAAAGTCTCCAAGGAAAGGACATTCCATGTAACCTTCCCTAAAATAAACAGCAGTGCACGTAACAAAATCCTTGGAGACGGATTCGAACCAGCGACCAAGGGATCACAATTATAAATCTACAGTCCCCCGTTCTACCAACTGAGCTATCGAAGGATGGATGTCTATGGAAAGGACAATCAACGTAACCTTGACCAAGATAAACAGCAGTGCACATAAAAAAATCCTTCAAGCCGGATTTTAACCAGCGACCTAGAGATCCCAGTCATAAATCTACAGTCTCCAAGGAAAGGACATTTCATGTAACCTTGCCCAAAATAAACAGCAGTGCACGTAAAACAATCCTTCGAGCCGGATTCGAACCAGCGACCTAGGGATCACAGTTATAAATCTACAGTCCCCCGCTCTACCAACTGAGCTATCGAAGGATGGATGTACATTAAAAGGACAATCAACGTAACCTTGCCCAAAATAAACTACAGTGAACGTAAAAAAATCCTTCGAGCCGGATTCGAACTAGCGACATAGGGATCACAATTATAAATCTGCAGTCCCCCGCTCTACCAACTGAGCTATCGAAGGATGGATGAGCAATGAAAGGGCAATCAACGTAACCTTGACCAAAATAAACAGCAGTGAACGTAAAAAATTCTTCGAGCCGGATTCGAACCAGCAACCTAGGATCAGTCTCCAAAAAAATGAAATTCCATGTAACATTGCCCAACGTAAAGCGCATGTATAAAACATCCTTTGAGCCGGATTTGAACCAGCGAATGAGGGATCACAATTGTAAATCTACAGCCCCCCGCTCTACAACTGAGCTATCGAAGGATGGATGTACATTGAAAGGACAATCAACGTGACCTTGCCCAAAATAAAAAAGCAGTGCATTTAAAAAAAGTCTTCGAGCCGGATTCGAACCAGCGACCAAGGGATCACAATTATAAATCTACAGTCCCCCGTTCTACCAACTGAGCTATCGAAGGATGGATGTCCATGGAAAGGACAATCAACGTAACCTTGACCAAAATAAACAGCAGTGCACATAAAAAATCCTTCAAGCCGGATTTTAACCAGCGACCTAGAGATCACAGTCATAAATCTACAGTCTCCAAGGAAAGGACATTTCATGTAACCTTGCCCAAAATAAACAGCAGTGCACGTAAAACAATCCTTCGAGCCGGATTCGAACCAGCGACCTAGGGATCACAGTTATAAATCTACAGTCTCCCGCTCTACCAACTAAGCTATCGAAGGATGGATGTATATTGAAAGGACAATCAACGTAAACTTGGCCAAAATAAAAAAGCAGTGCACCTAAAAAACAATTTCGAGCCGGATTCGAACCAGCGATTTAGGGATCACAATTATAAATCTACAGTCCCCCGCTCTACCAACTGAGCTATCGCATGATGGATGTACATGGAAGGAACAATCAACGTAACCTTGCCCAAAATAAACAGCAGTGAACATAAAAAAAATCCTTCGAGCCGGATTCGAACCAGCGACCTGGGGATCACAATTATAAATCTACAGTCCCCCGCTTTACCAACTGTGCTATAGAAGGATTGATGTACGTGGAAAGGACAATTAATGTAAACTTGCCCAAAATAAACAGTATTGCACGTAAAAAAATCCTTCGAGCAGGATTCGAACCATCGACCTAGAGATCCCAATTATAAATCTACAGTCCTCCGCTCTACCAACTGAGCTATCGAAGGATGGATGTACATTAAAAGGACAATCAACGTGACCTTGCCCAAAATAAAAAAGCAGTGAATTTAAAAACATTCTTCGAGCCGCATTCGAACCAGCGACCTAGAGATCACAATTATAAATCTACAGTCCCCCGCTCTACCAATTGAGCTATCGAGGGATGGATGTACATGGAAAGGACAATCAACGTAACCTTGCCCAAAATAAACAGCAGTGAACGTAAAAAATCCTTCGAGCCGGATTCGAACCAGCGACCTAGGGATCACAATTATAAATCTACAGCCCCCCGCTCTACAAAACTGAGCTATCGAAGGATGGATGTACATGGAAAGGACAATCAACGTAACCTTGCCCAAAATAAAAAGCAAGGCACCTAAAAACATTTTTCGAGCCGGATTCAAACCAGCAACCTTCGGATCACAAATATAAATCCACAGCACCCCGCTCTACCAACTGGGCTATCGAAGGATGGATATACATTGAAAGGACAATCAACGTAACCTTGCCCAAAATAAATCTAAAGTCTCCAAGGAAAGGACATTCCATGTAACCTTCCCTAAAATAAACAGCAGTGCACGTAACAAAATCCTTGGAGACGGATTCGAACCAGCGACCAAGGGATCACAATTATAAATCTACAGTCCCCCGTTCTACCAACTGAGCTATCGAAGGATGGATGTCTATGGAAAGGACAATCAACGTAACCTTGACCAAGATAAACAGCAGTGCACATAAAAAAATCCTTCAAGCCGGATTTTAACCAGCGACCTAGAGATCCCAGTCATAAATCTACAGTCTCCAAGGAAAGGACATTTCATGTAACCTTGCCCAAAATAAACAGCAGTGCACGTAAAACAATCCTTCGAGCCGGATTCGAACCAGCGACCTAGGGATCACAGTTATAAATCTACAGTCCCCCGCTCTACCAACTGAGCTATCGAAGGATGGATGTACATTAAAAGGACAATCAACGTAACCTTGCCCAAAATAAACAACAGTGAACGTAAAAAAATCCTTCGAGCCGGATTCGAACTAGCGACCTAGGGATCACAATTATAAATCTGCAGTCCCCCGCTCTACCAACTGAGCTATCGAAGGATGGATGAGCAATGAAAGGGCAATCAACGTAACCTTGACCAAAATAAACAGCAGTGAACGTAAAAAATTCTTCGAGCCGGATCCGAACCAGCAACCTAGGATCAGTCTCCAAGAAAATGAAATTCCATGTAACATTGAACAACGTAAAGCGCACGTATAAAACATCCATTGATCCGTATTCGAACCAGCGAATTAGGGATCACAATTGTAAATCTACAGCCCCCCGCTCTACCAACTGAGCTATCGAAAGATGGATGTACATTGAAAGGACAATCAACGTGACATTGACCAAAATAAAAAAGCAGTGCATTTAAAAAAATTCTTCGAGCCGGATTCGAAACAGCGACCTAGGGATCACAATTATAAATCTACAGTCCCCCGCTCTACCAACTGAGCTATCGAAGGATGGATGTCTATGGAAAGGACAATCAACGTAACCTTGACCAAGATAAACAGCAGTGCACATAAAAAATCCTTCAAGCCTGATTTTAACCAGCGACCTAGAGATCCCAGTCATAAATCTACAGTCTCCAAGGAAAGGACATTTCATGTAACCTTGCCCAAAATAAACAGCAGTGCACGTAAAACAATCCTTCGAGCCGGATTCGAACCAGCGACCTAGGGATCACAGTTATAAATCTACAGTCCCCCGCTCTACCAACTGAGCTATCGAAGGATGGATGTACATTAAAAGGACAATCAACGTAACCTTGCCCAAAATAAACAACAGTGAACGTAAAAAAATCCTTCGAGCCGGATTGGAACCAGCGACCTAGGGATCACAATTATAAATCTACAGTCCCCCGTTCTACCAACTGAGCTATCGAAGGATGGATGTCTATGGAAAGGACAATCAACGTAACCTTGACCAAGATAAACAGCAGTGCACATAAAAAAATCCTTCAAGCCGGATTTTAACCAGCGACCTAGAGATCCCAGTCATAAATCTACAGTCTCCAAGGAAAGGACATTTCATGTAACCTTGCCCAAAATAAACAGCAGTGCACGTAAAACAATCCTTCGAGCCGGATTCGAACCAGCGACCTAGGGATCACAGTTATAAATCTACAGTCCCCCGCTCTACCAACTGAGCTATCGAAGGATGGATGTACATTAAAAGGACAATCAACGTAACCTTGCCCAAAATAAACAACAGTGAACGTAAAAAAATCCTTCGAGCCGGATTCGAACCAGCGACCTAGGGATCACAATTATAAATCTACAGTCCCCCGCTCTACCAACTGAGCTATCGAAGGATGGATGAGCATTGAAAGGGCAATCAACGTAACCTTGACCAAAATAAACAGCAGTGAACGTAAAAAATTCTTCGAGCCGGATCCGAACCAGCAACCTAGGATCAGTCTCCAAGAAAATGAAATTCCATGTAACATTGAACAACGTAAAGCGCACGTATAAAACATCCATTGATCCGGATTCGAACCAGCGAATTAGGGATCACAATTGTAAATCTACAGCCCCCCGCTCTACCAACTGAGCTATCGAAAGATGGATGTACATTGAAAGGACAATCAACGTGACATTGACCAAAATAAAAAAGCAGTGCATTTAAAAAAATTCTTCGAGCCGGATTCGAAACAGCGACCTAGGGATCACAATTATAAATCTACAGTCCCCCGCTCTACCAACTGAGCTATCGAAGGATGGATGTCTATGGAAAGGACAATCAACGTAACCTTGACCAAGATAAACAGCAGTGCACATAAAAAATCCTTCAAGCCTGATTTTAACCAGCGACCTAGAGATCCCAGTCATAAATCTACAGTCTCCAAGGAAAGGACATTTCATGTAACCTTGCCCAAAATAAACAGCAGTGCACGTAAAACAATCCTTCGAGCCGGATTCGAACCAGCGACCTAGGGATCACAGTTATAAATCTACAGTCCCCCGCTCTACCAACTGAGCTATCGAAGGATGGATGTACATTAAAAGGACAATCAACGTAACCTTGCCCAAAATAAACAACAGTGAACGTAAAAAAATCCTTCGAGCCGGATTCGAACCAGCGACCTAGGGATCACAATTATAAATCTACAGTCCCCCGCTCTACCAACTGAGCTATCGAAGGATGGATGAGCATTGAAAGGGCAATCAACGTAACCTTGACCAAAATAAACAGCAGTGAACGTAAAAAATTCTTTGAGCCGGATCCGAACCAGCAACCTAGGATCAGTCTCCAAGAAAATGAAATTCCATGTAACATTGAACAACGTAAAGTGCACGTATAAAACATCCTTTGATCCGGATTCGAACCAGCGAATTAGGGATCACAATTGTAAATCTACAGCCCCCCGCTCTACCAACTGAGCTATCGAAGGATGGATGTACATTGAAAGGACAATCAACGTGACATTGACCAAAATAAAAAAGCAGTGCATTTAAAAAAATTCTTCGAGCCGGATTCGAAACAGCGACCTAGGGATCACAATTATAAATCTACAGTCCCCCGCTCTACCAATTGAGCTATCGAAGGATGGATGTACATGGAAAGGACAATCAACGTAACCTTGCCCAAAATAAACAGCAGTGAACGTAAAAAAATCCTTCGAGCCTGATTCGAACCAGCGACCTAGGGATCACAATTATAAATCTACAGCCCCCCGCCCTACAAAACTGAGCTATCGAAGGATGGATGTACATGGAAAGGACAATCAACGTAACCTTGCCCAAAATAAACAGCAAGGCACCTAAAAACATTTTGCGAGCCGGATTCAAACGAGCAACCTTCGGATCACAATTATAAATCTACAGCCCCCCGCACTACCAACTGGGCTATCGAAGGATGGATGTACATTGAAAAGACAATAAACGTAACCTTGCCCAAAATAAATCTACAATCTCCAAGGAAAGGACATTCCATGTAACCAACCCTAAAATAAACAGCAGTGCACGTAAAAAAATCCTTGGAGACGGATTCGAACCAGCGACCAAGGGATCACAATTATAAATCTACAGTCCCCCGTTCTACCAACTGAGCTATCGAAGGATGGATGTCCATGGAAATGACAATCAACGTAACCTTGACCAAAATAAACAGCAGTGCACATAAAAAATCCTTCAAGCCGGATTTTAACCAGCGACCTAGAGTTCACAGTCATAAATCTATAGTCTCCAAGGAAAGGACATTTCATGTAACCTTGCCCAAAATAAACAGCAGTGCACGTAAAACAATCCTTCGAGCCGGATTCGAACCAGCGACCTAGGGATCACAGTAATAAATCTACAGTCCCCCGATCTACCAACTGAGCTATCGAAGGATGGATGTACATTGAAAGGACAATCAACGTAACCTTGACCAAAATAAACAGCAGTGAAAGTAAAAAAATTCTTCGAGCCGGATTCGAACCAGCGACCTAGGGATCACAATTATAAATCTACAGTCCCCCGCTCTACCAACTGAGCTATCGAAGGTTGGATGTACATGGAAAGGACAATCAACGTAACCTTGCCCAAAATAAACAGCAAGGCACCTAAAAACATTTTTCGAGCCGGATTCAAACCAGCAACCTTCGGATCACAATTATATATCTACAGTCTCCAAGGAAAGGACATTCCATGTAACCTTGCCCATAATAAACAGCAGTGCACGTAAAAAAATACTTCGAGCCGGATTCGAACCAGCGACCTAGGGATCACAATTATAAATCTACAGTCCCCCGCTCTACCAATTGAGCTATCGAAGGATGGATGTACATGGAAAGGACAATCAACGTAACCTTGCTCAAAATAAACAGCAATGAACGTAAAACATCCTTCGAGCCGGATTCGAACCAGCGACCTAGGGATCACAATTATAAATCTACAGCCCCCCGCTCTACAAAACTGAGCTATCGAAGGATGGATGTACATGGAAAGGACATTAAACGTAACCTTGCCCAAAATAAACAGCAAGGCACCTAAAAACATTTTTCGAGCCGGATTCAAACCAGCAAACTTCGGATCACAATTATAAATCTACAGCCCCCCGCTCTACCAACTGGGCTATCGAAGGATGGATATGCATTGAAAGGACAATCAACGTAACCTTGCCCAAAATAAATCTAAAGTGTCCAAGGAAAGGACATTCCATGTAACCTTTCCTAAAATAAACTGCAGTGCACGTAACAAAATCCTTGGAGAAGGATTCGAACCAGCGACCAAGGGATCACAATTATAAATCTACAGTCCCCCGTTCTACCAACTGAGCTATCGAAGGATGGATGTCCATGGAAAGGACAATCAACGTAACCTTGACCAAAATAAACAGCAGTGCACATAAAAGATCCTTCAAGCCGGATTTTAACCAGCGACCTAGGGATCACAGTCATAAATCTACAGTCTCCAAGGAAAGGACATTTCATGTAACCTTGCCCAAAATAAACAGCAGTGCACGTAAAACAATCCTTCGAGCCGGATTCGAACCAGCGACCTAGGGATCACAGTTATAAATCTACAGTCCCCCGCTCTACCAACTGAGCTATCGAAGGATGGATGTATTGAAAGGACAATCAACGTAACCTTGCCCAAAATAAACAGCAGTGAACGTAAAAAAATCCTTCGAGCTGGATTCGAACCAGCGACCTAGGGATCACAATTATAAATCTTCAGTCCCCCGCTCTACCAACTGAGCCATCGAAGGATGGATGAGCATTGAAAGGGCAATCAACGTAACCTTGACCAAAATAAACAGCAGTGAACGTAAAAAATTCTTTGAGCCGGATTCGAACCAGCAACCTACGATCAGTCTCCAAGAAAATGAAATTCCATGTAACATTGCCCAACGTAAAGCGCATGTATAAAACATCCTTTGAGCCGGATTCGAACCAGCGAATGAGGGATCACAATTGTAAATCTACAGCCCCCCGCTCTACCAACTGAGCTATCGAAGGATGGATGTACATTAAAAGGACAATCAACGTGACCTTGCCCAAAATAAAAAAGCAGTGCATTTAAAAAAAGTCTTCGAGCCGGATTCGAACCAGCGACCAAGGGATCACAATTATAAATCTACAGTCCCCCGTTCTACCAACTGAGCTATCGAAGGATGGATGTACATGGAAAGGACAATCAACGTAACCTTGCCCAAAATAAACAGCAGTGCACATAAAAAATCCTTCAAGCCGGATTTTAACCAGCGACCTAGAAATCACAGTCATAAATCTACAGTCTCCATAGAAAGGACATTTCATGTAACCTTGCCCAAAATAAACAGCAGTGCACGTAAAACAATCCTTCGAGCCGGATTCGAACCAGCGACCTAGGGATCACAGTTATAAATCTACAGTCCCCCGCACTACCAACTGAGCTATCGAAGGATGGATGTACATTGAAAGGACAATCAACGTAACCTTGCCCAAAATAAACAGCAGTGAACGTAAAAAAATCCTTCGAGCCGGATTCGAACCAGCGACCTAGGGATCACAATTATAAATCTACAGTCCCCCGCTCTACCAACTGAGCTATCGAAGGATGGATGAGCATTGAAAGGGCAATCAACGTAACCTTGACCAAAATAAACAGCAGTGAACGTAAAAAATTCTTTGAGCCGGATCCGAACCAGCAACCTAGGATCAGTCTCCAAGAAAATGAAATTCCATGTAACATTGAACAACGTAAAGTGCACGTATAAAACATCCTTTGATCCGGATTCGAACCAGCGAATTAGGGATCACAATTGTAAATCTACAGCCCCCCGCTCTACCAACTGAGCTATCGAAGGATGGATGTACATTGAAAGGACAATCAACGTGACATTGACCAAAATAAAAAAGCAGTGCATTTAAAAAAATTCTTCGAGCCGGATTCGAAACAGCGACCTAGGGATCACAATTATAAATCTACAGTCCCTCGCTCTACCAATTGAGCTATCGAAGGATGGATGTACATGGAAAGGACAATCAACGTAACCTTGCCCAAAATAAACAGCAGTGAACGTAAAAAAATCCTTCGAGCCTGATTCGAACCAGCAACCTAGGGATCACAATTATAAATCTACAGCCCCCCGCCCTACAAAACTGAGCTATCGAAGGATGGATGTACATGGAAAGGACAATCAACGTAACCTTGCCCAAAATAAACAGCAAGGCACCTAAAAACATTTTGCGAGCCGGATTCAAACGAGCAACCTTCGGATCACAATTATAAATCTACAGCCCCCCGCACTACCAACTGGGCTATCGAAGGATGGATGTACATTGAAAAGACAATAAACGTAACCTTGCCCAAAATAAATCTACAATCTCCAAGGAAAGGACATTCCATGTAACCAACCCTAAAATAAACAGCAGTGCACGTAAAAAAATCCTTGGAGACGGATTCGAACCAGCGACCAAGGGATCACAATTATAAATCTACAGTCCCCCGTTCTACCAACTGAGCTATCGAAGGATGGATGTCCATGGAAATGACAATCAACGTAACCTTGACCAAAATAAACAGCAGTGCACATAAAAAATCCTTCAAGCCGGATTTTAACCAGCGACCTAGAGTTCACAGTCATAAATCTATAGTCTCCAAGGAAAGGACATTTCATGTAACCTTGCCCAAAATAAACAGCAGTGCACGTAAAACAATCCTTCGAGCCGGATTCGAACCAGCGACCTAGGGATCACAGTAATAAATCTACAGTCCCCCGATCTACCAACTGAGCTATCGAAGGATGGATGTACATTGAAAGGACAATCAACGTAACCTTGACCAAAATAAACAGCAGTGAAAGTAAAAAAATTCTTCGAGCCGGATTCGAACCAGCGACCTAGGGATCACAATTATAAATCTACAGTCCCCCGCTCTACCAACTGAGCTATCGAAGGTTGGATGTACATGGAAAGGACAATCAACGTAACCTTGCCCAAAATAAACAGCAAGGCACCTAAAAACATTTTTCGAGCCGGATTCAAACCAGCAACCTTCGGATCACAATTATATATCTACAGTCTCCAAGGAAAGGACATTCCATGTAACCTTGCCCATAATAAACAGCAGTGCACGTAAAAAAATACTTCGAGCCGGATTCGAACCAGCGACCTAGGGATCACAATTATAAATCTACAGTCCCCCGCTCTACCAATTGAGCTATCGAAGGATGGATGTACATGGAAAGGACAATCAACGTAACCTTGCCCAAAATAAACAGCAATGAACGTAAAACATCCTTCGAGCCGGATTCGAACCAGCGACCTAGGGATCACAATTATAAATCTACAGCCCCCCGCTCTACAAAACTGAGCTATCGAAGGATGGATGTACATGGAAAGGACATTAAACGTAACCTTGCCCAAAATAAACAGCAAGGCACCTAAAAACATTTTTCGAGCCGGATTCAAACCAGCAAACTTCGGATCACAATTATAAATCTACAGCCCCCCGCTCTACCAACTGGGCTATCGAAGGATGGATATGCATTGAAAGGACAATCAACGTAACCTTGCCCAAAATAAATCTAAAGTGTCCAAGGAAAGGACATTCCATGTAACCTTTCCTAAAATAAACTGCAGTGCACGTAACAAAATCCTTGGAGACGGATTCGAACCAGCGACCAAGGGATCACAATTATAAATCTACAGTCCCCCGTTCTACCAACTGAGCTATCGAAGGATGGATGTCCATGGAAAGGACAATCAACGTAACCTTGACCAAAATAAACAGCAGTGCACATAAAAGATCCTTCAAGCCGGATTTTAACCAGCGACCTAGGGATCACAGTCATAAATCTACAGTCTCCAAGGAAAGGACATTTCATGTAACCTTGCCCAAAATAAACAGCAGTGCACGTAAAACAATCCTTCGAGCCGGATTCGAACCAGCGACCTAGGGATCACAGTTATAAATCTACAGTCCCCCGCTCTACCAACTGAGCTATCGAAGGATGGATGTATTGAAAGGACAATCAACGTAACCTTGCCCAAAATAAACAGCAGTGAACGTAAAAAAATCCTTCGAGCCGGATTCGAACCAGCGACCTAGGGATCACAATTATAAATCTTCAGTCCCCCGCTCTACCAACTGAGCCATCGAAGGATGGATGAGCATTGAAAGGGCAATCAACGTAACCTTGACCAAAATAAACAGCAGTGAACGTAAAAAATTCTTTGAGCCGGATTCGAACCAGCAACCTAGGATCAGTCTCCAAGAAAATGAAATTCCATGTAACATTGCCCAACGTAAAGCGCATGTATAAAACATCCTTTGAGCCGGATTCGAACCAGCGAATGAGGGATCACAATTGTAAATCTACAGCCCCCCGCTCTACCAACTGAGCTATCGAAGGATGGATGTACATTAAAAGGACAATCAACGTGACCTTGCCCAAAATAAAAAAGCAGTGCATTTAAAAAAAGTCTTCGAGCCGGATTCGAACCAGCGACCAAGGGATCACAATTATAAATCTACAGTCCCCCGTTCTACCAACTGAGCTATCGAAGGATGGATGTACATGGAAAGGACAATCAACGTAACCTTGCCCAAAATAAACAGCAGTGCACATAAAAAATCCTTCAAGCCGGATTTTAACCAGCGACCTAGAGATCACAGTCATAAATCTACAGTCTCCATGGAAAGGACATTTCATGAAACCTTGCCCATAATAAACAGCAGTGCACCTAAAAAAATACTTCGAGCCGGATTCGAACCAGCGACCTAGGGATCACAATTATAAATCTACAGTCCCCCGCTCTACCAACTGAGCTATCGAAGGTTGGATGAGCATTGAAAGGACAATCAACGTAAACTTGGCCAAAATAAAAAAGCAGTGCACCTAAAAAAAAATTTCAAGCCGGATTCGAACCAGCGATTTAGGGATCACGATTATAAATCTACAGTCCCCCGCTCTACCAACTGAGCTATCGCATGATGGATGTACACGGAAGGAACAATCAACGTAACCTTGCCCAAAATAAACAGCAGTGAACATAAAAATAAATCCTTCGAGCCGGATTCGAACCAGCGACCTGGGGATCACAATTATAAATCTACAGTCCCCCGCTTTACCAACTGTGCTATCGAATGATGGATGTACGTGGAAAGGACAATTAATGTAAACTTGCCCAAAATAAACAGTATTGCACGTAAAAAAATCCTTCGAGCAGGATTCGAACCAGCGACCTAGAGATCCCAATTATAAATCTACAGTCCTCCGCTCTAGCAACTGAGCTATAGAAGGATGGATGTACATTAAAAGGACAATCAACGTAATCTTACCCAAAATAAAAAAAGCAGTGCACCTAAAAAAATTTCTTCGAGCAGGATTCGAAACAACGATTTAGTGATCACAGTTATACATCTACAGTCTCCAAGAAAAGGACATTCCATGTAATCTGTCCAAAATAAACAGCAACTCACGTAAAAAAATTCTTCGAGCCGGATTCGAACCAGCGACCTAGGGATCACAATTATAAATCTACAGTCCCCCGCTCTACAAAACTGAGCTATCGAAGGATGGATGTACATGGAAAGGACAATCAACGTAACCTTGCCCAAAATAAACAGCAAGGCACCTAAAAACATTGTTCGAGCCGGATTCAAACCAGCAACCTTCGGATCACAATTATATATCTACAGTCTCCAAGGAAAGGACATTCCATGTAACCTTGCCCAAAATAAACAGCAGTGCACGTAAAACAATCCTTCGAGCTGGATTCGAACCAGCGACCTAGGGATCACAGTTATAAATCTACAATCCCCCGCTCTACCAACTGAGCTATCGAAGGATGGATGTACATTGAAAGGACAATCAACGTAACCTTGCCCAAAATAAACAGCAGTGAACTTAAAAAAATCCTTCGAGCCGGATTCGAACCAGCGACCTAGGGATCACAATTATAAATCTACAGTCCCCCGCTCTACCAACTGAGCTATCGAAGGATGGATGAGCATTGAAAGGGCAATCAACGTAACCTTGACCAAAATAAACAGCAGTGAACGTAAAAAAATCTTCGAGCCGGATTCGAACCAGCAACCTAGGATCAATCTCCAAGAAAATGAAATTCCATGTAACATTGCCCAACGTAAAGCGCATGTATAAAACATCCTTTGAGCCGGATTCGAACCAGCGAATGAGGGATCACAATTGTAAATCTACAGCCCCCCGCTCTACCAACTGAGCTATCGAAGGATGGATGTCCATTGAAAGGACAATCAACGTGACCTTGCCCAAAATAAAAAAGCAGTGCATTTAAAAAAATTCTTCTAGCCGGATTCGAACCAGCGACCTAGGGATCACAATTATAAATCTACAGTCCCCCGCTCTACCAATTGAGCTATCGAAGGATGGATGTACATGGAAAGGACAATCAACGTAACCTTGCCCAAAATAAACAGAAGTGAACGTAAAAAATCCTTCGAGCCGGATTCGAAACAGCGACCTAGGGATCACAATTATAAATCTACAGTCCCCCGCTCTACAAAACTGAGCTATCGAAGGATGGATGTACATGGAAAGGACAATCAACGTAACCTTGCCCAAAATAAACAGCAAGGCACCTAAAAACATTGTTCGAGCCGGATTCAAACCAGCGACCTAGAGATCACAGTCATAAATCTACAGTCTCCAAGGAAAGGACATTTCATGTAACCTTGCCCAAAATAAACAGCAGTGCACGTAAAACAATCCTCCGAGCCGGATTCGAACCAGCGATTTAGGGATCACAATTATAAATCTACAGTCCCCCGCTCTACCAACTGAGCTATCGCATGATGGATGTGCACGGAAGGAACAATCAACGTAACCTTGCCCAAAATAAACAGCAGTGAACGTAAAAATAAATCCTTCGAGCCGGATTCGAACCAGCGACCTTGGGATCACAATTATAAATCTACAGTCCCCCGCTTTACCAACTGTGCTATCGAAGGATGGATGTACGTGGTAAGGACAATTAATGTAAACTTGCCCAAAATAAACAGTATTGCACGTAAAAAAATCCTTCGAGCAGGATTCGAACCAGCGACCTAGAGATCCCAATTATAAATCTACAGTCCTCCGCTCTACCAACTGAGCTATCGAAGGATGGATGTACATTAAAAGGACAATCAACGTAATCTTACCCAAAATAAAAAAAGCAGTGCACCTAAAAAAATTGCTTCGAGCAGGATTCGAAACAACGATTTAGGGATCACAGTTATACATCTACAGTCTCCAAGAAAAGGACATTCCATGTAATCTGTCCAAAATAAACAGCAACTCACGTAAAAACATTCTTCGAGCCGGATTCGAACCAGCGACCTAGGGATCACAATTATAAATCTACAGTCCCCCGCTCTACAAAACTGAGCTATCGAAGGATGGATGTACATGGAAAGGACAATCAACGTAACCTTGCCCAAAATAAACAGCAAGGCACCTAAAAACATTGTTCGAGCCGGATTCAAACCAGCAACCTTCGGATCACAATTATATATCTACTGTCTCCAAGGAAAGGACATTCCATGTAACCTTGCCTAAAATAAACAGCAGTGCACGTAAAACAATCCTTCGAGCCTTATTCGAACCAGCGACCTAGGGATCACAGTTATAAATCTACAGTCCCCCGCTCTACCAACTGAGCTATCGAAGGATGGATGTACATTGAAAGGACAATCAACGTAACCTTGCCCAAAATAAACAGCAGTGAACTTAAAAAAATCCTTCGAGCAGGATTCGAACCAGCGACCTAGGGATCACAATTATAAATCTACATTTCCCCGCTCTACCAACTGAGCTATCGAAGGATGGATGAGCATTGAAAGGGCAATCAACGTAACCTTGACCAAAATAAACAGCAGTGAACGTAAAAAAATCTTCGAGCCGGATTCGAACCAGCAACCTAGGATCAGTCTCCAAGAAAATGAAATTCCATGTAACATTGCCCAACGTAAAGCGCATGTATAAAACATCCTTTGAGCCGGATTCGAACCAGCGAATGAGGGATCACAATTGTAAATCTACAGCCCCCCGCTCTACCAACTGAGCTATCGAAGGATGGATGTCCATTGAAAGGACAATCAACGTGACCTTGCCCAAAATAAAAAAGCAGTGCATTTAAAAAAATTCTTCTAGCCGGATTCGAACCAGCGACCTAGGGATCACAATTATAAATCTACAGTCCCCCGCTCTACCAATTGAGCTATCGAAGGATGGATGTACATGGAAAGGACAATCAACGTAACCTTGCCCAAAAAAAAAAAACAGCAGTGAACGTAAAAAATCCTTCGAGCCGGATTCGAAACAGCGACCTAGGGATCACAATTTTAAATCTACAGTCCCCCGCTCTACAAAACTGAGCTATCGAAGGATGGATGTACATGGAAAGGACAATTAACGTAACCTTGCCCAAAATAAACAGCAAGGCACCTAAAAACATTGTTCGAGCCGGATTCAAACCAGCGACCTAGAGACCACAGTCATAAATCTACAGTCTCCAAGGAAAGGACATTTCATGTAACCTTGCCCAAAATAAACAGCAGTGCACGTAAAACAATCCTCCGAGCCGGATTCGAACCAGCGATTTAGGGATCACAATTATAAATCTACAGTCCCCCGCTCTACCAACTGAGCTATCGCATGATGGATGTGCACGGAAGGAACAATCAACGTAACCTTGCCCAAAATAAACAGCAGTGAACGTAAAAATAAATCCTTCGAGCCGGATTCGAACCAGCGACCTTGGGGTCACAATTATAAATCTACAGTCCCCCGCTTTACCAACTGTGCTATCGAAGGATGGATGTACGTGGAAAGGACAATTAATGTAAACTTGCCCAAAATAAACAGTATTGCACGTAAAAAAATCCTTCGAGCAGGATTCGAACCAGCGACCTAGAGATCCCAATTATAAATCTACAGTCCTCCGCTCTACCAACTGAGCTATCGAAGGATGGATGTACATTAAAAGGACAATCAACGTAATCTTACCCAAAATAAAAAAAGCAGTGCACCTAAAAAAATTGCTTCGAGCAGGATTCGAAACAACGATTTAGGGATCACAGTTATACATCTACAGTCTCCAAGAAAAGGACATTCCATGTAATCTGTCCAAAATAAACAGCAACTCACGTAAAAACATTCTTCGAGCCGGATTCGAACCAGCGACCTAGGGATCACAATTATAAATCTACAGTCCCCCGCTCTACAAAACTGAGCTATCGAAGGATGGATGTACATGGAAAGGACAATCAACGTAACCTTGCCCAAAATAAACAGCAAGGCACCTAAAAACATTGTTCGAGCCGGATTCAAACCAGCAACCTTCGGATCACAATTATATATCTACAGTCTCCAAGGAAAGGACATTCCATGTAACCTTGCCCAAAATAAACAGCAGTGCACGTAAAACAATCCTTCGAGCCTTATTCGAACCAGCGACCTAGGGATCACAGTTATAAATCTACAGTCCCCCGCTCTACCAACTGAGCTATCGAAGGATGGATGTACATTAAAAGGACAATCAGCGTAACCTTGCCCAAAATAAACAGCAGTGAACTTAAAAAAAACCTTCGAGCCGGATTCGAACCAGCGACCTAGGTATCACAATTATAAATCTACAGTCCCCCGCTCTACCAATTGAGCTATCGAAGGATGGATGTACATGGAAAGGACAATCAACGTAACCTTGCCCAAAATAAACAGCAGTGAACGTAAAAAATCCTTCGAGCCGGATTCGAACCAGCGACCTAGGGATCACAATTATAAATCTACAGTCCCCCGCTCTACAAAACTGAGCTATCGAAGGATGGATGTATATGGAAAGGACAATTAATGTAAACTTGCCCAAAATAAACAGTATTGCACGTAAAAAAATCCTTCGAGCAGGATTCGAACCAGCGACCTAGAGATCCCAATTATAAATCTACAGTCCTCCGCTCTACCAACTGAGCTATCGAAGGATGGATGTACATTAAAAGGACAATCAACGTAATCTTACCCAAAATAAAAAAAGCAGTGCACCTAAAAAAATTGCTTCGAGCAGGATTCGAAACAACGATTTAGGGATCACAGTTATACATCTACAGTCTCCAAGAAAAGGACATTCCATGTAATCTGTCCAAAATAAACAGCAACTCACGTAAAAACATTCTTCGAGCCGGATTCGAACCAGCGACCTAGGGATCACAATTATAAATCTACAGTCCCCCGCTCTACAAAACTGAGCTATCGAAGGATGGATGTACATGGAAAGGACAATCAACGTAACCTTGCCCAAAATAAACAGCAAGGCACCTAAAAACATTGTTCGAGCCGGATTCAAACCAGCAACCTTCGGATCACAATTATATATCTACAGTCTCCAAGGAAAGGACATTCCATGTAACCTTGCCCAAAATAAACAGCAGTGCACGTAAAACAATCCTTCGAGCCTTATTCGAACCAGCGACCTAGGGATCACAGTTATAAATCTACAGTCCCCCGCTCTACCAACTGAGCTATCGAAGGATGGATGTACATTAAAAGGACAATCAGCGTAACCTTGCCCAAAATAAACAGCAGTGAACTTAAAAAAAACCTTCGAGCCGGATTCGAACCAGCGACCTAGGTATCACAATTATAAATCTACAGTCCCCCGCTCTACCAATTGAGCTATCGAAGGATGGATGTACATGGAAAGGACAATCAACGTAACCTTGCCCAAAATAAACAGCAGTGAACGTAAAAAATCCTTCGAGCCGGATTCGAACCAGCGACCTAGGGATCACAATTATAAATCTACAGTCCCCCGCTCTACAAAACTGAGCTATCGAAGGATGGATGTACATGGAAAGGACAATCAACGTAACCTTGCCCAAAATAAACAGCAAGGCACCTAAAAACATTGTTCGAGCCGGATTCAAACCAGCGACCTAGAGATCACAGTCATAAATCTACAGTCTCCAAGGAAAGGACATTTCATGTAACCTTGCCCAAAATAAACAGCAGTGCACGTAATACAATCCTTCGAGCCGGATTCGAACCAGCGACCTAGGGATCACAGTTATAAATCTACAGTCCCCCGCTCTACCAACTGAGCTATCGAAGGATGGATGTACATTGAAAGGACAATCAACGTAACCTTGCCCAAAATAAACAGCAGTGAACGTAAAAAAATCCTTCGAGCCGGATTCGAACCAGCGACCTAGGGATCACAATTATAAATCTACAGTCCCGCGCTCTACCAACTGAGCTATCGAAGGATGGATGAGCATTGAAAGGGCAATCAACGTAACCTTGACCAAAATAAACAGCAGTGAACGTAAAAAATTCTTCGAGCCGGATTCGAACCAGCAACCTAGGATCAGTCTCAAATAAAATGAAATTCCATGTAACATTGCCCAACGTAAAGCGCATGTATAAAACATCCATTGAGCCGGATTCGAACCAGCGAATGAGGGAACACAATTGTAAATCCACAGCCCCCCGCTCTATCAACTGAGCTATCGAAGGATGGATGTACATTGAAAGGACAATCAACGTGACCTTGCCCAAAAAAAAAGCAGTGCATTTAAAAAAATTCTTCGAGCCGGATTCGAACCAGCGACCAAGGGATCACAATTATAAATCTACAGTCCCCCGTTCTACCAACTGAGCTATCGAAGGATGGATGTCCATGGAAAGGACAATCAACGTAACCTTGACCAAAATAAACAGCAGTGCACATAAAAAATCCTTCAAGCCGGATTTTAACCAGCGACCTAGAGATCACAGTCATAAATCTACAGTCTCCAAGGAAAGGACATTTCATGTAACCTTGCCCAAAATAAACAGCAGTGCACGTAAAACAATCCTTCGAGCCGGATTCGAACCAGCGACCTAGGGATCACAGTTATAAATCTACAGTCCCCCGCTCTACCAACTAAGCTATCGAAGGATGGATGTATATTGAAAGGACAATCAACGTAAACTTGGCCAAAATAAAAAAGCAGTGCACCTAAAAAACAATTTCGAGCCGGATTCGAACCAGCGATTTAGGGATCACAATTATAAATCTACAGTCCCCCGCTCTACCAACTGAGCTATCGCATGATGGATGTACATGGAAGGAACAATCAACGTAACCTTGCCCAAAATAAACAGCAGTGAACATAAAAAAATCCTTCGAGCCGGATTCGAACCAGCGACCTGGGGATCACAATTATAAATCTACAGTCCCCCGCTTTACCAACTGTGCTTTAGAAGGATTGATGTACGTGGAAAGGACAATTAATGTAAACTTGCCCAAAATAAACAGTATTGCACGTAAAAAAATCCTTCGAGCAGGATTCGAACCAGCGACCTAGAGATCCCAATTATAAATCTACAGTCCTCCGCTCTACCAACTGAGCTATCGAAGGATGGATGTACATTAAAAGGACAATCAACGTTATCTTACCCAAAATAAAAAAAGCAGTGCACTTAAAAAAATTCCTTCGAGCAGGATTCGAACCAACGATTTAGGGATCACAGTTATACATCTACAGTCTCCAAGAAAAGGACATTCCATGTAATCTGTCCAAAATAAACAGCAAATCACGTAAAAAAATTCTTCGAGCCGGATTCGACCCAGCATCTAGGGATCACAATTATAAATCTACAGTCCCCCGCTCTACCAACTGAGCTATCGCATGATGGAGGACAATCGACAAAACCTTGACTAAAATAAACAGCAGTGAACGTAAAAAAATGCTTCGAGCCGTATTCGAACCAGTGACCTAGGGATCACAGTTATAAATCTACAGTCTCCAAGGAAAGGACATTCCATGTAACCTTGCCCAAAATAAGCAGCAGTGCACGTAAAAGAATCCTTCGAGCCGTATTCGAACCAGCGACCTAGGGATCACAGTTATAAATCTACAGTCCCCCGCTCCACCAACTGAGCTATCGAAGGATGGATGTACATGGAAAGGACAATCAACGTAACCTTGCCCAAAATAAACAGCAGTGAACGTAAAAAAATACTTCGAGCCGGATTCGAACCAGCCACCTAGGGATAACAATTATAAATCTACAGTCCCCCGCTCTACAAAACTGAGCTATCGAAGGATGGATGTACATGGAAAGGACAATCAACGTAACCTTGCCCAAAATAAACAGCAAGGCACTTAAAAACATTATTCGAGCCGGATTCAAACCAGCAACCTTCGGATCACAAATATAAATCTACAGCCTCCCGCTCTACCAACTGGGCTATCGAAGGATGGATATACATTGAAAGGACAATCAACGTAACCTTGCCCAAAATAAATCTAAAGTCTCCAAGGAAAGGACATTCCATGTAACCTACCCTAAAATAAACAGCAGTGCACGTAACAAAATCCTTGGAGACGGATTCGAACCAGCGACCAAGGGATCACAATTATAAATCTACAGTCCCCCGTTCTACCAACTGAGCTATCGAAGGATGGATGTCCATGGAAAGGACAATCAACGTAACCTTGACCAAAATAAACAGCATTGAACATAAAAAATCCTTCAAGCCGGATTTTAACCAGCGACCTAGAGATCCCAGTCATAAATCTACAGTCTCCAAGGAAAGGACATTTCATGTAACCTTGCCCAAATTAAACAGCAGTGCACGTAAAACAATCCTTCGAGCCGGATTCGAACCAGCGACCTAGGGATCACAGTTATAAATCTACAGTCCCCCGCTCTACCAACTGAGCTATCAAAGGATGGATGTACATTAAAAGGACAATCAACGTAACCTTGCCCAAAATAAACAGCAGTGAACGTAAAAAATTCTTCGAGCCGGATTCGAACCAGCGACCTAGGGATCACAATTATAAATCTACAGACACCGCTCTACCAACTGAGCTATCAAAGGATGGATGTACATTAAAAGGACAATCAACGTAACCTTGGCCAAAATAAACAGCAGTGAACGTAAAAAAATACTTCGAGCCAGATTCGAACCAGCGACCTAGGGATCACAATCATAAATCTACAGTCCCCCGCTCTACAAAACTGAGCTATCGAAGGTTGGATGAGCATTGAAAGGGCAATCAAAGTAACCTTGACCAAAATAAACAGCAGTGAACGTAAAAAAATACTTCGAGCCAGATTCGAACCAGCGACCTAGGGATCACAATTATAAATCTACAGTACCCCGCTCTACAAAACTGAGCTATCGAAGGATGGATGTACATGGAAAAGACAATCAACGTAACCTTGCCAAAAATAAACAGCAAGGCACCTAAAAACATTGTTCGAGCCGGATTCAAACCAGCAACCTTCGGATCACAATTATATATCTACAGTCTCCAAGGAAAGGACATTCCATGTAACCTTGCCCATAATAAACAGCAGTGAACGTAAAAAAAATACTTCGAGCCGGATTCGAACCAGCGACCTAGGGATCACAATTATAAATCTACAGTCCCCCGCTCTACAAAACTGAGCTATCGAAGGATGGATGTACATGGAAAGGACAATCAACGTAACCTTGCCCAAAATAAACAGCAGTGAACTTAAAAAAATCCTTCGAGCCGGATTCGAACCAGCGACCTAGGGATCACAATTATAAATCTACAGTCCCCCGCTCTACCAACTGAGCTATCGAAGGATGGATGAGCATTGAAAGGGCAATCAACGTAACCTTGACCAAAATAAACAGCAGTGAACGTAAAAAAATCTTCGAGCCGGATTCGAACCAGCAACCTAGGATCAGTCTCCAAGAAAATGAAATTCCATGTAACATTGCCCAAAGTAAAGCGCATGTATAAAACATCCTTTGAGCCGGATTCGAACCAGCGAACGAGGGATCACAATTGTAAATCTACAGCCCCCCGCTCTACCAACTGAGCTATCGAAGGATGGATGTCCATTGAAAGGACAATCAACGTGACCTTGCCCAAAATAAAAAAGCAGTGCATTTAAAAAAATTCTTCTAGCCGGATTCGAACCAGCGACCTAGGGATCACAATTATAAATCTACAGTCCCCCGCTCTACCAATTGAGCTATCGAAGGATGGATGTACATGGAAAGGACAATCAACGTAACCTTGCCCAAAATAAACAGCAGTGAACGTAAAAAATCCTTCGAGCCGGATTCGAAACAGCGACCTAGGGATCACAATTATAAATCTACAGTCCCCCGCTCTACAAAACTGAGCTATCGAAGGATGGATGTACATGGAAAGGACAATCAACGTAACCTTGCCCAAAATAAACAGCAAGGCACCTAAAAACATTGTTCGAGCCGGATTCAAACCAGCGACCTAGAGATCACAGTCATAAATCTACAGTCTCCAAGGAGAGGACATTTCATGTAACCTTGCCCAAAATAAACAGCAGTGCACGTAAAACAATCCTTCGAGCCGGATTCGAACCAGCGATTTGGGGATCACAATTATAAATCTACAGTCCCCCGCTCTACCAACTGAGCTATCGCATGATGGATGTACACGGAAGGAACAATCAACGTAACCTTGCCCAAAATAAACAGCAGTGAACGTAAAAATAAATCCTTCGAGCCGGATTCGAACCAGCGACCTTGGGATCACAATTATAAATCTACAGTCCCCCGCTTTACCAACTGTGCTATCGAAGGATGGATGTACGTGGAAAGGACAATTAATGTAAACTTGCCCAAAATAAACAGTATTGCACGTAAAAAAATCCTTCGAGCAGGATTCGAACCAGCGACCTAGAGATCCCAATTATAAATCTACAGTCCTCCGCTCTACCAACTGAGCTATCGAAGGATGGATGTACATTAAAAGGACAATCAACTTAATCTTACCCAAAATAAAAAAAGCAGTGCACCTAAAAAAATTTCTTCGAGCAGGATTCGAAACAACGATTTAGGGATCACAGTTATACATCTACAGTCTCCAAGAAAAGGACATTCCATGTAATCTGTCCAAAATAAACAGCAACTCACGTAAAAACATTCTTCGAGCCGGATTCGAACCAGCGACCTAGGGATCACAATTATAAATCTACAGTCCCCCGCTCTACAAAACTGAGCTATCGAAGGATAAATGTACATGGAAAGGACAATCAACGTAACCTTGCCCAAAATAAACAGCAAGGCACCTAAAAACATTGTTCGAGCCGGATTCAAACCAGCAACCTTCGGATCACAATTATATATCTACAGTCTCCAAGGAAAGGACATTCCATGTAACCTTGCCCAAAATAAACAGCAGTGCACGTAAAACAATCCTTCGAGCCTTATTCGAACCAGCGACCTAGGGATCACAGTTATAAATCTACAGTCCCCCGCTCTACCAACTGAGCTATCGAAGGATGGATGTACATTAAAAGGACAATCAGCGTAACCTTGCCCAAAATAAACAGCAGTGAACTTAAAAAAAACCTTCGAGCCGGATTCGAACTAGCGACCTAGGTATCACAATTATAAATCTACAGTCCCCCGCTCTACCAATTGAGCTATCGAAGGATGGATGTACATGGAAAGGACAATCAACGTAACCTTGCCCAAAATAAACAGCAGTGAACGTAAAAAATCCTTCGAGCCGGATTCGAACCAGCGACCTAGGGATCACAATTATAAATCTACAGTCCCCCGCTCTACAAAACTGAGCTATCGAAGGATGGATGTACATGGAAAGGACAATCAACGTAACCTTGCCCAAAATAAACAGCAAGGCACCTAAAAACATTGTTCGAGCCGGATTCAAACCAGCGACCTAGAGATCACAGTCATAAATCTACAGTCTCCAAGGAAAGGACATTTCATGTAACCTTGCCCAAAATAAACAGCAGTGCACGTAAAACAATCCTTCGAGCCGGATTCGAACCAGCGACCAAGGGATCACAGTTATAAATCTACAGTCCCCAGCTCTACCAACTGAGCTATCGAAGGATGGATGTACATTGAAAGGACAATCAACGTAACCTTGCCCAAAATAAACAGCAGTGAACGTAAAAAAATCCTTCGAGCCGGATTCGAACCAGCGACCTAGGGATCACAATTATAAATCTACAGTCCCCCGCTCTACCAACTGAGCTATCGAAGGATGGATGTACATTAAAAGGACAATCAACGTAACCTTGGCCAAAATAAACAGCAGTGAACGTAAAAAAATACTTCGAGCCAGATTCGAACCAGCGACCTAGGGATCACAATTATAAATCTACAGTCCCCCGCTCTACAAAACTGAGCTATCGAAGGTTGGATGAGCATTGAAAGGGCAATCAACGTAACCTTGACCAAAATAAACAGCAGTGAACGTAAAAAAATACTTCGAGCCAGATTCGAACCAGCGACCTAGGGATCACAATTATAAATCTACAGTCCCCCGCTCTACAAAACTGAGCTATCGAAGGATGGATGTACATGGAAAGGACAATCAACGTAACCTTGCCAAAAATAAACAGCAAGGCACCTAAAAACATTGTTCGAGCCGGATTCAAACCAGCAACCTTCGGATCACAATTATATATCTACAGTCTCCAAGGAAAGGACATTCCATGTAACCTTGCCCATAATAAACAGCAGTGAACGTAAAAAAAATACTTCGAGCCGGATTCGAACCAGCGACCTAGGGATCACAATTATAAATCTACAGTCCCCCGCTCTACCAATTGAGCTATCGAAGGATGGATGTACATGGAAAGGACAATCAACGTAACCTTGCCCAAAATAAACAGCAGTGAACGTAAAACATCCTTCGAGCCGGATTCGAACCAGCGACCTAGGGATCACAATTATAAATCTACAGCCCCCCGCTTTACAAAACTGAGCTATCGAAGGATGGATGTACATGGAAAGGACATTAAACGTAACCTTGACAAAAATAAACAGCAAGGCACCTAAAAACATTTTTCGAGCCGGATTCAAACCAGCAAACTTCGGATCACAATTATAAATCTACAGCCCCCCGCTCTACCAACTGGGCTATCGAAGGATGGATATGCATTGAAAGGACAATCAACGTAACCTTGCCCAAAATAAATCTATAGTCTCCAAGGAAAGGACATTCCATGTAACCTTCCCTAAAATAAACAGCAGTGCACGTAACAAAATCCTTCGAGCCGGATTCGAACCAGCGACCAAGGGATCACAATTATAAATCTACAGTTCCCCGTTCTACCAACTGAGCTATCGAAGGATGGATGTCCATGGAAAGGACAATCAACGTAACCTTGACCAAAATAAACAGCAGTGCACATAAAAAATCCTTCAAGCCGGATTTTAAACAGCGACCTAGAGATCACAGTCATAAATCTACAGTCTCCAAGGAAAGGACATTTCATGTAACCTTGCCCAAAATAAACAGCAGTGCACGTAAAACAATCCTTCGAGCCGGATTCGAACCAGCGACCTAGGGATCACAGTTATAAATCTACAGTCCCCCGCTCTACCAACTGAGCTATCGAAGGATGGATGTACATTGAAAGGACAATCAACGTAACCTTGCCCAAAATAAACAACAGTGAACGTAAAAAAATCCTTCGAGCCGGATTCGAACCAGCGACCTAGGGATCACAATTATAAATCTACAGTCCCCCGCTCTACCAACTGAGCTATCGAAGGATGGATGAGCATTGAAAGGGCAATCAACGTAACCTTGACCAAAATAAACAGCAGTGAACGTAAAAAATTCTTCGAGCCGGATTCGAACCAGCAACCTAGGATCAGTCTCAAAGAAAATGAAATTCCATGTAACATTGCCCAACGTAAAGCGCATGTATAAAACATCCATTGAGCCGGATTCGAACCAGCGAATGAGGGAACACAATTGTAAATCCACAGCCCCCCGCTCTATCAACTGAGCTATCGAAGGATGGATGTACATTGAAAGGACAATCAACGTGACCTTGCCCAAAAAAAAAAGCAGTGCATTTAAAAAAATTCTTCGAGCCGGATTCGAACCAGCGACCAAGGGATCACAATTATAAATCTACAGTCCCCCGTTCTACCAACTGAGCTATCGAAGGATGGATGTCCATGGAAAGGACAATCAACGTAACCTTGACCAAAATAAACAGCAGTGCACATAAAAAATCCTTCAAGCCGGATTTTAACCAGCGACCTAGAGATCACAGTCATAAATCTACAGTCTCCAAGGAAAGGACATTTCATGTAACCTTGCCCAAAATAAACAGCAGTGCACGTAAAACAATCCTTCGAGCCGGATTCGAACCAGCGACCTAGGGATCACAGTTATAAATCTACAGTCCCCCGCTCTACCAACTGAGCTATCGAAGGATGGATGTACATTGAAAGGACAATCAACGTAACCTTGCCCAAAATAAAAAAAGCAGTGCACCTAAAAATATTTCTTCGAGCAGGATTCGAACCAACGATTTAGGGATCACAGTTATACATCTACAGTCTCCAAGAAAAGGACATTCCATGTAATCTGTCCAAAATAAACAGCAAATCACGTAAAAAAATTCTTCGAGCCGGATTCGACCCAGCATCTAGGGATCACAATTATAAATCTACAGTCCCCCGCTCTACCAACTGAGCTATCCGCCATAAGTTTAAAGTGACAAAAAGTCAGGTTTAATCACCACAGCAATAATCCCACTATGGCGGCCATGAGGCCCCAGGTCGGGAACGACCTAAACTCTTACACAAGCCCGCTGACCGAACATCGCGGGCCAACAGCCATACTGGCGCAACCTCTTTTCCTTTCTGTTTACATGCGTTACGAATCAGATGGAAGATACAGGTATGGCGCGTAACAATATCCTACGCTACAGTGAGTGCAGATTAACATAAAATGTAACACACTCTGCACAAGTCAAGACCAATGCGGACTGGTAACAAAAATATCAAATGCATGAATGTATAGCAAGGCACAATGAGGTGGGGCACACACACATGGCTATGGTAACGGGTGATACAAGTGTGCATATACATGGATACATACACACATGAGTGATGGCATACAGGGTCATATGGTGTGGCTACCAGTGTACATACACAGGGGTTACATACACACAGTGTGATGACATACATTGTTACTTAGTGTGACTACAGGTGTACATACACAGGGGGTTACATACGCACGGTGTGATGACATGCATGGCTACGCACTGTGGATACAGATGTATATACATGACTACATAGTAACACTAGTATACATGGCTACCGGCAGTACCATGTATGGGGTTGGGGGTGACCACTTTTTTTTTCTCCTCCTCTACCTTCCCCGCTAGTTACAAAAAAAAGGAGGCAAGTACATGCACAAATGAGTACACAAACAAAATGAGGCGCATGAGCGTGGCTATGATAATGTGATGTGAAATGCGTGGTATGTACTGGTTTACAATTATCTGGTATGCCAGTGGAACGAAATAACAATGTGGTACAGTGTAAAAACAGGGGCACAGAACCAAATATGGAGTGTAAGTATATGTGATAACAACACAGACTGTGTGCATAGGGATAGATGGGACATGATATGATGCACACATGTGTGGGGACATATATGCCACAGAGCACAAGGTGTGAATATAAACACAGCATGAGGCAGGACGTGTAAACAATTGTGTTACTACTAACTCTAGATATAATGAATACACATCTGGGCTGGATAAACACATGTGCTGACAAACAGAATGTTGTGAGACAAACTTACTGTAGTACAGATGTGAAGTGGAATGTAGGGACAAAAATATCCACAATGATATGAAACTAACCGAAACAGTGGGGTTGATGCTACAAAACATGACAAATACAGTGTGAGGGATACATAACAAATGTGAAAATAATATGGAGGGACACACAATGTCAGAGACACTATTACACAATAAAAGGGGGTGTGATCCACAAATAGGCAAAATAGGGTACAAAAACAGGCATAGAAACAGATGTGGGCTGATAATATGCGCACATGCACCAAGGATATGGAAATACATCAGGAGGTGAGCTGGGTGAAACAGGTGAACTACACATGATAACAAAATATGGAATGTGGATAGGCTTAAACTATAAATAAGAAATCCTGAAATAAAACGAATATTGAATTAAGGAGTAGTCAATTAAAGTCAGTGCTATAGAGTCAAAGTTCGCCCGCAGAGGGCAAATAAACCCAAATAAGATAAGTGTCCAAAATAAATAAAGTTCGAAGAGTACATAAGTAGTGGCTTAGACCCACTTCACCGCAGTTCTTGATGACTTGACTTCGTCCAATGTCAGGCGGTGTTCCTCCTCGCAAAGAAAACAGATAAAATCCTCAGTAATGTCTCGGTAATGTTGTCAGCACGTCGAAGACTTGCGGAGTTGGTTTGAGAGGCCTTGTTTTGCTCTCATGGTTCACAAGTCTTTGTCTTGTTTTCCCGAAGGGATATAGTCGCGCTCGCAACTAAACACAAACGAACGTAAATAAATGGGTCTTGTCGGCGCTTCAGACGACTTGCAGGGTTAGTTCGAGAAGCCTTGTTTTGCTCTCATGGTTCGCAAGTTTTGTCTTGCTATCCCGAAGGAATGTCAATGTCCAAGTCGCGTTCGCAAATAAACACTAATGTCGAACGTAAATGCATTGGTATTGTCAGTGCTTCAGACGTCCAAGATCAGTCTAACACGAGCCCTGACTCTTGACTTTTCTTCGCGGAATGACCAAACTGTCAAATCAAATAAATTAAGGAAATAAACTTGGAACACGGCACGTACCGTACCCCCCCCAACCCCATACATGGTACTGCCGGTAGCCATGTATACTTGTGTTACTATGTAGTCATGTATATACATCTGTATCCACAGTGCGTAGCCATGCATGTCATCACACCGTGCGTATGTAACCCCCTGTGTATGTACACCTGTAGTCACACTAAGTAACCATGTATGTCATCACACTGTGTGTATGTAACCCCTGTGTATGTACACTGGTAGCCACACCATATGACCCTGTATGCCATCACTATGTAGAGCCATACTCCTTCTCCGTTGGAAGGCATGATGGCATGATGGAGGACAATCGACAAAACCTTGACTAAAATAAACAGCAGTGAACGTAAAAAAATGCTTCGAGCCGTATTCGAACCAGTGACCTAGGGATCACAGTTATAAATCTACAGTCTCCAAGGAAAGGACATTCCATGTAACCTTGCCCAAAATAAGCAGCAGTGCACGTAAAAGAATCCTTCGAGCCGTATTCGAACCAGCGACCTAGGGATCACAGTTATAAATCTACAGTCCCCCGCTCCACCAACTGAGCTATCGAAGGATGGATGTACATGGAAAGGACAATCAACGTAACCTTGCCCAAAATAAACAGCAGTGAACGTAAAAAAATAATTCGAGCCGGATTCGAACCAGCCACCTAGGGATAACAATTATAAATCTACAGTCCCCCGCTCTACAAAACTGAGCTATCGAAGGATGGATGTACATGGAAAGGACAATCAACGTAACCTTGCCCAAAATAAACAGCAAGGCACTTAAAAACATTATTCGAGCCGGATTCAAACCAGCAACCTTCGGATCACAAATATAAATCTACAGCCTCCCGCTCTACCAACTGGGCTAACGAAGGATGGATATACATTGAAAGGACAATCAACGTAACCTTGCCCAAAATAAATCTAAAGTCTCCAAGGAAAGGACATTCCATGTAACCTACCCTAAAACAAACAGCAGTGCACGTAACAAAATCCTTGGAGACGGATTCGAACCAGCGACCAAGGGATCACAATTATAAATCTACAGTCCCCCGTTCTACCAACTGAGCTATCGAAGGATGGATGTCCATGGAAAGGACAATCAACGTAACCTTGACCAAAATAAACAGCATTGAACATAAAAAATCCTTCAAGCCGGATTTTAACCAGCGACCTAGAGATCCCAGTCATAAATCTACAGTCTCCAAGGAAAGGACATTTCATGTAACCTTGCCCAAAATAAACAGCAGTGCACGTAAAACAAACCTTCGAGCCGGATTCGAACCAGCGACCTAGGGATCACAGTTATAAATCTACAGTCCCCCGCTCTACCAACTGAGCTATCAAAGGATGGATGTACATTAAAAGGACAATCAACGTAACCTTGCCCAAAATAAACAGCAGTGAACGTAAAAAAATTCTTCGAGCCGGATTCGAACCAGCGACCTAGGGATCACAATTATAAATCTACAGACACCGCTCTACCAACTGAGCTATCAAAGGATGGATGTACATTAAAAGGACAATCAACGTAACCTTGGCCAAAATAAACAGCAGTGAACGTAAAAAAATACTTCGAGCCAGATTCGAACCAGCGACCTAGGGATCACAATTATAAATCTACAGTCCCCCGCTCTACAAAACTGAGCTATCGAAGGTTGGATGAGCATTGAAAGGGCAATCAACGTAACCTTGACCAAAATAAACAGCAGTGAACGTAAAAAAATACTTCGAGCCAGATTCGAACCAGCGACCTAGGGATCACAATTATAAATCTACAGTCCCCCGCTCTACAAAACTGAGCTATCGAAGGATGGATGTACATGGAAAGGACAATCAACGTAACCTTGCCCAAAATAAACAGCAAGGCACCTAAAAACATTGTTCGAGCCGGATTCAAACCAGCAACCTTCGGATCACAATTATATATCTACAGTCTCCAAGGAAAGGACATTCCATGTAACCTTGCCCAAAATAAACAGCAGTGAACGTAAAAAAATCCTTCGAGCCGGATTCGAACCAGCGACCTAGGGATCACAATTATAAATCTACAGTCCCCCGCTCTACCAACTGAGCTATCGAAGGATGGATGAGCATTGAAAGGACAATCAACGTAACCTTGACCAAAATAAACAGCAGTAAACGTAAAAAATTCTTCGAGCCGGATTCGAACCAGCAACCTAGGATCAGTCTCAAAGAAAATGAAATTCCATGTAACATTGCCCAACGTAAAGCGCATGTATAAAACATCCTTTGAGCCGGATTCGAACCAGCGAATGAGGGATCACAATTGTAAATCTACAGCCCCCCGCTCTACCAACGGAGCTATCGAAGGATGGATGTACATTGAAAGGACAATGAACGTGACCTTGCCCAAAATAAAACAAGCAGTGCATTTAAAAAAAGTCTTCGAGCCGTATTCGAACCAGCGACCAAGGGATCACAATTATAAATCTACAGTCCCCCGCTCTACCAATTGAGCTATCGAAGGATGGATGTACATGGAAAGGACAATCAACGTAACCTTGCCCAAAATAAACAGCAGTGAACGTAAAACATCCTTCGAGCCGGATTCGAACCAGCGACCTAGGGATCACAATTATAAATCTACAGCCCCCCCGCTCTACAAAACTGAGCTATCGAAGGATGGATGTACATGGAAAGGACATTAAACGTAACCTTGCCCAAAATAAAAAAGCAGTGCACCTAAAAAAAAATTTCGAGCCCGATTCGAACCAGCGATTTAGGGATCACAATTATAAATCTACAGTCCCCCGCTCTACCAACTGAGCTATCGCATGATGGATGTACATGGAAGGAACAATCAACGTAACTTTGCCCAAAATAAACAGCAGTGAACATAAAAAAATCCTTCGAGCCGGATTCGAACCAGCGACCTGGGGATCACAATTATAAATCTACAGTCCCCCGCTTTACCAACTGTGCTATAGAGGGATTGATGTACGTGGAAAGGACAATTAATGTAAACTTGCCCAAAATAAACAGTATTGCACGTAAAAAAATCCTTCGAGCAGGATTCGAACCAGCGACCTAGAGATCCCAATTATAAATCTACAGTCCTCCGCTCTACCAACTGAGCTATCGAAGGATGGATGTACATTAAAAGGACAATCAACGTAATCTTACCCAAAATAAAAAAAGCAGTGCACCTAAAAAAATTTCTTCGAGCAGGATTCGAACCAACGATTTAGGGATCACAGTTATACATCTACAGTCTCCAAGAAAAGGACATTCCATGTAATCTGTCCAAAATAAACAGCAAATCACGTAAAAAAATTCTTCGAGCCGGATTCGACCCAGCATCTAGGGATCACAATTATAAATCTACAGTCCCCCGCTCTACCAACTGAGCTATCGCATGATGGAGGACAATCGACAAAACCTTGACTAAAATAAACAGCAGTGAACGTAAAAAAATGCTTCGAGCCGTATTCGAACCAGTGACCTAGGGATCACAGTTATAAATCTACAGTCTCCAAGGAAAGGACATTCCATGTAACCTTGCCCAAAATAAGCAGCAGTGCACGTAAAAGAATCCTTCGAGCCGTATTCGAACCAGCGACCTAGGGATCACAGTTATAAATCTACAGTCCCCCGCTCCACCAACTAAGCTATCGAAGGATGGATGAACATGGAAAGGACAATCAACGTAACCTTGCCCAAAATAAACAGCAGTGAACGTAAAAAAATAATTCGAGCCGGATTCGAACCAGCCACCTAGGGATAACAATTATAAATCTACAGTCCCCCGCTCTACAAAACTGAGCTATCGAAGGATGGATGTACATGGAAAGGACAATCAACGTAACCTTGCCCAAAATAAACAGCAAGGCACTTAAAAACATTATTCGAGCCGGATTCAAACCAGCAACCTTCGGATCACAAATATAAATCTACAGCCTCCCGCTCTACCAACAGGGCTAACGAAGGATGGATATACATTGAAAGGACAATCAACGTAACCTTGCCCAAAATAAATCTAAAGTCTCCAAGGAAAGGACATTCCATGTAACCTACCCTAAAATAAACAGCAGTGCACGTAACAAAATCCTTGGAGACGGATTCGAACCAGCGACCAAGGGATCACAATTATAAATCTACAGTCCCCCGTTCTACCAACTGAGCTATCGAAGGATGGATGTCCATGGAAAGGACAATCAACGTAACCTTGACCAAAATAAACAGCATTGAACATAAAAAATCCTTCAAGCCGGATTTTAACCAGCGACCCAGAGATCCCAGTCATAAATCTACAGTCTCCAAGGAAAGGACATTTCATGTAACCTTGCCCAAAATAAACAGCAGTGCACGTAAAACAATCCTTCGAGCCGGATTCGAACCAGCGACCTAGGGATCACAGTTATAAATCTACAGTCCCCCGCTCTACCAACTGAGCTATCAAAGGATGGATGTACATTAAAAGGACAATCAACGTAACCTTGCCCAAAATAAACAGCAGTGAACGTAAAAAACATTCTTCGAGCCGGATTCGAACCAGCGACCTAGGGATCACAATTATAAATCTACAGACACCGCTCTACCAACTGAGCTATCAAAGGATGGATGTACATTAAAAGGACAATCAACGTAACCTTGGCCAAAATAAACAGCAGTGAACGTAAAAAAATTCTTCGAGCCAGATTCGAACCAGCGACCTAGGGATCACAATTATAAATCTACAGTCCCCCGCTCTACAAAACTGAGCTATCGAAGGTTGGATGAGCATTGAAAGGGCAATCAACGTAACCTTGACCAAAATAAACAGCAGTGAACGTAAAAAAATACTTCGAGCCAGATTCGAACCAGCGACCTAGGGATCACAATTATAAATCTACAGTCCCCCGCTCTACAAAACTGAGCTATCGAAGGATGGATGTACATGGAAAGGACAATCAACGTAACCTTGCCCAAAATAAACAGCAAGGCACCTAAAAACATTGTTCGAGCCGGATTCAAACCAGCAACCTTCGGATCACAATTATATATCTACAGTCTCCAAGGAAAGGACATTCCATGTAACCTTGCCCAAAATAAACAGCAGTGAACGTAAAAAAATCCTTCGAGCCGGATTCGAACCAGCGACCTAGGGATCACAATTATAAATCTACAGTCCCCCGCTCTACCAACGGAGCTATCGAAGGATGGATGAGCATTGAAAGGGCAATCAACGTAACCTTGACCAAAATAAACAGCAGTAAACGTAAAAAATTCTTCGAGCCGGATTCGAACCAGCAACCTAGGATCAGTCTCAAAGAAAATGAAATTCCATGTAACATTGCCCAACGTAAAGCGCATGTATAAAACATCCTTTGAGCCGGATTCGAACCAGCGAATGAGGGATCACAATTGTAAATCTACAGCCCCCCGCTCTACCAACGGAGCTATCGAAGGATGGATGTACATTGAAAGGACAATGAACGTGACCTTGCCCAAAATAAAACAAGCAGTGCATTTAAAAAAAGTCTTCGAGCCGTATTCGAACCAGCGACCAAGGGATCACAATTATAAATCTACAGTCCCCCGCTCTACCAATTGAGCTATCGACGGATGGATGTACATTGAAAGGACAATCAACGTAACCTTGCCCAAAATAAACAGCAGTGAACGTAAAACATCCTTCGAGCCGGATTCGAACCAGCGACCTAGGGATCACAATTATAAATCTACAGCCCCCCGCTCTACAAAACTGAGCTATCGAAGGATGGATGTACATGGAAAGGACATTAAACGTAACCTTGCCCAAAATAAACAGCAAGGCACCTAAAAACATTTTTCGAGCCGGATTCAAACCAGCAAACTTCGGATCACAATTATAAATCTACAGCCCCCCGCTCTACCAACTGGGCTATCGAAGGATGGATATGCATTGAAAGGACAATCAACGTAACCTTGCCCAAAATAAATCTATAGTCTCCAAGGAAAGGACATTCCATGTAACCTTCCCTAAAATAAACAGCAGTGCACGTAACAAAATCCTTCGAGCCGGATTCGAACCAGCGACCAAGGGATCACAATTATAAATCTACAGTCCCCCGTTCTACCAACTGAGCTATCGAAGGATGGATGTCCATGGAAAGGACAATCAACGTAACCTTGACCAAAATAAACAGCAGTGCACATAAAAAATCCTTCAAGCCGGATTTTAAACAGCGACCTAGAGATCACAGTCATAAATCTACAGTCTCCAAGGAAAGGACATTTCATGTAACCTTGCCCAAAATAAACAGCAGTGCACGTAAAACAATCCTTCGAGCCGGATTCGAACCAGCGACCTGGGGATCACAATTAAAAATCTACAGTCCCCAGCTTTACCAACTGTGCTATCGAAGGATGGATGTACATTGAAAGGACAATCAACGTAACCTTGCCCAAAATAAACAGCAGTGAACGTAAAAAAATCCTTCGAGCCGGATTCGAACCAGCGACCTAGGGATCACAATTATAAATCTACAGTCCCCCGCTCTACCAACTGAGCTATCGAAGGATGGATGAGCATTGAAAGGGCAATCAACGTAACCTTGACCAAAATAAACAGCAGTAAACGTAAAAAATTCTTCGAGCCGGATTCGAACCAGCAACCTAGGATCAGTCTCAAAGAAAATGAAATTCCATGTAACATTGCCCAACGTAAAGCGCATGTATAAAACATCCTTTGAGCCGCATTCGAACCAGCGAATGAGGGATCACAATTGTAAATCTACAGCCCCCCGCTCTACCAACGGAGCTATCGAAGGATGGATGTACATTGAAAGGACAATGAACGTGACCTTGCCCAAAATAAAAAAAGCAGTGCATTTAAAAAAAGTCTTCGAGCCGTATTCGAACCAGCGACCAAGGGATCACAATTATAAATCTACAGTCCCCCGTTCTACCAACTGAGCTATCGAAGGATGGATGTCCATGGAAAGGACAATCAACGTAACCTTGACCAAAATAAACAGCAGTGCACATAAAAAATCCTTCAAGCCGGATTTTAACCAGCGACCTAGAGATCACAGTCATAAATCTACAGTCTCCAAGGAAAGGACATTTCATGTAACCTTGCCCATAATAAACAGCAGTGCACGTAAAAAAATACTTCGAGCCGGATTCGAACCAGCGACCTAGGGATCACAATTATAACTCTGCAGTCCCCCGTTCTACCAACTGAGCTATCGAAGGATGGATGTCCATGGAAAGGACAATCAAAGTAACCTTGACCAAAATAAACAGCAGTGCACATAAAAAATCCTTTAAGCCGGATTTTAACCAGCGACCTAGAGATCACAGTCATAAATCTACAGTCTCCAAGGAAAGGACATTTCATGTAACCTTGCCCATAATAAACAGCAGTGCACGTAAAAAAATACTTCGAGCCGGATTCGAACCAGCGACCTAGGGATCACAATTATAAATCTACAGTCCCCCGCTCTACCAATTGAGCTATCGAAGGATGGATGTATATTGAAAGGACAATCAACGTAAACTTGGCCAAAATAAAAAAGCAGTGCACCTAAAAAAAAATTTCGAGCCGGATTCGAACCAGCGATTTAGGGATCACAATTATAAATCTACAGTCCCCCGCTCTACCAACTGAGCTATCGCATGATGGTTGTACATGGAAGGAACAATCAACGTAACCTTGCCCAAAATAAACAGCAGTGAACATAAAACAATCCTTCGAGCCGGATTAGAACCAGCGACCTGGGGATCACAGTTATAAATCTACAGTCCCCCGCTCTACCAACTGAGCTATCGAAGGATGGATGTACATTGAAAGGACAATCAACGTAACCTTGCCCAAAATAAACAGCAGTGAACGTAAAAAAATCCTTCGAGCCGGATTCGAACCAGCGACCTAGGGATCACAATTATAAATCTACAGTCCCCCGCTCTACCAACTGAGCTATCGAAGGATGGATGAGCATTGAAAGGGCAATCAACGTAACCTTGACCAAAATAAACAGCAGTGAACGTAAAAAAATCTTCGAGCCGGATTCGAACCAGCAACCTAGGATCAGTCTCCAAGAAAATGAAATTCCATGTAACATTGCCCAACGTAAAGCGCATGTATAAAACATCCTTTGAGCCGGATTCGAACCAGCGAATGAGGGATCACAATTGTAAATCTACAGCCCCCCGCTCTACCAACTGAGCTATCGAAGGATGGATGTCCATTGAAAGGACAATCAACGTGACCTTGCCCAAAATAAAAAAGCAGTGCATTTAAAACAATTCTTCTAGCCGGATTCGAACCAGCGACCTAGGGATCACAATTATAAATCTACAGTCCCCCGCTCTACCAATTGAGCTATCGAAGGATGGATGTACATGGAAAGGACAATCAACGTAACCTTGCCCAAAATAAACAGCAGTGAACGTAAAAAATCCTTCGAGCCGGATTCGAAACAGCGACCTAGGGATCACAATTATAAATCTACAGTCCCCCGCTCTACAAAACTGAGCTATCGAAGGATGGATGTACATGGAAAGGACAATCAACGTAACCTTGCCCAAAATAAACAGCAAGGCACCTAAAAACATTGTTCGAGCCGGATTCAAACCAGCGACCTAGAGATCACAGTCATAAATCTACAGTCTCCAAGGAAAGGACATTTCATGTAACCTTGCCCAAAATAAACAGCAGTGCACGTAAAACAATCCTTCGAGCCGGATTCGAACCAGCGATTTAGGGATCACAATTATAAATCTACAGTCCCCCGCTCTACCAACTGAGCTATCGCATGATGGATGTACACGGAAGGAACAATCAACGTAACCTTGCCCAAAATAAACAGCAGTGAACGTAAAAATAAATCCTTCGAGCCGGATTCGAACCAGCGACCTTGGAATCACAATTATAAATCTACAGTCCCCCGCTTTACCAACTGTGCTATCGAAGGATGGATGTACGTGGAAAGGACAATTAATGTAAACTTGCCCAAAATAAACAGTATTGCACGTAAAAAATCCTTCGAGCAGGATTCGAACCAGCGACCTAGAGATCCCAATTATAAATCTACAGTCCTCCGCTCTACCAACTGAGCTATCGAAGGATGGATGTACATTAAAAGGACAATCAACGTAATCTTACCCAAAATAAAAAAAGCAGTGCACCTAAAAAAATTTCTTCGAGCAGGATTCGAAACAACGATTTAGGGATCACAGTTATACATCTACAGTCTCCAAGAAAAGGACATTCCATGTAATCTGTCCAAAATAAACAGCAACTCACGTAAAAACATTCTTCGAGCCGGATTCGAACCAGCGACCTAGGGATCACAATTATAAATCTACAGTCCCCCGCTCTACAAAACTGAGCTATCGAAGGATAAATGTACATGGAAAGGACAATCAACGTAACCTTGCCCAAAATAAACAGCAAGGCACCTAAAAACATTGTTCGAGCCGGATTCAAACCAGCAACCTTCGGATCACAATTATATATCTACAGTCTCCAAGGAAAGGACATTCCATGTAACCTTGCCCAAAATAAACAGCAGTGCACGTAAAACAATCCTTCGAGCCTTATTCGAACCAGCGACCTAGGGATCACAATTATAAATCTACAGTCCCCCGCTCTACCAATTGAGCTATCGAAGGATGGATGTACCTGGAAAGGACAATCAACGTAACCTTGCCCAAAATAAACAGAAGTGAACGTAAAAAATCCTTCAAGCCGGATTCGAACCAGCGACCTAGGGATCACAATTATAAATCTACAGCCCCCCGCTCTACAAAACTGAGCTATCGAAGGATGGATGTACATGGAAAGGACAATCAACGTAACCTTGCCCAAAATAAACAGCAAGGCACCTAAAAACAATTTTCGAGCCGGATTCAAACCAGCAACCTTCGGATCACAATTATAAATCTACAGCCCCCCGCTCTACCAACTGAGCTATCGAAGGATGGATATACATTGAAAGGACAATCAACGTAACCTTGCCCAAAATAAATCTAAAATCTCCAAGGAAAGGACATTCCATGTAACCTTCCCTAAAATAAACAGCAGTGCACGTAACAAAATCCTTGGAGACGGATTCGAACCAGCGACCAAGGGATCACAATTATAAATCTACAGTCCCCCGTTCTACCAACTGAGCTATCGAAGGATGGATGTCCATGGAAAGGACAATCAACGTAACCTTGACCAAAATAAACAGCACTGCACATAAAAAATCCTTCAAGCCGGATTTTAACCAGCGACCTAGAGATCACAGTCATAAATCTACAGTCTCCAAGGAAAGGACATTTCATATAACCTTGCCCAAAACAAAAAGCAGTGCACGTAAAACAATCCTTCGAGCCGGATTCGAACCAGCGACCTAGGGATCACAGTTATAAATCTACAGTCCCCCGCTCTACCAACTGAGCTATCGAAGGATGGATGTACATTGAAAGGACAATCAACGTAACCTTGCCCAAAATAAACAGCAGTGAACGTAAAAAAATCCTTCGAGCCGGATTCGAACCAGCGACCTAGGGATCACAATTATAAATCTAAAGACCCCCGCTCTACCAACTGAGCTATCGAAGGATGGATGAGCATTGAAAGGGCAATCAACGTAACCTTGACCAAAATAAACAGCAGTGAACGTAAAAAATTCTTCGAGCCGGATTCGAACCAGCAACCTAGGATCAGTCTCCAAGAAAATGAAATTCCATGTAACATTGCCCAACGTAAAGCGCATGTATAAAACATCCATTGAGCCGGATTCGAACCAGCAAATGAGGGATCACAATTGTAAATCTACAGCCCCCCGCTCTATCAACTGAGCTGTCGAAGGATGGATGTACATTGAAAGGACAATCAACGTGACCTTGCCAAAAAAAAAGCAGTGCATTTAAAAAAATTCTTCGAGCCGGATTCGAACCAGCGACCAAGGGATCACAATTATAAATCTACAGTCCCTCGTTCTACCAACTGAGCTATCGAAGGATGGATGTCCATGGAAAGGACAATCAACGTAACCTTGACCAAAATAAACAGCAGTGCACATAAAAAATCCTTCAAGCCTGATTTTAACCAGCGACCTAGAGATCACAGTCATAAATCTACAGTCTCCAAGGAAAGGACATTTCATGTAACCTTGCCCAAAATAAACAGCAGTGCACGTAAAACAATCCTTCGAGCCGGATTCGAACCAGCGACCTAGGGATCACAGTTATAAATCTACAGTCCCCCGCTCTACCAACTAAGCTATCGAAGGATGGATGTATATTGAAAGGACAATCAACGTAAACTTGGCCAAAATAAAAAAGCAGTGCACCTAAAAAAAAATTTCGAGCCGGATTCGAACCAGCGACCTAGGGATCACAATTATAAATCTACAGTCCCCCGCTCTACCAACTGAGCTATCGAAGGATGGATGAGCATTGAAAGGGCAATCAACGTAACCTTGACCAAAATAAACAGCAGTGAACGTAAAAAAATCTTCGAGCCGGATTCGAACCAGCAACCTAGGATCAGTCTCCAAGAAAATGAAATTCCATGTAACATTGCCCAACGTAAAGCGCATGTATAAAACATCCTTTGAGCCGGATTCAAACCAGCGAATGAGGGATCACAATTGTAAATCTACAGCCCCCCGCTCTACCAACTGAGCTATCGAAGGATGGATGTCCATTGAAAGGACAATCAACGTGACCTTGCCCAAAATAAAAAAGCAGTGCATTTAAAACAATTCTTCTAGCCGGATTCGAACCAGCGACCTAGGGATCACAATTATAAATCTACAGTCCCCCGCTCTACCAATTGAGCTATCGAAGGATGGATGTACATGGAAAGGACAATCAACGTAACCTTGCCCAAAATAAACAGCAGTGAACGTAAAAAATCCTTCGAGCCGGATTCGAAACAGCGACCTAGGGATCACAATTATAAATCTACAGTCCCCCGCTCTACAAAACTGAGCTATCGAAGGATGGATGTACATGGAAAGGACAATCAACGTAACCTTGCCCAAAATAAACAGCAAGGCACCTAAAAACATTGTTCGAGCCGGATTCAAACCAGCGACCTAGAGATCACAGTCATAAATCTACAGTCTCCAAGGAAAGGACATTTCATGTAACCTTGCCCAAAATAAACAGCAGTGCACGTAAAACAATCCTTCGAGCCGGATTCGAACCAGCGATTTAGGGATCACAATTATAAATCTACAGTCCCCCGCTCTACCAACTGAGCTATCGCATGATGGATGTACACGGAAGGAACAATCAACGTAACCTTGCCCAAAATAAACAGCAGTGAACGTAAAAATAAATCCTTCGAGCCGGATTCGAACCAGCGACCTTGGGATCACAATTATAAATCTACAGTCCCCCGCTTTACCAACTGTGCTATCGAAGGATGGATGTACGTGGAAAGGACAATTAATGTAAACTTGCCCAAAATAAACAGTATTGCACGTAAAAAATCCTTCTAGCAGGATTCGAACCAGCGACCTAGAGATCCCAATTATAAATCTACAGTCCTCCGCTCTACCAACTGAGCTATCGAAGGATGGATGTACATTTAAAGGACAATCAACGTAATCTTACCCAAAATAAAAAAAGCAGTGCACCTAAAAAAATTTCTTCGAGCAGGATTCGAAACAACGATTTAGGGATCACAGTTATACATCTACAGTCTCCAAGAAAAGGACATTCCATGTAATCTGTCCAAAATAAACAGCAACTCACGTAAAAACATTCTTCGAGCCGGATTCGAACCAGCGACCTAGGGATCACAATTATAAATCTACAGTCCCCCGCTCTACAAAACTGAGCTATCGAAGGATAAATGTACATGGAAAGGACAATCAACGTAACCTTGCCCAAAATAAACAGCAAGGCACCTAAAAACATTGTTCGAGCCGGATTCAAACCAGCAACCTTCGGATCACAATTATATATCTACAGTCTCCAAGGAAAGGACATTCCATGTAACCTTGCCCAAAATAAACAGCAGTGCACGTAAAACAATCCTTCGAGCCTTATTCGAACCAGCGACCTAGGGATCACAGTTATAAATCTACAGTCCCCCGCTCTACCAACTGAGCTATCGAAGGATGGATGTACATTAAAAGGACAATCAGCGTAACCTTGCCCAAAATAAACAGCAGTGAACTTAAAAAAAACCTTCAAGCCGGATTCGAACCAGCGACCTAGGTATCACAATTATAAATCTACAGTCCCCCGCTCTACCAATTGAGCTATCGAAGGATGGATGTACATGGAAAGGACAATCAACGTAACCTTGCCCAAAATAAACAGCAGTGAACGTAAAAAATCCTTCGAGCCGGATTCGAACCAGCGACCTAGGGATCACAATTATAAATCTACAGTCCCCCGCTCTACAAAACTGAGCTATCGAAGGATGGATGTACATGGAAAGGACAATCAACGTAACCTTGCCCAAAATAAACAGCAAGGCACCTAAAAACATTGTTCGAGCCGGATTCAAACCAGCGACCTAGAGATCACAGTCATAAATCTACAGTCTCCAAGGAAAGGACATTTCATGTAACCTTGCCCAAAATAAACAGCAGTGCACGTAAAACAATCCTTCGAGCCGGATTCGAACCAGCGACCTAGGGATCACAATTATAAATCTACAGTCCCCCGCTCTACCAACTGAGCTATCGAGTGATGGATGAGCATTGAAAGGGCAATCAACGTAACCTTGACCAAAATAAACAGCAGTGAACGTAAAAAATTCTTCGAGCCGGATTCGAACCAGCAACCTAGGATCAGTCTCAAAGAAAATGAAATTCCATGTAACATTGCCCAACGTAAAGCGCATGTATAAAACATCCATTGAGCCGGATTCGAACCAGCGAATGAGGGAACACAATTGTAAATCCACAGCCCCCCGCTCTATCAACTGAGCTATCGAAGGATGGATGTACATTGAAAGGACAATCAACGTGACCTTGCCCAAAAAAAAAAGCAGTGCATTTAAAAAAATTCTTCGAGCCGGATTCGAACCAGCGACCAAGGGATCACAATTATAAATCTACAGTCCCCCGTTCTACCAACTGAGCTATCGAAGGATGGATGTCCATGGAAAGGACAATCAACGTAACCTTGACCAAAATAAACAGCAGTGCACATAAAAAATCCTTCAAGCCGGATTTTAACCAGCGACCTAGAGATCACAGTCATAAATCTACAGTCTCCAAGGAAAGGACATTTCATGTAACCTTGCCCAAAATAAACAGCAGTGCACGTAAAACAATCCTTCGAGCCGGATTCGAACCAGCGACCTAGGGATCACAGTTATAAATCTACAGTCCCCCGCTCTACCAACTAAGCTATCGAAGGATGGATGTATATTGAAAGGACAATCAACGTAAACTTGGCCAAAATAAAAAAGCAGTGCACCTAAAAAACAATTTCGAGCCGGATTCGAACCAGCGATTTAGGAATCACAATTATAAATCTACAGTCCCCCGCTCTACCAACTGAGCTATCGCATGATGGATGTACATGGAAGGAACAATCAACGTAACCTTGCCCAAAATAAACAGCAGTGAACACAAAAAAATCCTTCGAGCCGGATTCGAACCAGCGACCTGGGGATCACAATTATAAATCTACAGTCCCCCGCTTTACCAACTGTGCTATAGAAGGATTGATGTACGTGGAAAGGACTATTAATGTAAACTTGCCCAAAATAAACAGTATTGCACGTAAAAAAATCCTTCGAGCAGGATTCGAACCAGCGACCTAGAGATACCAATTATAAATCTACAGTCCTCCGCTCTACCAACTGAGCTATCGAAGGATGGATGTACATTAAAAGGACAATCAACGTTATCTTACCCAAAATAAAAAAAGCAGTGCACTTAAAAAAATTTCTTCGAGCAGGATTCGAACCAAGGATTTAGGGATCACAGTTATACATCTACAGTCTCCAAGAAAAGGACATTCCATGTAATCTGTCCAAAATAAACAGCAAATCACGTAAAAAAATTCTTCGAGCCGGATTCGACCCAGCATCTAGGGATCACAATTATAAATCTACAGTCCCCCGCTCTACCAACTGAGCTATCGCATGATGGAGGACAATCGACAAAACCTTGACTAAAATAAACAGCAGTGAACGTAAAAAAATGCTTCGAGCCGTATTCGAACCAGTGACCTAGGGATCACAGTTATAAATCTACAGTCTCCAAGGAAAGGACATTCCATGTAACCTTGCCCAAAATAAGCAGCAGTGCACGTAAAAGAATCCTTCGAGCCGTATTCGAACCAGCGACCTAGGGATCACAGTTATAAATCTACAGTCCCCCGCTCCACCAACTGAGCTATCGAAGGATGGATGTACATGGAAAGGACAATCAACGTAACCTTGCCCAAAATAAACAGCAGTGAACGTAAAAAAATACTTCGAGCCGGATTCGAACCAGCCACCTAGGGATAACAATTATAAATCTACAGTCCCCCGCTCTACAAAACTGAGCTATCGAAGGATGGATGTACATGGAAAGGACAATCAACGTAACCTTGCCCAAAATAAACAGCAAGGCACTTAAAAACATTATTCGAGCCGGATTCAAACCAGCAACCTTCGGATCACAAATATAAATCTACAGCCTCCCGCTCTACCAACTGGGCTATCGAAGGATGGATATACATTGAAAGGACAATCAACGTAACCTTGCCCAAAATAAATCTAAAGTATCCAAGGAAAGGACATTCCATGTAACCTACCCTAAAATAAACAGCAGTGCACGTAACAAAATCCTTGGAGACGGATTCGAACCAGCGACCAAGGGATCACAATTATAAATCTACAGTCCCCCGTTCTACCAACTGAGCTATCGAAGGATGGATGTCCATGGAAAGGACAATCAACGTAACCTTGACCAAAATAAACAGCATTGAACATAAAAAATCCTTCAAGCCGGATTTTAACCAGCGACTTAGAGATCCCAGTCATAAATCTACAGTCTCCAAGGAAAGGACATTTCATGTAACCTTGCCCAAAATAAACAGCAGTGCACGTAAAACAATCCTTCGAGCCGGATTCGAACCAGCGACCTAGGGATCACAGTTATAAATCTACAGTCCCCCGCTCTACCAACTGAGCTATAAAAGGATGGATGTACATTAAAAGGACAATCAACGTAACCTTGCCCAAAATAAACAGCAGTGAAGGTAAAAAAATTCTTCGAGCCGGATTCGAACCAGCGACCTAGGGATCACAATTATAAATCTAAAGACCCCCGCTCTACCAACTGAGCTATCGAAGGATGGATGAGCATTAAAAGGGCAATCAACGTAACCTTGACCAAAATAAACAGCAGTAAACGTAAAAAATTCTTCGAGCCGGATTCGAACCAGCAACCTAGGATCAGTCTCAAAGAAAATGAAATTCCATGTAACATTGCCCAACGTAAAGCGCATGTATAAAACATCCTTTGAGCCGCATTCGAACCAGCGAATGAGGGATCACAATTGTAAATCTACAGCCCCCCGCTCTACCAACGGAGCTATCGAAGGATGGATGTACATTGAAAGGACAATGAACGTGACCTTGCCCAAAATAAAAAAAGCAGTGCATTTAAAAAAAGTCTTCGAGCCGTATTCGAACCAGCGACCAAGGGATCACAATTATAAATCTACAGTCCCCCGTTCTACCAACTGAGCTATCGAAGGATGGATGTCCATGGAAAGGACAATCAACGTAACCTTGACCAAAATAAACAGCAGTGCACATAAAAAATCCTTCAAGCCGGATTTTAACCAGCGACCTAGAGATCACAGTCATAAATCTACAGTCTCCAAGGAAAGGACATTTCATGTAACCTTGCCCATAATAAACAGCAGTGCACGTAAAAAAATACTTCGAGCCGGATTCGAACCAGCGACCTAGGGATCACAATTATAAATCTGCAGTCCCCCGTTCTACCAACTGAGCTATCGAAGGATGGATGTCCATGGAAAGGACAATCAAAGTAACCTTGACCAAAATAAACAGCAGTGCACATAAAAAATCCTTTAAGCCGGATTTTAACCAGCGACCTAGAGATCACAGTCATAAATCTACAGTCTCCAAGGAAAGGACATTTCATGTAACCTTGCCCATAATAAACAGCAGTGCACGTAAAAAAATACTTCGAGCCGGATTCGAACCAGCGACCTAGGGATCACAATTATAAATCTACAGTCCCCCGCTCTACCAATTGAGCTATCGAAGGATGGATGTATATTGAAAGGACAATCAACGTAAACTTGGCCAAAATAAAAAAGCAGTGCACCTAAAAAAAAATTTCGAGCCGGATTCGAACCAGCGATTTAGGGATCACAATTATAAATCTACAGTCCCCCGCTCTACCAACTGAGCTATCGCATGATGGTTGTACATGGAAGGAACAATCAACGTAACCTTGCCCAAAATAAACAGCAGTGAACATAAAACAATCCTTCGAGCCGGATTAGAACCAGCGACCTGGGGATCACAGTTATAAATCTACAGTCCCCCGCTCTACCAACTGAGCTATCGAAGGATGGATGTACATTGAAAGGACAATCAACGTAACCTTGCCCAAAATAAACAGCAGTGAACGTAAAAAAATCCTTCGAGCCGGATTCGAACCAGCGACCTAGGGATCACAATTATAAATCTACAGTCCCCCGCTCTACCAACTGAGCTATCGAAGGATGGATGAGCATTGAAAGGGCAATCAACGTAACCTTGACCAAAATAGACAGCAGTGAACGTAAAAAATTCTTCGAGCCGGATTCGAACCAGCAACCTAGGATCAGTCTCCAAGAAAATGAAATTGTATGTAACATTGCCCAACGTAAAGCGCATGTATAAAACATCCTTTGAGCCGGATTCGAACCAGCGAATGAGGGATCACAATTGTAAATCTACAGCCCCCCGCTCTACCAACTGAGCTATCGAAGGATGGATGTACATTGAAAGGACAATCAACGTGACCTTGCCTAAAATAAAAAAGCAGTGCATTTAAAAAAAGTCTTCGAGCCGGATTCGAACCAGCGACCAAGGGATCACAATTATAAATCTACATTCCCCCGTTCTACCAACTGAGCTATCGAAGGATGGATGTCCATGGAAAGTACAATCAACGTAACCTTGACCAAAATAAACAGCAGTGCACATAAAAAATCCTTCAAGCCGGATTTTAACCAGCGACCTAGAGATCACAGTCATAAATCTACAGTCTCCAAGGAAAGGACATTTCATGTAACCTTGCCCATAATAAACAGCAGTGCACGTAAAAAAATACTTCGAGCCGGATTCGAACCAGCGTCCTAGGGATCACAATTATAAATCTACAGTCCCCCGCTCTACCAATTGAGCTATCGAAGGATGGATGTATATTGAAAGTACAATCAACGTAAACTTGGCCAAAATAAAAATGAAGTGCACCTAAAGAAAAATTTCGAGCCGGATTCGAACCAGCAATTTAGGGATCACAATTATAAATCTACAGTCCCCCGCTCTACCAACTGAGCTATCGCATGATGGATGTACATGGAAGGAACAATCAACGTAACCTTGCCCAAAATAAACAGCAGTGAACATAAAAATAAATCCTTCGAGCCGGATTCGAACCAGCGACCTAGAGATCCCAATTATAAATCTACAGTCCTCCGCTCTACCAACTGAGCTATCGAAGGATGGATGTACATTAAAAGGACAATCAACGTAATCTTACACAAAATAAAAAAAGGAGTGCAACTAAAAAAATTTCTTCGAGCAGGATTCGAAACAACGATTTAGGGATCACAGTTATACAACTACAGTCTCCAAGAAAAGGACATTCCATGTAATATGTCCAAAATAAACAGCATCTCACGTAAAAAAATTCTTCGAGCCGGATTCGAACCAGCGACCTAGGGATCACAATTATAAATCTACAGTCCCCCGCTCTACAAAACTGAGCTATCGAAGGATGGATGTACATGGAAAGTACAATCAACGTAACCTTGCCCAAAATAAACAGCAAGGCACCTAAAAACATTGTTCGAGCCGGATTCAAACCAGCAACCTTCGGATCACAATTATATATCTACAGTCTCCAAGGAAAGGACATTCCATGTAACCTTGCCCAAAATAAACAGCAGTGCACGTAAAACAATCCTTCGAGCCGGATTCGAACCAGCGACCTAGGGATCACAGTTATAAATCTACAGTCCCCCGCTCTACCAACTGAGCTATCGAAGGATGGATGTACATTGAAAGGACAATCAACGTGACCTTGCCTAAAATAAAAAAGCAGTGCATTTAAAAAAAGTCTTCGAGCCGGATTCGAACCAGCGACCAAGGGATCACAATTAAAAATCTACATTCCCCCGTTCTACCAACTGAGCTATCGAAGGATGGATGTCCATGGAAAGGACAATCAACGTAACCTTGACCAAAATAAACAGCAGTGCACATAAAAAATCCTTCAAGCCGGATTTTAACCAGCGACCTAGAGATCACAGTCATAAATCTACAGTCTCCAAGGAAAGGACATTTCATGTAACCTTGCCCATAATAAACAGCAGTGCACGTAAAAAAATACTTCGAGCCGGATTCGAACCAGCGTCCTAGGGATCACAATTATAAATCTACAGTCCCCCGCTCTACCAATTGAGCTATCGAAGGATGGATGTATATTGAAAGGACAATCAACGTAAACTTGGCCAAAATAAAAAAGAAGTGCACCTAAAAAAAAATTTCGAGCCGGATTCGAACCAGCAATTTAGGGATCACAATTATAAATCTACACTCCCCCGCTCTACCAACTGAGCTATCGCATGATGGATGTACATGGAAGGAACAATCAACGTAACCTTGCCCAAAATAAACAGCAGTGAACATAAAAATAAATCCTTCGAGCCCGATTCGAACCAGCGACCTAGAGATCCCAATTATAAATCTACAGTCCTCCGCTCTACCAACTGAGCTATCGAAGGATGGATGTACATTAAAAGGACAATCAACGTAATCTTACACAAAATAAAAAAAGGAGTGCACCTAAAAAAATTTCTTCGAGCAGGATTCGAAACAACGATTTAGGGATCACAGTTATACAACTACAGTCTCCAAGAAAAGGACATTCCATGTAATATGTCCAAAATAAACAGCATCTCACGTAAAAAAATTCTTCGAGCCGGATTCGAACCAGCGACCTAGGGATCACAATTATAAATCTACAGTCCCCCGCTCTACAAAACTGAGCTATCGAAGGATGGATGTACATGGAAAGTACAATCAACGTAACCTTGCCCAAAATAAACAGCAAGGCACCTAAAAACATTGTTCGAGCCGGATTCAAACCAGCAACCTTCGGATCACAATTATATATCTACAGTCTCCAAGGAAAGGACATTCCATGTAACCTTGCCCAAAATAAACAGCAGTGCACGTAAAACAATCCTTCGAGCCGGATTCGAACCAGCGACCTAGGGATCACAGTTATAAATCTACAGTCCCCCGCTCTACCAAGTGAGCTATCGAAGGATGGATGTACATTGAAAGGACAATCAACGTAACCTTGCCCCAAAAAAACAGCAGTGAACTTAAAAAAATCCTTCAAGCCGGATTCGAACCAGCGACCTAGGGATCACAATTATAAATCTACAGTCCCCCGCTCTACCAACTGAGCTATCGAAGGATAGATGAGCATTGAAAGGGCAATCAACGTAACCTTGACCAAAATAAACAGCATTGAACGTAAAAAATTATTCGAGCCGGATTCGAACCAGCAACCTAGGATCAGTCTCCAAGAAAATGAAATTGTATGTAACATTGCCCAACGTAAAGCGCATGTATAAAACATCCTTTGAGCCGGATTCGAACCAGCGAATGAGGGATCACAATTGTAAATCTACAGCCCCCCGCTCTACCAACTGAGCTATCGAAGGATGGATGTACATTGAAAGGACAATCAACGTGACCTTGCCTAAAATAAAAAAGCAGTGCATTTAAAAAAAGTCTTCGAGCCGGATTCGAACCAGCGACCAAGGGATCACAATTATAAATCTACATTCCCCCGTTCTACCAACTGAGCTATCGAAGGATGGATGTCCATGGAAAGTACAATCAACGTAACCTTGACCAAAATAAACAGCAGTGCACATAAAAAATCCTTCAAGCCGGATTTTAACCAGCGACCTAGAGATCACAGTCATAAATCTACAGTCTCCAAGGAAAGGACATTTCATGTAACCTTGCCCATAATAAACAGCAGTGCACGTAAAAAAATACTTCGAGCCGGATTCGAACCAGCGTCCTAGGGATCACAATTATAAATCTACAGTCCCCCGCTCTACCAATTGAGCTATCGAAGGATGGATGTATATTGAAAGGACAATCAACGTAAACTTGGCCAAAATAAAAAAGAAGTGCACCTAAAAAAAAATTTCGAGCCGGATTCGAACCAGCAATTTAGGGATCACAATTATAAATCTACAGTCCCCCGCTCTACCAACTGAGCTATCGCATGATGGATGTACATGGAAGGAACAATCAACGTAACCTTGCCCAAAATAAACAGCAGTGAACATAAAAATAAATCCTTCGAGCCGGATTCGAACCAGCGACCTAGAGATCCCAATTATAAATCTACAGTCCTCCGCTCTACCAACTGAGCTATCGAAGGATGGATGTACATTAAAAGGACAATCAACGTAATCTTACACAAAATAAAAAAAGGAGTGCAACTAAAAAAATTTCTTCGAGCAGGATTCGAAACAACGATTTAGGGATCACAGTTATACAACTACAGTCTCCAAGAAAAGGACATTCCATGTAATATGTCCAAAATAAACAGCATCTCACGTAAAAAAATTCTTCGAGCCGGATTCGAACCAGCGACCTAGGGATCACAATTATAAATCTACAGTCCCCCGCTCTACAAAACTGAGCTATCGAAGGATGGATGTACATGGAAAGTACAATCAACGTAACCTTGCCCAAAATAAACAGCAAGGCACCTAAAAACATTGTTCGAGCCGGATTCAAACCAGCAACCTTCGGATCACAATTATATATCTACAGTCTCCAAGAAAAGGACATTCCATGTAACCTTGCCCAAAATAAACAGCAGTGCACGTAAAACAATCCTTCGAGCCGGATTCGAACCAGCGACCTAGGGATCACAGTTATAAATCTACAGTCCCCCGCTCTACCAACTGAGCTATCGAAGGATGGATGTACATTGAAAGGACAATCAACGTGACCTTGCCTAAAATAAAAAAGCAGTGCATTTAAAAAAAGTCTTCGAGCCGGATTCGAACCAGCGACCAAGGGATCACAATTAAAAATCTACATTCCCCCGTTCTACCAACTGAGCTATCGAAGGATGGATGTCCATGGAAAGGACAATCAACGTAACCTTGACCAAAATAAACAGCAGTGCACATAAAAAATCCTTCAAGCCGGATTTTAACCAGCGACCTAGAGATCACAGTCATAAATCTACAGTCTCCAAGGAAAGGACATTTCATGTAACCTTGCCCATAATAAACAGCAGTGCACGTAAAAAAATACTTCGAGCCGGATTCGAACCAGCGTCCTAGGGATCACAATTATAAATCTACAGTCCCCCGCTCTACCAATTGAGCTATCGAAGGATGGATGTATATTGAAAGTACAATCAACGTAAACTTGGCCAAAATAAAAATGAAGTGCACCTAAAGAAAAATTTCGAGCCGGATTCGAACCAGCAATTTAGGGATCACAATTATAAATCTACAGTCCCCCGCTCTACCAACTGAGCTATCGCATGATGGATGTACATGGAAGGAACAATCAACGTAACCTTGCCCAAAATAAACAGCAGTGAACATAAAAATAAATCCTTCGAGCCGGATTCGAACCAGCGACCTAGAGATCCCAATTATAAATCTACAGTCCTCCGCTCTACCAACTGAGCTATCGAAGGATGGATGTACATTAAAAGGACAATCAACGTAAACTTGGCCAAAATAAAAAAGAAGTGCACCTAAAAAAAAATTTCGAGCCGGATTCGAACCAGCAATTTAGGGATCACAATTATAAATCTACACTCCCCCGCTCTACCAACTGAGCTATCGCATGATGGATGTACATGGAAGGAACAATCAACGTAACCTTGCCCAAAATAAACAGCAGTGAACATAAAAATAAATCCTTCGAGCCGGATTCGAACCAGCGACCTAGAGATCCCAATTATAAATCTACAGTCCTCCGCTCTACCAATTGAGCTATCGAAGGATGGATGTATATTGAAAGGACAATCAACGTAAACTTGGCCAAAATAAAAAAGAAGTGCACCTAAAAAAAAATTTCGAGCCGGATTCGAACCAGCAATTTAGGGATCACAATTATAAATCTACACTCCCCCGCTCTACCAACTGAGCTATCGCATGATGGATGTACATGGAAGGAACAATCAACGTAACCTTGCCCAAAATAAACAGCAGTGAACATAAAAATAAATCCTTCGAGCCCGATTCGAACCAGCGACCTAGAGATCCCAATTATAAATCTACAGTCCTCCGCTCTACCAACTGAGCTATCGAAGGATGGATGTACATTAAAAGGACAATCAACGTAATCTTACACAAAATAAAAAAAGGAGTGCACCTAAAAAAATTTCTTCGAGCAGGATTCGAAACAACGATTTAGGGATCACAGTTATACAACTACAGTCTCCAAGAAAAGGACATTCCATGTAATATGTCCAAAATAAACAGCATCTCACGTAAAAAAATTCTTCGAGCCGGATTCGAACCAGCGACCTAGGGATCACAATTATAAATCTACAGTCCCCCGCTCTACAAAACTGAGCTATCGAAGGATGGATGTACATGGAAAGTACAATCAACGTAACCTTGCCCAAAATAAACAGCAAGGCACCTAAAAACATTGTTCGAGCCGGATTCAAACCAGCAACCTTCGGATCACAATTATATATCTACAGTCTCCAAGGAAAGGACATTCCATGTAACCTTGCCCAAAATAAACAGCAGTGCACGTAAAACAATCCTTCGAGCCGGATTCGAACCAGCGACCTAGGGATCACAGTTATAAATCTACAGTCCCCCGCTCTACCAAGTGAGCTATCGAAGGATGGATGTACATTGAAAGGACAATCAACGTAACCTTGCCCCAAAAAAACAGCAGTGAACTTAAAAAAATCCTTCAAGCCGGATTCGAACCAGCGACCTAGGGATCACAATTATAAATCTACAGTCCCCCGCTCTACCAACTGAGCTATCGAAGGATAGATGAGCATTGAAAGGGCAATCAACGTAACCTTGACCAAAATAAACAGCATTGAACGTAAAAAATTATTCGAGCCGGATTCGAACCAGCAACCTAGGATCAGTCTCCAAGAAAATGAAATTCCATGTAACATTGCCCAACGTAAAGCGCATGTATAAAACATCCTTTGAGCCGGATTCGAACCAGCGAATGAGGGATCACAATTGTATATCTACAGCCCCCCGCTCTACCAACTGAGCTATCGAAGGATGGATGTACATTGAAAGGACAATCAACGTGACCTTGCCCAAAATAAAAAAGCAGTGCATTTAAAAAAATTCTTCGAGCCGGATTCGAACCAGCGACCTAGGGATCACAATTATAAATCTACAGTCCCCCGCTCTACCAATTGAGCTATCGAAGGATGGATGTACATGGAAAGGACAATCAACGTAACCTTGCCCAAAATAAACAGCAAGGCACCTAAAAACATTTTTCGAGCCGGATTCAAACCAGCAACCTTCGGATCACAATTATAAATCTACAGCCCCCCGCTCTACCAACTGAGCTATCGAAGGATGGATATACATTGAAAGGACAATCAACGTAACCTTGCCCAAAATAAATCTAAAATCTCCAAGGAAAGGACATTCCATGTAACCTTCCCTAAAATAAACAGCAGTGCACGTAACAAAATCCTTGGAGACGGATTCGAACCAGCGACCAAGGGATCACAATTATAAATCTACAGTCCCCCGTTCTACCAACTGAGCTATCGAAGGATGGATGTCCATGGAAAGGACAATCAACGTAACCTTGACCAAAATAAACAGCACTGCACATAAAAAATCCTTCAAGCCGGATTTTAACCAGCGACCTAGAGATCACAGTCATAAATCTACAGTCTCCAAGGAAAGGACATTTCATATAACCTTGCCCAAAACAAACAGCAGTGCACGTAAAACAATCCTTCGAGCCGGATTCGAACCAGCGACCTAGGGATCACAGTTATAAATCTACAGTCCCCCGCTCTACCAACTGAGCTATCGAAGGATGGATGTACATTGAAAGGACAATCAACGTGACCTTGCCAAAAAAAAAGCAGTGCAATTAAAAAAAATTCTTCGAGCCGGATTCGAACCAGCGACCAAGGGATCACAATTATAAATCTACAGTCCCTCGTTCTACCAACTGAGCTATCGAAGGATGGATGTCCATGGAAAGGACAATCAACGTAACCTTGACCAAAATAAACAGCAGTGCACATAAAAAATCCTTCAAGCCTGATTTTAACCAGCGACCTAGAGATCACAGTCATAAATCTACAGTCTCCAAGGAAAGGACATTTCATGTAACCTTGCCCAAAATAAACAGCAGTGCACGTAAAACAATCCTTCGAGCCGGATTCGAACCAGCGACCTAGGGATCACAGTTATAAATCTACAGTCCCCCGCTCTACCAACTAAGCTATCGAAGGATGGATGTATATTGAAAGGACAATCAACGTAAACTTGGCCAAAATAAAAAAGCAGTGCACCTAAAAAAAAATTTCGAGCCGGATTCGAACCAGCGACCTAGGGATCACAATTATAAATCTACAGTCCCCCGCTCTACCAACTGAGCTATCGAAGGATGGATGAGCATTGAAAGGGCAATCAACGTAACCTTGACCAAAATAAACAGCAGTGAACGTAAAAAAATCTTCGAGCCGGATTCGAACCAGCAACCTAGGATCAGTCTCCAAGAAAATGAAATTCCATGTAACATTGCCCAACGTAAAGCGCATGTATAAAACATCCTTTGAGCCGGATTCGAACCAGCGAATGAGGGATCACAATTGTAAATCTACAGCCCCCCGCTCTACCAACTGAGCTATCGAAGGATGGATGTCCATTGAAAGGACAATCAACGTGACCTTGCCCAAAATAAAAAAGCAGTGCATTTAAAACAATTCTTCTAGCCGGATTCGAACCAGCGACCTAGGGATCACAATTATAAATCTACAGTCCCCCGCTCTACCAATTGAGCTATCGAAGGATGGATGTACATGGAAAGGACAATCAACGTAACCTTGCCCAAAATAAACAGCAGTGAACGTAAAAAATCCTTCGAGCCGGATTCGAAACAGCGACCTAGGGATCACAATTATAAATCTACAGTCCCCCGCTCTACAAAACTGAGCTATCGAAGGATGGATGTACATGGAAAGGACAATCAACGTAACCTTGCCCAAAATAAACAGCAAGGCACCTAAAAACATTGTTCGAGCCGGATTCAAACCAGCGACCTAGAGATCACAGTCATAAATCTACAGTCTCCAAGGAAAGGACATTTCATGTAACCTTGCCCAAAATAAACAGCAGTGCACGTAAAACAATCCTTCGAGCCGGATTCGAACCAGCGATTTAGGGATCACAATTATAAATCTACAGTCCCCCGCTCTACCAACTGAGCTATCGCATGATGGATGTACACGGAAGGAACAATCAACGTAACCTTGCCCAAAATAAACAGCAGTGAACGTAAAAATAAATCCTTCGAGCCGGATTCGAACCAGCGACCTTGGGATCACAATTATAAATCTACAGTCCCCCGCTTTACCAACTGTGCTATCGAAGGATGGATGTACGTGGAAAGGACAATTAATGTAAACTTGCCCAAAATAAACAGTATTGCACGTAAAAAATCCTTCGAGCAGGATTCGAACCAGCGACCTAGAGATCCCAATTATAAATCTACAGTCCTCCGCTCTACCAACTGAGCTATCGAAGGATGGATGTACATTAAAAGGACAATCAACGTAATCTTACCCAAAATAAAAAAAGCAGTGCACCTAAAAAAATTTCTTCGAGCAGGATTCGAAACAACGATTTAGGGATCACAGTTATACATCTACAGTCTCCAAGAAAAGGACATTCCATGTAATCTGTCCAAAATAAACAGCAACTCACGTAAAAACATTCTTCGAGCCGGATTCGAACCAGCGACCTAGGGATCACAATTATAAATCTACAGTCCCCCGCTCTACAAAACTGAGCTATCGAAGGATAAATGTACATGGAAAGGACAATCAACGTAACCTTGCCCAAAATAAACAGCAAGGCACCTAAAAACATTGTTCGAGCCGGATTCAAACCAGCAACCTTCGGATCACAATTATATATCTACAGTCTCCAAGGAAAGGACATTCCATGTAACCTTGCCCAAAATAAACAGCAGTGCACGTAAAACAATCCTTCGAGCCTTATTCGAACCAGCGACCTAGGGATCACAATTATAAATCTACAGTCCCCCGCTCTACCAATTGAGCTATCGAAGGATGGATGTACATGGAAAGGACAATCAACGTAACCTTGCCCAAAATAAACAGAAGTGAACGTAAAAAATCCTTCAAGCCGGATTCGAACCAGCGACCTAGGGATCACAATTATAAATCTACAGCCCCCCGCTCTACAAAACTGAGCTATCGAAGGATGGATGTACATGGAAAGGACAATCAACGTAACCTTGCCCAAAATAAACAGCAAGGCACCTAAAAACAATTTTCGAGCCGGATTCAAACCAGCAACCTTCGGATCACAATTATAAATCTACAGCCCCCCGCTCTACCAACTGAGCTATCGAAGGATGGATATACATTGAAAGGACAATCAACGTAACCTTGCCCAAAATAAATCTAAAATCTCCAAGGAAAGGACATTCCATGTAACCTTCCCTAAAATAAACAGCAGTGCACGTAACAAAATCCTTGGAGACGGATTCGAACCAGCGACCAAGGGATCACAATTATAAATCTACAGTCCCCCGTTCTACCAACTGAGCTATCGAAGGATGGATGTCCATGGAAAGGACAATCAACGTAACCTTGACCAAAATAAACAGCACTGCACATAAAAAATCCTTCAAGCCGGATTTTAACCAGCGACCTAGAGACCACAGTCATAAATCTACAGTCTCCAAGGAAAGGACATTTCATATAACCTTGCCCAAAACAAAAAGCAGTGCACGTAAAACAATCCTTCGAGCCGGATTCGAACCAGCGACCTAGGGATCACAGTTATAAATCTACAGTCCCCCGCTCTACCAACTGAGCTATCGAAGGATGGATGTACATTGAAAGGACAATCAACGTAACCTTGCCCAAAATAAACAGCAGTGAACGTAAAAAAATCCTTCGAGCCGGATTCGAACCAGCGACCTAGGGATCACAATTATAAATCTAAAGACCCCCGCTCTACCAACTGAGCTATCGAAGGATGGATGAGCATTGAAAGGGCAATCAACGTAACCTTGACCAAAATAAACAGCAGTGAACGTAAAAAATTCTTCGAGCCGGATTCGAACCAGCAACCTAGGATCAGTCTCCAAGAAAATGAAATTCCATGTAACATTGCCCAACGTAAAGCGCATGTATAAAACATCCATTGAGCCGGATTCGAACCAGCAAATGAGGGATCACAATTGTAAATCTACAGCCCCCCGCTCTATCAACTGAGCTGTCGAAGGATGGATGTACATTGAAAGGACAATCAACGTGACCTTGCCAAAAAAAAAGCAGTGCATTTAAAAAAATTCTTCGAGCCGGATTCGAACCAGCGACCAAGGGATCACAATTATAAATCTACAGTCCCTCGTTCTACCAACTGAGCTATCGAAGGATGGATGTCCATGGAAAGGACAATCAACGTAACCTTGACCAAAATAAACAGCAGTGCACATAAAAAATCCTTCAAGCCTGATTTTAACCAGCGACCTAGAGATCACAGTCATAAATCTACAGTCTCCAAGGAAAGGACATTTCATGTAACCTTGCCCAAAATAAACAGCAGTGCACGTAAAACAATCCTTCGAGCCGGATTCGAACCAGCGACCTAGGGATCACAGTTATAAATCTACAGTCCCCCGCTCTACCAACTAAGCTATCGAAGGATGGATGTATATTGAAAGGACAATCAACGTAAACTTGGCCAAAATAAAAAAGCAGTGCACCTAAAAAAAAATTTCGAGCCGGATTCGAACCAGCGACCTAGGGATCACAATTATAAATCTACAGTCCCCCGCTCTACCAACTGAGCTATCGAAGGATGGATGAGCATTGAAAGGGCAATCAACGTAACCTTGACCAAAATAAACAGCAGTGAACGTAAAAAAATCTTCGAGCCGGATTCGAACCAGCAACCTAGGATCAGTCTCCAAGAAAATGAAATTCCATGTAACATTGCTCAACGTAAAGCGCATGTATAAAACATCCTTTGAGCCGGATTCAAACCAGCGAATGAGGGATCACAATTGTAAATCTACAGCCCCCCGCTCTACCAACTGAGCTATCGAAGGATGGATGTCCATTGAAAGGACAATCAACGTGACCTTGCCCAAAATAAAAAAGCAGTGCATTTAAAACAATTCTTCTAGCCGGATTCGAACCAGCGACCTAGGGATCACAATTATAAATCTACAGTCCCCCGCTCTACCAATTGAGCTATCGAAGGATGGATGTACATGGAAAGGACAATCAACGTAACCTTGCCCAAAATAAACAGCAGTGAACGTAAAAAATCCTTCGAGCCGGATTCGAAACAGCGACCTAGGGATCACAATTATAAATCTACAGTCCCCCGCTCTACAAAACTGAGCTATCGAAGGATGGATGTACATGGAAAGGACAATCAACGTAACCTTGCCCAAAATAAACAGCAAGGCACCTAAAAACATTGTTCGAGCCGGATTCAAACCAGCGACCTAGAGATCACAGTCATAAATCTACAGTCTCCAAGGAAAGGACATTTCATGTAACCTTGCCCAAAATAAACAGCAGTGCACGTAAAACAATCCTTCGAGCCGGATTCGAACCAGCGATTTAGGGATCACAATTATAAATCTACAGTCCCCCGCTCTACCAACTGAGCTATCGCATGATGGATGTACACGGAAGGAACAATCAACGTAACCTTGCCCAAAATAAACAGCAGTGAACGTAAAAATAAATCCTTCGAGCCGGATTCGAACCAGCGACCTTGGGATCACAATTATAAATCTACAGTCCCCCGCTTTACCAACTGTGCTATCGAAGGATGGATGTACGTGGAAAGGACAATTAATGTAAACTTGCCCAAAATAAACAGTATTGCACGTAAAAAATCCTTCGAGCAGGATTCGAACCAGCGACCTAGAGATCCCAATTATAAATCTACAGTCCTCCGCTCTACCAACTGAGCTATCGAAGGATGGATGTACATTTAAAGGACAATCAACGTAATCTTACCCAAAATAAAAAAAGCAGTGCACCTAAAAAAATTTCTTCGAGCAGGATTCGAAACAACGATTTAGGGATCACAGTTATACATCTACAGTCTCCAAGAAAAGGACATTCCATGTAATCTGTCCAAAATAAACAGCAACTCACGTAAAAACATTCTTCGAGCCGGATTCGAACCAGCGACCTAGGGATCACAATTATAAATCTACAGTCCCCCGCTCTACAAAACTGAGCTATCGAAGGATAAATGTACATGGAAAGGACAATCAACGTAACCTTGCCCAAAATAAACAGCAAGGCACCTAAAAACATTGTTCGAGCCGGATTCAAACCAGCAACCTTCGGATCACAATTATATATCTACAGTCTCCAAGGAAAGGACATTCCATGTAACCTTGCCCAAAATAAACAGCAGTGCACGTAAAACAATCCTTCGAGCCTTATTCGAACCAGCGACCTAGGGATCACAGTTATAAATCTACAGTCCCCCGCTCTACCAACTGAGCTATCGAAGGATGGATGTACATTAAAAGGACAATCAGCGTAACCTTGCCCAAAATAAACAGCAGTGAACTTAAAAAAAACCTTCAAGCCGGATTCGAACCAGCGACCTAGGTATCACAATTATAAATCTACAGTCCCCCGCTCTACCAATTGAGCTATCGAAGGATGGATGTACATGGAAAGGACAATCAACGTAACCTTGCCCAAAATAAACAGCAGTGAACGTAAAAAATCCTTCGAGCCGGATTCGAACCAGCGACCTAGGGATCACAATTATAAATCTACAGTCCCCCGCTCTACAAAACTGAGCTATCGAAGGATGGATGTACATGGAAAGGACAATCAACGTAACCTTGCCCAAAATAAACAGCAAGGCACCTAAAAACATTGTTCGAGCCGGATTCAAACCAGCGACCTAGAGATCACAGTCATAAATCTACAGTCTCCAAGGAAAGGACATTTCATGTAACCTTGCCCAAAATAAACAGCAGTGCACGTAAAACAATCCTTCGAGCCGGATTCGAACCAGCGACCTAGGGATCACAATTATAAATCTACAGTCCCCCGCTCTACCAACTGAGCTATCGAAGGATGGATGAGCATTGAAAGGGCAATCAACGTAACCTTGACCAAAATAAACAGCAGTGAACGTAAAAAATTCTTCGAGCCGGATTCGAACCAGCAACCTAGGATCAGTCTCAAAGAAAATGAAATTCCATGTAACATTGCCCAACGTAAAGCGCATGTATAAAACATCCATTGAGCCGGATTCGAACCAGCGAATGAGGGAACACAATTGTAAATCCACAGCCCCCCGCTCTATCAACTGAGCTATCGAAGGATGGATGTACATTGAAAGGACAATCAACGTGACCTTGCCCAAAAAAAAAAGCAGTGCATTTAAAAAAATTCTTCGAGCCGGATTCGAACCAGCGACCAAGGGATCACAATTATAAATCTACAGTCCCCCGTTCTACCAACTGAGCTATCGAAGGATGGATGTCCATGGAAAGGACAATCAACGTAACCTTGACCAAAATAAACAGCAGTGCACATAAAAAATCCTTCAAGCCGGATTTTAACCAGCGACCTAGAGATCACAGTCATAAATCTACAGTCTCCAAGGAAAGGACATTTCATGTAACCTTGCCCAAAATAAACAGCAGTGCACGTAAAACAATCCTTCGAGCCGGATTCGAACCAGCGACCTAGGGATCACAGTTATAAATCTACAGTCCCCCGCTCTACCAACTAAGCTATCGAAGGATGGATGTATATTGAAAGGACAATCAACGTAAACTTGGCCAAAATAAAAAAGCAGTGCACCTAAAAAACAATTTCGAGCCGGATTCGAACCAGCGATTTAGGAATCACAATTATAAATCTACAGTCCCCCGCTCTACCAACTGAGCTATCGCATGATGGATGTACATGGAAGGAACAATCAACGTAACCTTGCCCAAAATAAACAGCAGTGAACATAAAAAAATCCTTCGAGCCGGATTCGAACCAGCGACCTGGGGATCACAATTATAAATCTACAGTCCCCCGCTTTACCAACTGTGCTATAGAAGGATTGATGTACGTGGAAAGGACTATTAATGTAAACTTGCCCAAAATAAACAGTATTGCACGTAAAAAAATCCTTCGAGCAGGATTCGAACCAGCGACCTAGAGATACCAATTATAAATCTACAGTCCTCCGCTCTACCAACTGAGCTATCGAAGGATGGATGTACATTAAAAGGACAATCAACGTTATCTTACCCAAAATAAAAAAAGCAGTGCACTTAAAAAAATTTCTTCGAGCAGGATTCGAACCAAGGATTTAGGGATCACAGTTATACATCTACAGTCTCCAAGAAAAGGACATTCCATGTAATCTGTCCAAAATAAACAGCAAATCACGTAAAAAAATTCTTCGAGCCGGATTCGACCCAGCATCTAGGGATCACAATTATAAATCTACAGTCCCCCGCTCTACCAACTGAGCTATCGCATGATGGAGGACAATCGACAAAACCTTGACTAAAATAAACAGCAGTGAACGTAAAAAAATGCTTCGAGCCGTATTCGAACCAGTGACCTAGGGATCACAGTTATAAATCTACAGTCTCCAAGGAAAGGACATTCCATGTAACCTTGCCCAAAATAAGCAGCAGTGCACGTAAAAGAATCCTTCGAGCCGTATTCGAACCAGCGACCTAGGGATCACAGTTATAAATCTACAGTCCCCCGCTCCACCAACTGAGCTATCGAAGGATGGATGTACATGGAAAGGACAATCAACGTAACCTTGCCCAAAATAAACAGCAGTGAACGTAAAAAAATACTTCGAGCCGGATTCGAACCAGCCACCTAGGGATAACAATTATAAATCTACAGTCCCCCGCTCTACAAAACTGAGCTATCGAAGGATGGATGTACATGGAAAGGACAATCAACGTAACCTTGCCCAAAATAAACAGCAAGGCACTTAAAAACATTATTCGAGCCGGATTCAAACCAGCAACCTTCGGATCACAAATATAAATCTACAGCCTCCCGCTCTACCAACTGGGCTATCGAAGGATGGATATACATTGAAAGGACAATCAACGTAACCTTGCCCAAAATAAATCTAAAGTCTCCAAGGAAAGGACATTCCATGTAACCTACCCTAAAATAAACAGCAGTGCACGTAACAAAATCCTTGGAGACGGATTCGAACCAGCGACCAAGGGATCACAATTATAAATCTACAGTCCCCCGTTCTACCAACTGAGCTATCGAAGGATGGATGTCCATGGAAAGGACAATCAACGTAACCTTGACCAAAATAAACAGCATTGAACATAAAAAATCCTTCAAGCCGGATTTTAACCAGCGACTTAGAGATCCCAGTCATAAATCTACAGTCTCCAAGGAAAGGACATTTCATGTAACCTTGCCCAAAATAAACAGCAGTGCACGTAAAACAATCCTTCGAGCCGGATTCGAACCAGCGACCTAGGGATCACAGTTATAAATCTACAGTCCCCCGCTCTACCAACTGAGCTATAAAAGGATGGATGTACATTAAAAGGACAATCAACGTAACCTTGCCCAAAATAAACAGCAGTGAAGGTAAAAAAATTCTTCGAGCCGGATTCGAACCAGCGACCTAGGGATCACAATTATAAATCTACAGACACCGCTCTACCAACTGAGCTATCAAAGGATGGATGTACATTAAAAGGACAATCAACGTAACCTTGCCAAAAATAAACAGCAAGGCACCTAAAAACATTGTTCGAGCCGGATTCAAACCAGCAACCTTCGGATCACAATTATATATCTACAGTCTCCAAGGAAAGGACATTCCATGTAACCTTGCCCATAATAAACAGCAGTGAACGTAAAAAAAATACTTCGAGCCGGATTCGAACCAGCGACCTAGGGATCACAATTATAAATCTACAGTCCCCCGCTCTACCAATTGAGCTATCGAGGATGGATGTACATGGAAAGGACAATCAACGTAACCTTGCCCAAAATAAACAGCAGTGAACGTAAAACATCCTTCGAGCCGGATTCGAACCAGCGACCTAGGGATCACAATTATAAATCTACAGCCCCCCGCTCTACAAAACTGAGCTATCGAAGGATGGATGTACATGGAAAGGACATTAAACGTAACCTTGCCAAAAATAAACAGCAAGGCACCTAAAAACATTTTTCGAGCCGGATTCAAACCAGCAAACTTCGGATCACAATTATAAATCTACAGCCCCCCGCTCTACCAACTGGGCTATCGAAGGATGGATATGCATTGAAAGGACAATCAACGTAACCTTGCCCAAAATAAATCTATAGTCTCCAAGGAAAGGACATTCCATGTAACCTTCCCTAAAATAAACAGCAGTGCACGTAACAAAATCCTTCGAGCCGGATTCGAACCAGCGACCAAGGGATCACAATTATAAATCTACAGTCCCCCGTTCTACCAACTGAGCTATCGAAGGATGGATGTCCATGGAAAGGACAATCAACGTAACCTTGACCAAAATAAACAGCAGTTCACATAAAAAATCCTTCAAGCCGGATTTTAAACAGCGACCTAGAGATCACAGTCATAAATCTACAGTCTCCAAGGAAAGGACATTTCATGTAACCTTGCCCAAAATAAACAGCAGTGCACGTAAAACAATCCTTCGAGCCGGATTCGAACCAGCGACCTAGGGATCACAGTTATAAATCTACAGTCCCCCGCTCTACCAAGTGAGCTATCGAAGGATGGATGTACATTGAAAGGACAATCAACGTAACCTTGCCCAAAATAAACAGCAGTGAACGTAAAAAAATCCTTCGAGCCGGATTCGAACCAGCGACCTAGGGATCACAATTATAAATCTACAGTCCCCCGCTCTACCAACTGAGCTATCGAAGGATGGATGAGCATTGAAAGGGCAATCAACGTAACCTTGACCAAAATAAACAGCAGTGAACGTAAAAAATTCTTCGAGCCGGATTCGAACCAGCAACCTAGGATCAGTCTCAAAGAAAATGAAATTCCATGTAACATTGCCCAACGTAAAGCGCATGTATAAAACATCCATTGAGCCGGATTCGAACCAGCGAATGAGGGAACACAATTGTAAATCCACAGCCCCCCGCTCTATCAACTGAGCTATCGAAGGATGGATGTACATTGAAAGGACAATCAACGTGACCTTGCCCAAAAAAAAAAGCAGTGCATTTAAAAAAATTCTTCGAGCCGGATTCGAACCAGCGACCAAGGGATCACAATTGTAAATCTACAGTCCCCCGTTCTACCAACTGAGCTATCGAAGGATGGATGTCCATGGAAAGGACAATCAACGTAACCTTGACCAAAATAAACAGCAGTGCACATAAAAAATCCTTCAAGCCGGATTTTAACCAGCGACCTAGAGATCACAGTCATAAATCTACAGTCTCCAAGGAAAGGACATTTCATGTAACCTTGCCCAAAATAAACAGCAGTGCACGTAAAACAATCCTTCGAGCCGGATTCGAACCAGCGACCTAGGGATCACAGTTATAAATCTACAGTCCCCCGCTCTACCAACTAAGCTATCGAAGGATGGATGTACATGGAAAGGACAATCAACGTAACCTTGCCCAAAATAAACAGCAGTGAACGTAAAAAAATAATTCGAGCCGGATTCGAACCAGCCACCTAGGGATAACAATTATAAATCTACAGTTCCCCGCTCTACAAAACTGAGCTATCGAAGGATGGATGTACATGGAAAGGACAATCAACGTAACCTTGCCCAAAATAAACAGCAAGGCACTTAAAAACATTATTCGAGCCGGATTCAAACCAGCAACCTTCGGATCACAAATATAAATCTACAGCCTCCCGCTCTACCAACTGGGCTAACGAAGGATGGATATACATTGAAAGGACAATCAACGTAACCTTGCCCAAAATAAATCTAAAGTCTCCAAGGAAAGGACATTCCATGTAACCTACCCTAAAACAAACAGCAGTGCACGTAACAAAATCCTTGGAGACGGATTCGAACCAGCGACCAAGGGATCACAATTATAAATCTACAGTCCCCCGTTCTACCAACTGAGCTATCGAAGGATGGATGTCCATGGAAAGGACAATCAACGTAACCTTGACCAAAATAAACAGCATTGAACATAAAAAATCCTTCAAGCCGGATTTTAACCAGCGACCTAGAGATCCCAGTCATAAATCTACAGTCTCCAAGGAAAGGACATTTCATGTAACCTTGCCCAAAATAAACAGCAGTGCACGTAAAACAATCCTTCGAGCCGGATTCGAACCAGCGACCTAGGGATCACAGTTATAAATCTACAGTCCCCCGCTCTACCAACTGAGCTATCAAAGGATGGATGTACATTAAAAGGACAATCAACGTAACCTTGCCCAAAATAAACAGCAGTGAACGTAAAAAAATTCTTCGAGCCGGATTCGAACCAGCGACCTAGGGATCACAATTATAAATCTACAGACACCGCTCTACCAACTGAGCTATCAAAGGATGGATGTACATTAAAAGGACAATCAACGTAACCTTGGCCAAAATAAACAGCAGTGAACGTAAAAAAATACTTCGAGCCAGATTCGAACCAGCGACATAGGGATCACAATTATAAATCTACAGTCCCCCGCTCTAAAAAACTGAGCTATCGAAGGTTGGATGAGCATTGAAAGGGCAATCAACGTAACCTTGACCAAAATAAACAGCAGTGAACGTAAAAAAATACTTCGAGCCAGATTCGAACCAGCGACCTAGGGATCACAATTATAAATCTACAGTCCCCCGCTCTACAAAACTGAGCTATCGAAGGATGGATGTACATGGAAAGGACAATCAACGTAACCTTGCCCAAAATAAACAGCAAGGCACCTAAAAACATTGTTCGAGCCGGATTCAAACCAGCAACCTTCGGATCACAATTATATATCTACAGTCTCCAAGGAAAGGACATTCCATGTAACCTTGCCTAAAATAAACAGCAGTGAACGTAAAAAAATCCTTCGAGCCGGATTCGAACCAGCGACCTAGGGATCACAATTATAAATCTACAGTCCCCCGCTCTACCAACTGAGCTATCGAAGGATGGATGAGCATTGAAAGGGCAATCAACGTAACCTTGAACAAAATAAACAGCAGTAAACGTAAAAAATTCTTCGAGCCGGATTCGAACCAGCAACCTAGGATCAGTCTCAAAGAAAATGAAATTCCATGTAACATTGCCCAACGTAAAGCGCATGTATAAAACATCCTTTGAGCCGGATTCGAACCAGCGAATGAGGGATCACAATTGTAAATCTACAGCCCCCCGCTCTACCAACGGAGCTATCGAAGGATGGATGTACATTGAAAGGACAATGAACGTGACCTTGCCCAAAATAAAAAAAGCAGTGCATTTAAAAAAAGTCTTCGATCCGTATTCGAACCAGCGACCAAGGGATCACAATTATAAATCTACAGTCCCCCGCTCTACCAATTGAGCTATCGAAGGATGGATGTACATGGAAAGGACAATCAACGTAACCTTGACCAAAATAAACAGCAGTGAACGTAAAACATCCTTCGAGCCGGATTCGAACCAGCGACCTAGGGATCACAATTATAAATCTACAGCCCCCCGCTCTACAAAACTGAGCTATCGAAGGATGGATGTACATGGAAAGGACATTAAACGTAACCTTGCCCAAAATAAAAAAGCAGTGCACCTAAAAAAAAATTTCGAGCCCGATTCGAACCAGCGATTTAGGGATCACCATTATAAATCTACAGTCCCCCGCTCTACCAACTGAGCTATCGCATGATGGATGTACATGGAAGGAACAATCAACGTAACCTTGCCCAAAATAAACAGCAGTGAACATAACAAAATCCTTCGAGCCGGATTCGAACCAGCGACCTGGGGATCACAATTATAAATCTACAGTCCCCCGCTTTACCAACTGTGCTATAGAAGGATTGATGTACGTGGAAAGGACAATTAATGTAAACTTGCCCAAAATAAACAGTATTGCACGTAAAAAAATCCTTCGAGCAGGATTCGAACCAGCGACCTAGAGATCCCAATTATAAATCTACAGTCCTCCGCTCTACCAACTGAGCTATCGAAGGATGGATGTACATTAAAAGGACAATCAACGTAATCTTACCCAAAATAAAAAAAGCAGTGCACCTAAAAAAATTTCTTCGAGCAGGATTCGAACCAACGATTTAGGGATCACAGTTATACATCTACAGTCTCCAAGAAAAGGACATTCCATGTAATCTGTCCAAAATAAACAGCAAATCACGTAAAAAAATTCTTCGAGCCGGATTCGACCCAGCATCTAGGGATCACAGTTATAAATCTACAGTCCCCCGCTCTACCAACTGCGCTATCGAAGGATGGATGTACATTGAAAGGACAATCAACGTAACCTTGCCCAAAATAAACATCAGTGAACGTAAAAAAATCCTTCGAGCCGGATTCGAACCAGCGACCTAGGGATCACAATTATAAATCTACAGTCCCCCGCTCTACCAACTGAGCTATCGAAGGATGGATGAGCATTGAAAGGGCAATCAACGTAACCTTGACCAAAATAAACAGCAGTAAACGTAAAAAATTCTTCGAGCCGGATTCGAACCAGAAACCTAGGATCAGTCTCAAAGAAAATGAAATTCCATGTAACATTGCCCAACGTAAAGCGCATGTATAAAACATCCTTTGAGCCGGATTCGAACCAGCGAATGAGGGATCACAATTGTAAATCTACAGCCCCCCGCTCTACCAACGGAGCTATCGAAGGATGGATGTACATTGAAAGGACAATGAACGTGACCTTGCCCAAAATAAAAAAAGCAGTGCATTTAAAAAAAGTCTTCGAGCCGTATTCGAACCAGCGGCCAAGGGATCACAATTATAAATCTACAGTCCCCCGTTCTACCAACTGAGCTATCGAAGGATGGATGTCCATGGAAAGGACAATCAACGTAACCTTGACCAAAATAAACAGCAGTGCACATAAAAAATCCTTCAAGCCGGATTTTAACCAGCGACCTAGAGATCACAGTCATAAATCTACAGTCTCCAAGGAAAGGACATTTCATGTAACCTTGCCCATAATAAACAGCAGTGCACGTAAAAAAATACTTCGAGCCGGATTTGAACCAGCGACCTAGGGATCACAATTATAAATCTGCAGTCCCCCGTTCTACCAACTGAGCTATCGAAGGATGGATGTCCATGGAAAGGACAATCAACGTAACCTTGACCAAAATAAACAGCAGTGCACATAAAAAATCCTTCAAGCCGGATTTTAACCAGCGACCTAGAGATCACAGTCATAAATCTACAGTCTCCAAGGAAAGGACATTTCATGTAACTTTGCCCATAATAAACAGCAGTGCACGTAAAAAATACTTCGAGCCGGATTCGAACCAGCGACCTAGGGATCACAATTATAAATCTACAGTCCCCCGCTCTACCAATTGAGCTATCGAAGGATGGATGTATATTGAAAGGACAATCAACGTAAACTTGGCCAAAATAAAAAAGCAGTGCACCTAAAAAAAAATTTCAAGCCGGATTCGAACCAGCGATTTAGGGATCTCAATTATAAATCTACAGTCCACCGCTCTACCAACTGAGCTATCGCATGATGGTTGTACATGGAAGGAACAATCAACGTAACCTTGCCCAAAATAAACAGCAGTGAACATAAAACAATCCTTCGAGCCGGATTAGAACCAGCGACCTGGGGATCACAGTTATAAATCTACAGTCCCCCGCTCTACCAACTGAGCTATCGAAGGATGGATGTACATTGAAAGGACAATCAACGTAACCTTGCCCAAAATAAACAGCAGTGAACGTAAAAAAATCCTTCGAGCCGGATTCGAACCAGCGACCTAGGGATCACAATTATAAATCTACAGTCCCCCGCTCTACCAACTGAGCTATCGAAGGATGGATGAGCATTGAAAGGGCAATCAACGTAACCTTGACCAAAATAGACAGCAGTGAACGTAAAAAATTCTTCGAGCCGGATTCGAACCAGCAACCTAGGATCAGTCTACAAGAAAATGAAATTCCATGTAACATTGCCCAACGTAAAGCGCATGTATAAAACATCCTTTGAGCCGGATTCGAACCAGCGAATGAGGGATCACAATTGTAAATCTACAGCCCCCCGCTCTACCAACTGAGCTATCGAAGGATGGATGTACATTGAAAGGACAATCAACGTGACCTTGCCTAAAATAAAAAAGCAGTGCATTTAAAAAAAGTCTTCGAGCCGGATTCGAACCAGCGACCAAGGGATCACAATTATAAATCTACATTCCCCCGTTCTACCAACTGAGCTATCGAAGGATGGATGTCCATGGAAAGGACAATCAACGTAACCTTGACCAAAATAAACAGCAGTGCACATAAAAAATCCTTCAAGCCGGATTTTAACCAGCGACCTAGAGATCACAGTCATAAATCTACAGTCTCCAAGGAAAGGACATTTCATGTAACCTTGCCCATAATAAACAGCAGTGCACGTAAAAAAATACTTCGAGCCGGATTCGAACCAGCGACCTAGGGATCACAATTATAAATCTACAGTCCCCCGCTCTACCAATTGAGCTATCGAAGGATGGATGTATATTGAAAGGACAATCAACGTAAACTTGGCCAAAATAAAAAAGAAGTGCACCTAAAAAAAAATTTCGAGCCGGATTCGAACCAGCAATTTAGGGATCACAATTATAAATCTACAGTCCCCCGCTCTACCAACTGAGCTATCGCATGATGGATGTACATGGAAGGAACAATCAACGTAACCTTGCCCAAAATAAACAGCAGTGAACATAAAAATAAATCCTTCGAGCCGGATTCGAACCAGCGACCTAGAGATCCCAATTATAAATCTACAGTCCTCCGCTCTACCAACTGAAATATCGAAGGATGGATGTACATTAAAAGGACAATCAACGTAATCTTACACAAAATAAAAAAAGGAGTGCACCTAAAAAAATTTCTTCGAGCAGGATTCGAAACAACGATTTAGGGATCACAGTTATACAACTACAGTCTCCAAGAAAAGGACATTCCATGTAATCTGTCCAAAATAAACAGCATCTCACGTAAAAAAAATTCTTCGAGCCGGATTCGAACCAGCGACCTAGGGATCACTATTATAAATCTACAGTCCCCCGCTCTACAAAACTGAGCTATCGAAGGATGGATGTACATGGAAAGTACAATCAACGTAACCTTGCCCAAAATAAACAGCAAGGCACCTAAAAACATTGTTCGAGCCGGATTCAAACCAGCAACCTTCGGATCACAATTATATATCTACAGTCTCCAAGGAAAGGACATTCCATGTAACCTTGCCCAAAATAAACAGCAGTGCACGTAAAACAATCCTTCGAGCCGGATTCGAACCAGCGACCTAGGGATCACAAATATAAATCTACAGTCCCCCGCTCTACCAAGTGAGCTATCGAAGGATGGATGTACACTGAAAGGACAATCAACGTAACCTTGCCCAAAAAAAACAGCAGTGAACTTAAAAAAATCCTTCAAGCCGGATTCGAACCAGCGACCTAGGGATCACAATTATAAATCTACAGTCCCCCGCTCTACCAACTGAGCTATCGAAGGATAGATGAGCATTGAAAGGGCAATCAACGTAACCTTGACCAAAATAAACAGCATTGAACGTAAAAAATTATTCGAGCCGGATTCGAACCAGCAACCTAGGATCAGTCTCCAAGAAAATGAAATTCCATGTAACATTGCCCAACGTAAAGCGCATGTATAAAACATCCTTTGAGCCGGATTCGAACCAGCGAATGAGGGATCACAATTGTAAATCTACAGCCCCCCGCTCTACCAACTGAGCTATCGAAGGATGGATGTACATTGAAATGACAATCAACGTGACCTTGCCCAAAATAAACAGAAGTGAACGTAAAAAATCCTTCAAGCCGGATTCGAACCAGCGACCTAGGGATCACAATTATAAATCTACAGTCCCCCGCTCTACCAATTGAGCTATCGAAGGATGGATGTACATGGAAAGGACAATCAACGTAACCTTGCCCAAAATAAACAGAAGTGAACGTAAAAAATCCTTCAAGCCGGATTCGAACCAGCGACCTAGGGATCACAATTATAAATCTACAGCCCCCCGCTCTACAAAACTGAGCTATCGAAGGATGGATGTACATGGAAAGGACAATCAACGTAACCTTGCCCAAAATAAACAGCAAGGCACCTAAAAACATTTTTCGAGCCGGATTCAAACCAGCAACCTTCGGATCACAATTATAAATCTACAGCCCCCCGCTCTACCAACTGAGCTATCGAAGGATGGATATACATTGAAAGGACAATCAACGTAACCTTGCCCAAAATAAATCTAAAATCTCCAAGGAAAGGACATTCCATGTAACCTTCCCTAAAATAAACAGCAGTGCACGTAACAAAATCCTTGGAGACGGATTCGAACCAGCGACCAAGGGATCACAATTATAAATCTACAGTCCCCCGTTCTACCAACTGAGCTATCGAAGGATGGATGTCCATGGAAAGGACAATCAACGTAACCTTGACCAAAATAAACAGCACTGCACATAAAAAATCCTTCAAGCCGGATTTTAACCAGCGACCTAGAGATCACAGTCATAAATCTACAGTCTCCAAGGAAAGGACATTTCATATAACCTTGCCCAAAACAAACAGCAGTGCACGTAAAACAATCCTTCGAGCCGGATTCGAACCAGCGACCTAGGGATCACAGTTATAAATCTACAGTCCCCCGCTCTACCAACTGAGCTATCGAAGGATGGATGTACATTGAAAGGACAATCAACGTAACCTTGCCCAAAATAAACAGCAGTGAACGTAAAAAAATCCTTCGAGCCGGATTCGAACCAGCGACCTAGGGATCACAATTATAAATCTAAAGACCCCCGCTCTACCAACTGAGCTATCGAAGGATGGATGAGCATTGAAAGGGCAATCAACGTAACCTTGACCAAAATAAACAGCAGTGAACGTAAAAAATTCTTCGAGCCGGATTCGAACCAGCAACCTAGGATCAGTCTCCAAGAAAATGAAATTCCATGTAACATTGCCCAACGTAAAGCGCATGTATAAAACATCCATTGAGCCGGATTCGAACCAGCAAATGAGGGATCACAATTGTAAATCTACAGCCCCCCGCTCTATCAACTGAGCTATCGAAGGATGGATGTACATTGAAAGGACAATCAACGTGACCTTGCCAAAAAAAAAGCAGTGCATTTAAAAAAATTCTTCGAGCCGGATTCGAACCAGCGACCAAGGGATCACAATTATAAATCTACAGTCCCTCGATCTACCAACTGAGCTATCGAAGGATGGATGTCCATGGAAAGGACAATCAACGTAACCTTGACCAAAATAAACAGCAGTGCACATAAAAAATCCTTTAAGCCTGATTTTAACCAGCGACCTAGAGATCACAGTCATAAATCTACAGTCTCCAAGAAAAGGACATTTCATGTAACCTTGCCCAAAATAAACAGCAGTGCACGTAAAACAATCCTTCGAGCCGGATTCGAACCAGCGACCTAGGGATCACAGTTATAAATCTACAGTACCCCGCTCTACCAACTAAGCTATCGAAGGATGGATGTATATTGAAAGGACAATCAACGTAAACTTGGCCAAAATAAAAAAGCAGTGCACCTAAAAAAAAATTTCGAGCCGGATCCAAACCAGCGACCTAGGGATCACAATTATAAATCTACAGTCCCCCGCTCTACCAACTGAACTATCGCATAATGGATGTACATGGAAGGAACAATCAACGTAACCTTGCCCAAAATAAACATCAATTAACATAAAAAAATCCTTCGAGCCGGATTCGAACCAGCGACCTGGGGATCATAATTATAAATCTACAGTCCCCCGCTTTACCAACTGTGCTATCGAAAGATTGATGTACGTGGAAAGGACAATTAATGTAAACTTGCCCAAAATAAACAGTATTGCACGTAAAAAAATCCTTCGAGCAGGATTCGAACCAGCGACCTAGAGATCCCAATTATAAATCTACAGTCCTCCGCTCTACCAACTGAGCTATCGAAGGTTGGATGTACATTAAAAGGACAATCAACGTAATCTTACCCAAAATAAAAAAAGCAGTGCACCTAAAAACATTTCTTCGGGCAGGATTCGAACCAACGATTTAGGGATCACAGTTATACATCTACAGTCTCCAAGAAAAGGACATTCCATGTAATCTGTCCAATATAAACAGCAACTCACGTAAAAAATTCTTCGAGCCGGATTCGAACCAGCAACCTAGGATCAGTCTCAAAGAAAATGAAATTCCATGTAACATTGCCCAACGTAAAGCGCATGTATAAAACATCCTTTGAGCCGGATTCGAACCAGCGAATGAGGGATCACAATTGTAAATCTACAGCCCCCTGCTCTACCAACGGAGCTATCGAAGGATGGATGTACATTGAAAGGACAATGAACGTGACCTTGCCCAAAATAAAAAAAGCAGTGCATTTAAAAAAAGTCTTCGAGCCGTATTCGAACCAGCGACCAAGGGATCACAATTATAAATCTACAGTCCCCCGTTCTACCAACTGAGCTATCGAAGGATGGATGTCCATGGAAAGGACAATCAACGTAACCTTGACCAAAATAAACAGCAGTGCACATAAAAAATCCTTCAAGCCGGATTTTAACCAGCGACCTAGAGATCACAGTCATAAATCTACAGTCTCCAAGGAAAGGACATTTCATGTAACCTTGCCCATAATAAACAGCAGTGCACGTAAAAAAATACTTCGAGCCGGATTCGAACCAGCGACCTAGGGATCACAATTATAAATCTGCAGTCCCCCGTTCTACCAACTGAGCTATCGAAGGATGGATGTCCATGGAAAGGACAATCAACGTAACCTTGACCAAAATAAACAGCAGTGCACATAAAAAATCCTTCAAGCCGGATTTTAACCAGCGACCTAGAGATCACAGTCATAAATCTACAGTCTCCAAGGAAAGGACATTTCATGTAACTTTGCCCATAATAAACAGCAGTGCACGTAAAAAATACTTCGAGCCGGATTCGAACCAGCGACCTAGGGATCACAATTATAAATCTACAGTCCCCCGCTCTACCAATTGAGCTATCGAAGGATGGATGTATATTGAAAGGACAATCAACGTAAACTTGGCCAAAATAAAAAAGCAGTGCACCTAAAAAAAAATTTCGAGCCGGATTCGAACCAGCGATTTAGGGATCTCAATTATAAATCTACAGTCCACCGCTCTACCAACTGAGCTATCGCATGATGGTTGTACATGGAAGGAACAATCAACGTAACCTTGCCCAAAATAAACAGCAGTGAACATAAAACAATCCTTCGAGCCGGATTAGAACCAGCGACCTGGGGATCACAGTTATAAATCTACAGTCCCCCGCTCTACCAACTGAGCTATCGAAGGATGGATGTACATTGAAAGGACAATCAACGTAACCTTGCCCAAAATAAACAGCAGTGAACGTAAAAAAATCCTTCGAGCCGGATTCGAACCAGCGACCTAGGGATCACAATTATAAATCTACAGTCCCCCGCTCTACCAACTGAGCTATCGAAGGATGGATGAGCATTGAAAGGGCAATCAACGTAACCTTGACCAAAATAAACAGCATTGAACGTAAAAAATTATTCGAGCCGGATTCGAACCAGCAACCTAGGATCAGTCTCCAAGAAAATGAAATTCCATGTAACATTGCCCAACGTAAAGCGCATGTATAAAACATCCTTTGAGCCGGATTCGAACCAGCGAATGAGGGATCACAATTGTAAATCTACAGCCCCCCGCTCTACCAACTGAGCTATCGAAGGATGGATGTACATTGAAATGACAATCAACGTGACCTTGCCCAAAATAAAAAAGCAGTGCATTTAAAAAAATTCTTCGAGCCGGATTCGAACCAGCGACCTAGGGATCACAATTATAAATCTACAGTCCCCCGCTCTACCAATTGAGCTATCGAAGGATGGATGTACATGGAAAGGACAATCAACGTAACCTTGCCCAAAATAAACAGAAGTGAACGTAAAAAATCCTTCAAGCCGGATTCGAACCAGCGACCTAGGGATCACAATTATAAATCTACAGCCCCCCGCTCTACAAAACTGAGCTATCGAAGGATGGATGTACATGGAAAGGACAATCAACGTAACCTTGCCCAAAATAAACAGCAAGGCACCTAAAAACATTTTTCGAGCCGGATTCAAACCAGCAACCTTCGGATCACAATTATAAATCTACAGCCCCCCGCTCTACCAACTGAGCTATCGAAGGATGGATATACATTGAAAGGACAATCAACGTAACCTTGCCCAAAATAAATCTAAAATCTCCAAGGAAAGGACATTCCATGTAACCTTCCCTAAAATAAACAGCAGTGCACGTAACAAAATCCTTGGAGACGGATTCGAACCAGCGACCAAGGGATCACAATTATAAATCTACAGTCCCCCGTTCTACCAACTGAGCTATCGAAGGATGGATGTCCATGGAAAGGACAATCAACGTAACCTTGACCAAAATAAACAGCACTGCACATAAAAAATCCTTCAAGCCGGATTTTAACCAGCGACCTAGAGATCACAGTCATAAATCTACAGTCTCCAAGGAAAGGACATTTCATATAACCTTGCCCAAAACAAACAGCAGTGCACGTAAAACAATCCTTCGAGCCGGATTCGAACCAGCGACCTAGGGATCACAGTTATAAATCTACAGTCCCCCGTTCTACCAACTGAGCTATCGAAGGATGGATGTACATTGAAAGGACAATCAACGTAACCTTGCCCAAAATAAACAGCAGTGAACGTAAAAAAATCCTTCGAGCCGGATTCGAACCAGCGACCTAGGGATCACAATTATAAATCTAAAGACCCCCGCTCTACCAACTGAGCTATCGAAGGATGGATGAGCATTGAAAGGGCAATCAACGTAACCTTGACCAAAATAAACAGCAGTGAACGTAAAAAATTCTTCGAGCCGGATTCGAACCAGCAACCTAGGATCAGTCTCCAAGAAAATGAAATTCCATGTAACATTGCCCAACGTAAAGCGCATGTATAAAACATCCATTGAGCCGGATTCGAACCAGCAAATGAGGGATCACAATTGTAAATCTACAGCCCCCCGCTCTATCAACTGAGCTATCGAAGGATGGATGTACATTGAAAGGACAATCAACGTGACCTTGCCAAAAAAAAAGCAGTGCATTTAAAAAAATTCTTCGAGCCGGATTCGAACCAGCGACCAAGGGATCACAATTATAAATCTACAGTCCCTCGTTCTACCAACTGAGCTATCGAAGGATGGATGTCCATGGAAAGGACAATCAACGTAACCTTGACCAAAATAAACATCAGTGCACATAAAAAATCCTTCAAGCCTGATTTTAACCAGCGACCTAGAGATCACAGTCATAAATCTACAGTCTCCAAGGAAAGGACATTTCATGTAACCTTGCCCAAAATAAACAGCAGTGCACGTAAAACAATCCTTCGAGCCGGATTCGAACCAGCGACCTAGGGATCACAGTTATAAATCTACAGTACCCCGCTCTACCAACTAAGCTATCGAAGGATGGATGTATATTGAAAGGACAATCAACGTAAACTTGGCCAAAATAAAAAAGCAGTGCACCTAAAAAAAAATTTCGAGCCGGATCCAAACCAGCGACCTAGGGATCACAATTATAAATCTACAGTCCCCCGCTCTACCAACTGAACTATCGCATAATGGATGTACATGGAAGGAACAATCAACGTAACCTTGCCCAAAATAAACATCAATTAACATAAAAAAATCCTTCGAGCCGGATTCGAACCAGCGACCTGGGGATCATAATTATAAATCTACAGTCCCCCGCTTTACCAACTGTGCTATCGAAAGATTGATGTACGTGGAAAGGACAATTAATGTAAACTTGCCCAAAATAAACAGTATTGCACGTAAAAAAATCCTTCGAGCAGGATTCGAACCAGCGACCTAGAGATCCCAATTATAAATCTACAGTCCTCCGCTCTACCAACTGAGCTATCGAAGGTTGGATGTACATTAAAAGGACAATCAACGTAATCTTACCCAAAATAAAAAAAGCAGTGCACCTAAAAACATTTCTTCGGGCAGGATTCGAACCAACGATTTAGGGATCACAGTTATACATCTACAGTCTCCAAGAAAAGGACATTCCATGTAATCTGTCCAATATAAACAGCAACTCACGTAAAAAATTCTTCGAGCCGGATTCGAACCAGCAACCTAGGATCAGTCTCAAAGAAAATGAAATTCCATGTAACATTGCCCAACGTAAAGCGCATGTATAAAACATCCTTTGAGCCGGATTCGAACCAGCGAATGAGGGATCACAATTGTAAATCTACAGCCCCCTGCTCTACCAACGGAGCTATCGAAGGATGGATGTACATTGAAAGGACAATGAACGTGACCTTGCCCAAAATAAAAAAAGCAGTGCATTTAAAAAAAGTCTTCGAGCCGTATTCGAACCAGCGACCAAGGGATCACAATTATAAATCTACAGTCCCCCGTTCTACCAACTGAGCTATCGAAGGATGGATGTCCATGGAAAGGACAATCAACGTAACCTTGACCAAAATAAACAGCAGTGCACATACAAAATCCTTCAAGCCGGATTTTAACCAGCGACCTAGAGATCACAGTCATAAATCTACAGTCTCCAAGGAAAGGACATTTCATGTAACCTTGCCCATAATAAACAGCAGTGCACGTAAAAAAATACTTCGAGCCGGATTCGAACCAGCGACCTAGGGATCACAATTATAAATCTGCAGTCCCCCGTTCTACCAACTGAGCTATCGAAGGATGGATGTCCATGGAAAGGACAATCAACGTAACCTTGACCAAAATAAACAGCAGTGCACATAAAAAATCCTTCAAGCCGGATTTTAACCAGCGACCTAGAGATCACAGTCATAAATCTACAGTCTCCAAGGAAAGGACATTTCATGTAACTTTGCCCATAATAAACAGCAGTGCACGTAAAAAATACTTCGAGCCGGATTCGAACCAGCGACCTAGGGATCACAATTATAAATCTACAGTCCCCCGCTCTACCAATTGAGCTATCGAAGGATGGATGTATATTGAAAGGACAATCAACGTAAACTTGGCCAAAATAAAAAAGCAGTGCACCTAAAAAAAAATTTCGAGCCGGATTCGAACCAGCGATTTAGGGATCTCAATTATAAATCTACAGTCCACCGCTCTACCAACTGAGCTATCGCATGATGGTTGTACATGGAAGGAACAATCAACGTAACCTTGCCCAAAATAAACAGCAGTGAACATAAAACAATCCTTCGAGCCGGATTAGAACCAGCGACCTGTGGATCACAGTTATAAATCTACAGTCCCCCGCTCTACCAACTGAGCTATCGAAGGATGGATGTACATTGAAAGGACAATCAACGTAACCTTGCCCAAAATAAACAGCAGTGAACGTAAAAAAATCCTTCGAGCCGGATTCGAACCAGCGACCTAGGGATCACAATTATAAATCTACAGTCCCCCGCTCTACCAACTGAGCTATCGAAGGATGGATGAGCATTGAAAGGGCAATCAACGTAACCTTGACCAAAATAGACAGCAGTGAACGTAAAAAATTCTTCGAGCCGGATTCGAACCAGCAACCTAGGATCAGTCTCCAAGAAAATGAAATTCCATGTAACATTGCCCAACGTAAAGCGCATGTATAAAACATCCTTTGAGCCGGATTCGAACCAGCGAATGAGGGATCACAATTGTAAATCTACAGCCCCCCGCTCTACCAACTGAGCTATCGAAGGATGGATGTACATTGAAAGGACAATCAACGTGACCTTGCCTAAAATAAAAAAGCAGTGCATTTAAAAAAAGTCTTCGAGCCGGATTCGAACCAGCGACCAAGGGATCACAATTATAAATCTACATTCCCCCGTTCTACCAACTGAGCTATCGAAGGATGGATGTCCATGGAAAGGAAAATCAACGTAACCTTGACCAAAATAAACAGCAGTGCACATAAAAAATCCTTCAAGCCGGATTTTAACCAGCGACCTAGAGATCACAGTCATAAATCTACAGTCTCCAAGGAAAGGACATTTCATGTAACCTTGCCCATAATAAACAGCAGTGCACGTAAAAAAATACTTCGAGCCGGATTCGAACCAGCGACCTAGGGATCACAATTATAAATCTACAGTCCCCCGCTCTACCAATTGAGCTATCGAAGGATGGATGTATATTTAAAGGACAATCAACGTAAACTTGGCCAAAATAAAAAAGCAGTGCACCTAAAAAAAAATTTCGAGCCGGATTCGAACCAGCGATTTAGGGATCTCAATTATAAATCTACAGTCCACCGCTCTACCAACTGAGCTATCGCATGATGGTTGTACATGGAAGGAACAATCAACGTAACCTTGCCCAAAATAAACAGCAGTGAACATAAAACAATCCTTCGAGCCGGATTAGAACCAGCGACCTGGGGATCACAGTTATAAATCTACAGTCCCCCGCTCTACCAACTGAGCTATCGAAGGATGGATGTACATTGAAAGGACAATCAACGTAACCTTGCCCAAAATAAACAGCAGTGAACGTAAAAAAATCCTTCGAGCCGGATTCGAACCAGCGACCTAGGGATCACAATTATAAATCTACAGTCCCCCGCTCTACCAACTGAGCTATCGAAGGATGGATGAGCATTGAAAGGGCAATCAACGTAACCTTGACCAAAATAGACAGCAGTGAACGTAAAAAATTCTTCGAGCCGGATTCGAACCAGCAACCTAGGATCAGTCTCCAAGAAAATGAAATTCCATGTAACATTGCCCAACGTAAAGCGCATGTATAAAACATCCTTTGAGCCGGATTCGAACCAGCGAATGAGGGATCACAATTGTAAATCTACAGCCCCCCGCTCTACCAACTGAGCTATCGAAGGATGGATGTACATTGAAAGGACAATCAACGTGACCTTGCCTAAAATAAAAAAGCAGTGCATTTAAAAAAAGTCTTCGAGCCGGATTCGAACCAGCGACCAAGGGATCACAATTATAAATCTACATTCCCCCGTTCTACCAACTGAGCTATCGAAGGATGGATGTCCATGGAAAGGACAATCAACGTAACCTTGACCAAAATAAACAGCAGTGCACATAAAAAATCCTTCAAGCCGGATTTTAACCAGCGACCTAGAGATCACAGTCATAAATCTACAGTCTCCAAGGAAAGGACATTTCATGTAACCTTGCCCATAATAAACAGCAGTGCACGTAAAAAAATACTTCGAGCCGGATTCGAACCAGCGACCTAGGGATCACAATTATAAATCTACAGTCCCCCGCTCTACCAATTGAGCTATCGAAGGATGGATGTATATTGAAAGGACAATCAACGTAAACTTGGCCAAAATAAAAAAGAAGTGCACCTAAAAAAAAATTTCGAGCCGGATTCGAACCAGCAATTTAGGGATCACAATTATAAATCTACAGTCCCCCGCTCTACCAACTGAGCTATCGCATGATGGATGTACATGGAAGGAACAATCAACGTAACCTTGCCCAAAATAAACAGCAGTGAACATAAAAATAAATCCTTCGAGCCGGATTCGAACCAGCGACCTAGAGATCCCAATTATAAATCTACAGTCCTCCGCTCTACCAACTGAGCTATCGAAGGATGGATGTACATTAAAAGGACAATCAACGTAATCTTACACAAAATAAAAAAAGGAGTGCACCTAAAAAAATTTCTTCGAGCAGGATTCGAAACAACGATTTAGGGATCACAGTTATACAACTACAGTCTCCAAGAAAAGGACATTCCATGTAATCTGTCCAAAATAAACAGCATCTCACGTAAAAAAATTCTTCGAGCCGGATTCGAACCAGCGACCTAGGGATCACTATTATAAATCTACAGTCCCCCGCTCTACAAAACTGAGCTATCGAAGGATGGATGTACATGGAAAGTACAATCAACGTAACCTTGCCCAAAATAAACAGCAAGGCACCTAAAAACATTGTTCGAGCCGGATTCAAACCAGCAACCTTCGGATCACAATTATATATCTACAGTCTCCAAGGAAAGGACATTCCATGTAACCTTGCCCAAAATAAACAGCAGTGCACGTAAAACAATCCTTCGAGCCGGATTCGAACCAGCGACCTAGGGATCACAGTTATAAATCTACAGTCCCCCGCTCTACCAAGTGAGCTATCGAAGGATGGATGTACATTGAAAGGACAATCAACGTAACCTTGCCCAAAAAAAACAGCAGTGAACTTAAAAAAATCCTTCAAGCCGGATTCGAACCAGCGACCTAGGGATCACAATTATAAATCTACAGTCCCCCGCTCTACCAACTGAGCTATCGAAGGATAGATGAGCATTGAAAGGGCAATCAACGTAACCTTGACCAAAATAAACAGCATTGAACGTAAAAAATTATTCGAGCCGGATTCGAACCAGCAACCTAGGATCAGTCTCCAAGAAAATAAAATTCCATGTAACATTGCACAACGTAAAGCGCATGTATAAAACATCCTTTGAGCCGGATTCGAACCAGCGAATGAGGGATCACAATTGTAAATCTACAGCCCCCCGCTCTACCAACTGAGCTATCGAAGGATGGATGTACATTGAAATGACAATCAACGTGACCTTGCCCAAAATAAAAAAGCAGTGCATTTAAAAAAATTCTTCGAGCCGGATTCGAACCAGCGACCTAGGGATCACAATTATAAATCTACAGTCCCCCGCTCTACCAATTGAGCTATCGAAGGATGGATGTACATGGAAAGGACAATCAACGTAACCTTGCCCAAAATAAACAGAAGTGAACGTAAAAAATCCTTCAAGCCGGATTCGAACCAGCGACCTAGGGATCACAATTATAAATCTACAGCCCCCCGCTCTACAAAACTGAGCTATCGAAGGATGGATGTACATGGAAAGGACAATCAACGTAACCTTGCCCAAAATAAACAGCAAGGCACCTAAAAACATTTTTCGAGCCGGATTCAAACCAGCAACCTTCGGATCACAATTATAAATCTACAGCCCCCCGCTCTACCAACTGAGCTATCGAAGGATGGATATACATTGAAAGGACAATCAACGTAACCTTGCCCAAAATAAATCTAAAATCTCCAAGGAAAGGACATTCCATGTAACCTTCCCTAAAATAAACAGCAGTGCACGTAACAAAATCCTTGGAGACGGATTCGAACCAGCGACCAAGGGATCACAATTATAAATCTACAGTCCCCCGTTCTACCAACTGAGCTATCGAAGGATGGATGTCCATGGAAAGGACAATCAACGTAACCTTGACCAAAATAAACAGCACTGCACATAAAAAATCCTTCAAGCCGGATTTTAACCAGCGACCTAGAGATCACAGTCATAAATCTACAGTCTCCAAGGAAAGGACATTTCATATAACCTTGCCCAAAACAAACAGCAGTGCACGTAAAACAATCCTTCGAGCCGGATTCGAACCAGCGACCTAGGGATCACAGTTATAAATCTACAGTCCCCCGCTCTACCAACTGAGCTATCGAAGGATGGATGTACATTGAAAGGACAATCAACGTAACCTTGCCCAAAATAAACAGCAGTGAACGTAAAAAAATCCTTCGAGCCGGATTCGAACCAGCGACCTAGGGATCACAATTATAAATCTAAAGACCCCCGCTCTACCAACTGAGCTATCGAAGGATGGATGAGCATTGAAAGGGCAATCAACGTAACCTTGACCAAAATAAACAGCAGTGAACGTAAAAAATTCTTCGAGCCGGATTCGAACCAGCAACCTAGGATCAGTCTCCAAGAAAATGAAATTCCATGTAACATTGCCCAACGTAAAGCGCATGTATAAAACATCCATTGAGCCGGATTCGAACCAGCAAATGAGGGATCACAATTGTAAATCTACAGCCCCCCGCTCTATCAACTGAGCTATCGAAGGATGGATGCACATTGAAAGGACAATCAACGTGACCTTGCCAAAAAAAAAGCAGTGCATTTAAAAAAATTCTTCGAGCCGGATTCGAACCAGCGACCAAGGGATCACAATTATAAATCTACAGTCCCTCGTTCTACCAACTGAGCTATCGAAGGATGGATGTCCATGGAAAGGACAATCAACGTAACCTTGACCAAAATAAACAGCAGTGCACATAAAAAATCCTTCAAGCCTGATTTTAACCAGCGACCTAGAGATCACAGTCATAAATCTACAGTCTCCAAGGAAAGGACATTTCATGTAACCTTGCCCAAAATAAACAGCAGTGCACGTAAAACAATCCTTCGAGCCGGATTCGAACCAGCGACCTAGGGATCACAGTTATAAATCTACAGTACCCCGCTCTACCAACTAAGCTATCGAAGGATGGATGTATATTGAAAGGACAATCAACGTAAACTTGGCCAAAATAAAAAAGCAGTGCACCTAAAAAAAAATTTCGAGCCGGATTCGAACCAGCGACCTAGGGATCACAATTATAAATCTACAGTCCCCCGCTCTACCAACTGAGCTATCGCATAATGGATGTACATGGAAGGAACAATCAACGTAACCTTGCCCAAAATAAACATCAATTAACATAAAAAAATCCTTCGAGCCGGATTCGAACCAGCGACCTGGGGATCATAATTATAAATCTACAGTCCCCCGCTTTACCAACTGTGCTATCGAAAGATTGATGTACGTGGAAAGGACAATTAATGTAAACTTGCCCAAAATAAACAGTATTGCACGTAAAAAAATCCTTCGAGCAGGATTCGAACCAGCGACCTAGAGATCCCAATTATAAATCTACAGTCCTCCGCTCTACCAACTGAGCTATCGAAGGTTGGATGTACATTAAAAGGACAATCAACGTAATCTTACCCAAAATAAAAAAAGCAGTGCACCTAAAAACATTTCTTCGGGCAGGATTCGAACCAACGATTTAGGGATCACAGTTATACATCTACAGTCTCCAAGAAAAGGACATTCCATGTAATCTGTCCAATATAAACAGCAACTCACGTAAAAAAATTCTTCGAGCCGGATTCGACCCAGCATCTAGGGATCACAATTATAAATCTACAGTCCCCCGCTCTACCAACTGAGCTATCGCATGATGGATGTAAATGGAAAGGACAATCGACAAAACCTTGACTAAAATAAACAGCAGTGAACGTAATAAAAATGCTTCGAGCCGTATTCGAACCAGTGACCTAGGGATCACAGTTATAAATCTACAGTCTCCAAGGAAAGGACATTCCATGTAACCTTGCCCAAAATAAGCAGCAGTGCACGTAAAAAATACTTGGAGCCGGATTCGAACCAGCGACCTAGGGATCACAGTTATAAATCTACAGTCCCCCGCTCTACCAACTGCGCTACCGAAGGATGGATGTACATTGAAAGGACAATCAACGTAACCTTGCCCAAAATAAACAGCAGTGAACGTATAAAAATCCTTCGAGCCGGATTCGAACCAGAGACCTAGGGATCACAATTATAAATCTACAGTCCCCCGCTCTACCAACTGAGCTATCGAAGGATGGATGAGCATTGAAAGGGCAATCAACGTAACCTTGACCAAAATAAACAGCAGTGAACGTAAAAAAATTCTTCGAGCCGGATTCGAACCAGCAACCTAGGATCAGTCTCCAAGAAAATGAAATTCCATGTAACATTGCCCAACGTAAAGCGCATGTATAAAACATCCATTGAGCCGGATTCGAACCAGCGAATGAGGGATCACAATTGTAAATCTACAGCCCCCCGCTCTATCAACTGAGCTATCGAAGGATGGATGTACATTGAAAGGACAATCAACGTGACCTTGCCCAAAAAAAAAAAGCAGTGCATTTAAAAAAATTATTCGAGCCGGATTCGAACCAGCGACCAAGGGATCACAATTATAAATCTACAGTCCCTCGTTCTACCAACTGAGCTATCGAAGGATGGATGTCCATGGAAAGGACAATCAACGTAACCTTGACCAAAATAAACAGCAGTGAACGTAAATATATACTTCGAGCCGGATTCGAACCAGCCACCTAGGGATCACAATTATAAATCTACAGTCCCCCGCTCTACAAATCTGAGCTGTCGAAGGATGGATGTACATGGAAAGGACAATCACCGTAACCTTGCCCAAAATAAACAACAGTGCACATAAAAAATCCTTCAAGCCGGATTTTAACCAGCGACCTAGGGATCACAGTTATAAATCTACAGTCCCCCGCTCTACCAACTGAGCTATCGAAGGATGGATGAGCATTGAAAGGGCAATCAACGTAACCTTGACCAAAATAAACAGCATTGAACGTAAAAAATTATTCGAGCCGGATTCGAACCAGCAACCTAGGATCAGTCTCCAAGAAAATGAAATTCCATGTAACATTGCCCAACGTAAAGCGCATGTATAAAACATCATTTGAGCCGGATTCGAACCAGCGAATGAGGGATCACAATTGTAAATCTACAGCCACCCGCTCTACCAACTGAGCTATCGAAGGATAGAAGTACATTGAAAGGACAATCATCGTGACCTTGCCCAAAATAAAAAAGCAGTGCATTTAAAAAAATTCTTCGAACCGGATTCGAACCAGCGACCTAGGGATCACAATTATAAATCTACAGTCCCCCGCTCTACCAATTGAGCTATCGAAGGATGGACGTACATGGAAAGGACAATCAACGTAACCTTGCCCAAAATAAACAGCAGTGAACGTAAAAAATCCTTCGAGCCGGATTCGACCAAGCGACCTAGGGATCACAATTATTAATCTACAGCACCCCGCTCTACAAAACTGAGCTATCGAAGGATGGATGTACATTGAAAGGACAATCAACGTAACCTTGACCAAAATAAACAGCAGTGCACATAAAAAATCCTTCAAGCCGGATTTTAACCAGCGACCTAGAGATCACAGTCATAAATCTACAGTCTCCAAGGAAAGGACATTTCATGTAACTTTGCCCATAATAAACAGCAGTGCACGTAAAAAATACTTCGAGCCGGATTCGAACCAGCGACCTAGGGATCACAATTATAAATCTACAGTCCCCCGCTCTACCAATTGAGCTATCGAAGGATGGATGTATATTGAAAGGACAATCAACGTAAACTTGGCCAAAATAAAAAAGCAGTGCACCTAAAAAAAAATTTCGAGCCGGATTCGAACCAGCGATTTAGGGATCTCAATTATAAATCTACAGTCCACCGCTCTACCAACTGAGCTATCGCATGATGGTTGTACATGGAAGGAACAATCAACGTAACCTTGCCCAAAATAAACAGCAGTGAACATAAAACAATCCTTCGAGCCGGATTAGAACCAGCGACCTGGGGATCACAGTTATAAATCTACAGTCCCCCGCTCTACCAACTGAGCTATCGAAGGATGGATGTACATTGAAAGGACAATCAACGTAACCTTGCCCAAAATAAACAGCAGTGAACGTAAAAAAATCCTTCGAGCCGGATTCGAACCAGCGACCTAGGGATCACAATTATAAATCTACAGTCCCCCGCTCTACCAACTGAGCTATCGAAGGATGGATGAGCATTGAAAGGGCAATCAACGTAACCTTGACCAAAATAGACAGCAGTGAACGTAAAAAATTCTTCGAGCCGGATTCGAACCAGCAACCTAGGATCAGTCTCCAAGAAAATGAAATTCCATGTAACATTGCCCAACGTAAAGCGCATGTATAAAACATCCTTTGAGCCGGATTCGAACCAGCGAATGAGGGATCACAATTGTAAATCTACAGCCCCCCGCTCTACCAACTGAGCTATCGAAGGATGGATGTACATTGAAAGGACAATCAACGTGACCTTGCCTAAAATAAAAAAGCAGTGCATTTAAAAAAAGTCTTCGAGCCGGATTCGAACTAGCGACCAAGGGATCACAATTATAAATCTACATTCCCCCGTTCTACCAACTGAGCTATCGAAGGATGGATGTCCATGGAAAGGACAATCAACGTAACCTTGACCAAAATAAACAGCAGTGCACATAAAAAATCCTTCGAGCCGGATTCGAACCAGCGACCTGGGGATCACAATTATAAATCTACAGTCCCCCGCTTTACCAACTGTGCTATCGAAGGATTGATGTACGTGGAAAGGACAATTAATGTAAACTTGCCCAAAATAAACAGTATTGCACGTAAAAAAATCCTTCGAGCAGGATTCGAACCAGCAACCTAGAGATCCCAATTATAAATCTACAGTCCTCCGCTCTACCAACTGAGCTATCGAAGGATGGATGTACAATAAAAGGACAATCAACGTAATCTTACCCAAAATAAAAAAAGCAGTGCACCTAAAAAAATTTCTTCGGGCAGGATTCGAACCAACGATTTAGGGATCACAGTTATACATCTACAGTCTCCAAGAAAAGAACATTCCATGTAATCTGTCCAAAATAAACAGCAACTCACGTAAAAAAATTCTTCGAGCCGGATTCGACCCAGCATCTAGGGATCACAATTATAAATCTACAGTCCCCCGCTCTACCAACTGAGCTATCGCATGATGGATGTAAATGGAAAGGACAATCGACAAAACCTTGACTAAAATAAACAGCAGTGAACGTAATAAAAATGCTTCGAGCCGTATTCGAACCAGTGACCTAGGGATCACAGTTATAAATCTACAGTCTCCAAGGAAAGGACATTCCATGTAACCTTGCCCAATATAAGCAGCAGTGCACGTAAAAGAATCCTTCGAGCCGTATTCGAACCAGCGACCTAGGGATCACAGTTATAAATCTACAGTCCCCCGCTCCACCAACTGAGCTATCGAAGGATGGATGTACATGGAAAGGACAATCAACGTAACCTTGCCCAAAATAAACAGCAGTGAACGTAAAAAAATACTTCGAGCCGGATTCGAACCAGCCACCTAGGGATCACAATTATAAATCTACAGTCCCCCGCTCTACAAAACTGAGCTATCGAAGGATGGATGTACATGGAAAGGACAATCAACGTAACCTTGCCCAAAATAAACAGCAGTGCACATAAAAAAAATCCTTCAAGCCGGATTTTAACCAGCGACCTAGAGATCCCAGTCATAAATCTACAGTCTCCAAGGAAAGGACATTTCATGTAACCTTGCCCAAAATAAACAGCAGTGCACGTAAAACAATCCTTCGAGCCGGATTCAAACCAGCTAACTTCGGATCACAATTATAAATCTACAGCCCCCCGCTCTACCAACTGGGCTATCGAAGGATGGATATGCATTGAAAGGACAATCAACGTAACCTTGCCCAAAATAAACAGCAAGGCACCTAAAAACATTGTTCGAGCCGGATTCAAACCAGCAACCTTCGGATCACAATTATATATCTACAGTCTCCAAGGAAAGGACATTCCATGTAACCTTGCCCATAATAAACAGCAGTGCACGTAAAAAAATACTTCGAGCCGGATTCGAACCAGCGACCTAGGGATCACAATTATAAATCTACAGTCCCCCGCTCTACCAATTGAGCTATCGAAGGATGGATGTACATGGAAAGGACAATCAACGTAACCTTGCCCAAAATAAACATCAGTGAACGTAAAACATCCTTCGAGCCGGATTCGAACCAGCGACCTAGGGATCACAATTATAAATCTACAGCCCCCCGCTCTACAAAACTGAGCTATCGAAGGATGGATGTACATGGAAAGGACAGTAAACGTAACCTTGCCCAAAATAAACAGCAAGGCACTTAAAAACATTTTTCGAGCCGGATTCAAACCAGCAAACTTCGGATCACAATTATAAATCTACAGCCCCCCGCTCTACCAACTGGGCTATCGAAGGATGGATATGCATTGAAAGGACAATCAACGTAACCTTGCCCAAAATAAATCTATAGTCTCCAAGGAAAGGACATTCCATGTAACCTTCCCTACAATAAACAGCAGTGCACGTAACAAAATCCTTGGAGACGGATTCGAACCAGCGACAAAGGGATCACAATTATAAATCTACAGTCCCCCGTTCTACCAACTGAGCTATCGAAGGATGGATGTCCATGGAAAGGACAATCAACGTAACCTTGACCAAAATAAACAGCAGTGCACATAAAAAATCCTTCAAGCCGGATTTTAACCAGCGACCTAGAGATCACAATTATAAATCTACAGTCCCCCGCTCTACCAACTGAGCTATCGCATGATGGATGTAAATGGAAAGGACAATCGACAAAACCTTGACTAAAATAAACAGCAGTGAACGTAATAAAAATGCTTCGAGCCGTATTCGAACCAGTGACCTAGGGATCACAGTTATAAATCTACAGTCTCCAAGGAAAGGACATTCCATGTAACCTTGCCCAAAATAAGCAGAAGTGCACGTAAAAGAATCCTTCGAGCCGTATTCGAACCAGCGACCTAGGGATCACAGTTATAAATCTACAGTCCCCCGCTCCACCAACTGAGCTATCGAAGGATGGATGTACATGGAAAGGACAATCAACGTAACCTTGCCCAAAATAAACAGCAGTGAACGTAAAAAAATACTTCGAGCCGGATTTGAACCAGACACCTAGGGATCACAATTATAAATCTACAGTCCCCCGCTCTACAAAACTGAGCTATCGAAGGATGGATGTACATGGAAAGGACAATCAACGTAACCTTAAGAGCTGTTTTTAAAGACTGGAATTGCACTTACCACGAACTATTAATAAAGGCTAATTTATCTACTCTACGTAATCGTAGACTGCAAGACATTTGCATCTTAATGTACAAAGTTAAAAATGGCCTTTGTCCATCTGGGATTAGTGATTTGTTTTCTAAAAAAAACACGAACTATAATTTAAGATTGTCCGATTTTGTTATTCCAAGATTTAACACAGTCACTTACGGGAAACATTCCCTAAGATATATGGGGGCTAAACTATGGAATAGCCTACCTAGGGCAGAAAGATCAATTGACAGTTTAAAAAGTTTTAAAGTGACTATGAGAAAAAAGGATTTCGAATTTATAGAAAATTGCAAGGGCTGTGCCCTATGTTCCGCATGATAATTTTTAAATCTAGTCAATTTTTTTTTCATAATTTCATATAGATTACAATCAATTTACATGTATATATATATATATATATATTTATTTATTTAGCTTTATCAGTAAGAATCTACAATTTTAAATTTTTAATAATCAGTATAATTTTTATAATTTTATCTTTTTTTTGTGTCCCCCAATTAGTAGGGGTCTTATCCCCGGCTAGAGGTTGTTTATGACACTTTAATAAAGTTTCTATCTATCTATCTATCTATCTATCTATCTATCTATCTATCTATCTATCTATCTATCTATCTATCTATCTATCTATCTATCTATCTATCTATCTATCTATCTATCTATCTATCTATCTATCTATCTATCTATCTATCTATCTATCTATCTATCTATCTATCTATCTATCTATCTATCTATCTATCTATCTATCTATCTATCTATCTATCTATCTATCTATCTATCTATCTATCTATCTATCTATCTATCTATCTATCTATCTATCTATCTATCTATCTATCTATCTATCTATCTATCTATCTATCTATCTATCTATCTATCTATCTATCTATCTATCTATCTATCTATCTATCTATCTATCTATCTATCTATCTATCTATCTATCTATCTATCTATCTATCTATCTATCTATCTATCTATCTATCTATCTATCTATCTATCTATCTATCTATCTATCTATCTATCTATCTATCTATCTATCTATCTATCTATCTATCTATCTATCTATCTATCTATCTATCTATCTATCTATCTATCTATCTATCTATCTATCTATCTATCTATCTATCTATCTATCTATCTATCTATCTATCTATCTATCTATCTATCTATCTATCTATCTATCTATCTATCTATCTATCTATCTATCTATCTATCTATCTATCTATCTATCTATCTATCTATCTATCTATCTATCTATCTATCTATCTATCTATCTATCTATCTATCTATCTATCTATCTATCTATCTATCTATCTATCTATCTATCTATCTATCTATCTATCTATCTATCTATCTATCTATCTATCTATCTATCTATCTATCTATCTATCTATCTATCTATCTATCTATCTATCTATCTATCTATCTATCTATCTATCTATCTATCTATCTATCTATCTATCTATCTATCTATCTATCTATCTATCTATCTATCTATCTATCTATCTATCTATCTATCTATCTATCTATCTATCTATCTATCTATCTATCTATCTATCTATCTATCTATCTACCTTGCCCAAAATAAACAGCAAGGCACCTAAAAACATTGCTCGAGCCGGATTCAAACCAGCAACCTTCGGATCACAATTATATATCTACAGTCTCCAAGGAAAGGACATTCCATGTAACCTTGCCCATAATAAACAGCAGTGCACGTAAAAAAATACTTCGAGCCGGATTCGAACCAGCGACCTAGGGATCACAATTATAAATCTACAGTCCCCCGCTCTACCAATTGAGCTATCGAAGGATGGATGTACATGGAAAGGACAATCAACGTAACCTTGCCCAAAATAAACATCAGTGAACGCAAAAAAATCCTTCGAGCCGGATTCGAACCAGCGACCTAGGGATCACAATTATAAATCTACAGCCACCCGCTCTACCAACTGGTCTATCGAAGGATGGATATACATTGAAAGGACAATCAACGTAACTTTGCCCAAAATAAATCTAAAATCTCCAAGGAAAGGACATTCCATGTAACCTTCCCTAAAATAAACAGCAGTGCACGTAACAAAATCCTTGGAGACGGATTCGAACCAGCGACCAAGGGATCACAATTATAAATCTACAGTCCCCCGTTCTACCAACTGAGCTATCGAAGGATGGATGTCCATGGAAAGGACAATCAACGTAACCTTGACCAAAATAAACAGCAGTGCACATAAAAAATCCTTCAAGCCGGATTTTAACCAGCGACCTAGAGATCACAGTCATAAATCTACAGTCTCCACGGAAAGGAAATTTCATGTAACCTTGCCCAAAATAAACAGCAATGCACGTAAAACAATCCTTCGAGCCGGATTCGAACCAGCGACCTAGGGATCACAGTTATAAATCTACAGTCCCCCGCTCTACAAACTGAGCTATCGAAGGATGGATGTATATTGAAAGGACAATCAACGTAAACTTGGCCAAAATAAAAAAGCAGTGCACCTAAAAAAAAATTTCGAGCCGGATTCGAACCAGCGATTTAGGGATCACAATTATAAATCTACAGTCCCCCGCTCTACCAACTGAGCTATCGCATGATGGATGTACACGGAAGGAACAATCAATGTAACCTTGCCCAAAATAAACAGCAGTGAACATAAAAAAATCCTTCGAGCCGGATTCGAACCAGCGACCTGGGGATCACAATTATAAATCTACAGTCCCCCGCTTTACCAACTGTGCTATCGAAGGATTGATGTACGTGGAAAGGACAATTAACGTAAACTTGCCCAAAATAAACAGTATTGCACGTAAAAAAATCCTTCGAGCAGGATTCGAACCAGCAACCTAGAGATCCCAATTATAAATCTACAGTCCTCCGCTCTACCAACTGAGCTATCGAAGGATGGATGTACAATAAAAGGACAATCAACGTAATCTTACCCAAAATAAAAAAAGCAGTGCACCTAAAAAAATTTCTTCGGGCAGGATTCGAACCAACGATTTAGGGATCACAGTTATACATCTACAGTCTCCAAGAAAAGAACATTCCATGTAATCTGTCCAAAATAAACAGCAACTCACGTAAAAAAATTCTTCAAGCCGGATTCGACCCAGCATCTAGGGATCACAATTATAAATCTACAGTCCCCCGCTCTACCAACTGAGCTATCGAAGGATGGATGTACATGGAAAGGACATTAAACGTAACCTTGCCCAAAATAAACAGCAAGGCACTTAAAAACATTTTTCGAGCCGGATTCAAACCAGCAAACTTCGGATCACAATTATAAATCTACAGCCCCCCGCTCTACCAACTGGGCTATCGAAGGATGGATATGCATTGAAAGGACAATCAACGTAACCTTGCCCAAAATAAATCTATAGTCTCCAAGGAAAGGACATTCCATGTAACCTTCCCTACAATAAACAGCAGTGCACGTAACAAAATCCTTGGAGACGGATTCGAACCAGCGACAAAGGGATCACAATTATAAATCTACAGTCCCCCGTTCTACCAACTGAGCTATCGAAGGATGGATGTCCATGGAAAGGACAATCAACGTAACCTTGCCCAAAATAAATCTATAGTCTCCAAGGAAAGGACATTCCATGTAACCTTCCCTACAATAAACAGCAGTGCACGTAACAAAATCCTTGGAGACGGATTCGAACCAGCGACAAAGGGATCACAATTATAAATCTACAGTCCCCCGTTCTACCAACTGAGCTATCGAAGGATGGATGTCCATGGAAAGAACATTCAACGTAACCTTGACCAAAATAAACAGCAGTGCACAAACAAAAACCTTCAAGCCGGATTTTAACCAGCGACCTAGAGATCACAGTCATAAATCTACAGTCTCCAAGGAAAGGACATTTCATGTAACCTTGCCCAAAATAAACAGCAGTGCACGTAAAACAATACTTCGAGCCGGATTCGAACCAGCGACCTAGGGATCACAGTTATAAATCTACAGTCCCCCGCTCTACCAACTGAGCTATCGAAGGATGGATGTACATTGAAAGGACAATCAACGTAACCTTGCCCAAAATAAACAGCAAGGCACCTAAAAACATCGTTCGAGCCGGATTCAAACCAGCAACCTTCGGATCACAATTATATATCTACAGTCTCCAAGGAAAGGACATTCCATGTAACCTTGCTAATAATAAACAGCAGTGCACGTAAAAAATACTTCGAGCCGGATTCGAACCAGCGACCTAGGGATCACAATTATAAATCTACAGTCCCCCGCTCTACCAATTGAGCTATCGAAGGATGGATGTACATGGAAAGGACAATCAACGTAACCTTGCCCAAAATAAACATCAGTGAACGTAAAACATCCTTCGAGCCGGATTCGAACCAGCGACCTAGGGATCACAATTATAAATCTACAGCCCCCCGCTCTACAAAACTGAGCTATCGAAGGATGGATGTACATGGAAAGGACAGTAAACGTAACCTTGCCCAAAATAAACAGCAAGGCACTTAAAAACATTTTTCGAGCCGGATTCAAACCAGCAAACTTCGGATCACAATTATAAATCTACAGCCCCCCGCTCTACCAACTGGGCTATCGAAGGATGGATATGCATTGAAAGGACAATCAACGTAACCTTGCCCAAAATAAATCTATAGTCTCCAAGGAAAGGACATTCCATGTAACCTTCCCTACAATAAACAGCAGTGCACGTAACAAAATCCTTGGAGACGGATTCGAACCAGCGACAAAGGGATCACAATTATAAATCTACAGTCCCCCGTTCTACCAACTGAGCTATCGAAGGATGGATGTCCATGGAAAGGACAATCAACGTAACCTTGACCAAAATAAACAGCAGTGCACATAAAAAATCCTTCAAGCCGGATTTTAACCAGCGACCTAGAGATCACAATTATAAATCTACAGTCCCCCGCTCTACCAACTGAGCTATCGCATGATGGATGTAAATGGAAAGGACAATCGACAAAACCTTGACTAAAATAAACAGCAGTGAACGTAATAAAAATGCTTCGAGCCGTATTCGAACCAGTGACCTAGGGATCACAGTTATAAATCTACAGTCTCCAAGGAAAGGACATTCCATGTAACCTTGCCCAAAATAAGCAGAAGTGCACGTAAAAGAATCCTTCGAGCCGTATTCGAACCAGCGACCTAGGGATCACAGTTATAAATCTACAGTCCCCCGCTCCACCAACTGAGCTATCGAAGGATGGATGTACATGGAAAGGACAATCAACGTAACCTTGCCCAAAATAAACAGCAGTGAACGTAAAAAAATACTTCGAGCCGGATTCGAACCAGACACCTAGGGATCACAATTATAAATCTACAGTCCCCCGCTCTACAAAACTGAGCTATCGAAGGATGGATGTACATGGAAAGGACAATCAACGTAACCTTAAGAGCTGTTTTTAAAGACTGGAATTGCACTTACCACGAACTATTAATAAAGGCTAATTTATCTACTCTACGTAATCGTAGTTTGCAAGACATTTGCATCTTAATGTACAAAGTTAAAAATGGCCTTTGTCCATCTGGGATTAGTGATTTGTTTTCTAAAAAAAACACGAACTATAATTTAAGATTGTCCGATTTTGTTATTCCAAGATTTAACACAGTCACTTACGGGAAACATTCCCTAAGATATATGGGGGCTAAACTATGGAATAGCCTACCTAGGGCAGAAAGATCAATTGACAGTTTAAAAAGTTTTAAAGTGACTATGAGAAAAAAGGATTTCGAATTTATAGAAAATTGCAAGGGCTGTGCCCTATGTTCCGCATGATAATTTTTAAATCTAGTCAATTTTTTTTTCATAATTTCATATAGATTACAATCAATTTACATGTATATATATATATATATATATATATATATATATATATTTATTTAGCTTTATCAGTAAGAATCTACAATTTTAAATTTTTAATAATCAGTATAATTTTTATAATTTTATCTTTTTTTTGTGTCCCCCAATTAGTAGGGGTCTTATCCCCGGCTAGAGGTTGTTTTTGACACTTTAATAAAGTTTCTATCTATCTATCTATCTATCTATCTATCTATCTATCTATCTATCTATCTATCTATCTATCTATCTATCTATCTATCTATCTATCTATCTATCTATCTATCTATCTATCTATCTATCTATCTATCTATCTATCTATCTATCTATCTATCTATCTATCTATCTATCTATCTATCTATCTATCTATCTATCTATCTATCTATCTATCTATCTATCTATCTATCTATCTATCTATCTATCTATCTATCTATCTATCTATCTATCTATCTATCTATCTATCTATCTATCTATCTATCTATCTATCTATCTATCTATCTATCTATCTATCTATCTATCTATCTATCTATCTATCTATCTATCTATCTATCTATCTATCTATCTATCTATCTATCTATCTATCTATCTATCTATCTATCTATCTATCTATCTATCTATCTATCTATCTATCTATCTATCTATCTATCTATCTATCTATCTATCTATCTATCTATCTATCTATCTATCTATCTATCTATCTATCTATCTATCTATCTATCTATCTATCTATCTATCTATCTATCTATCTATCTATCTATCTATCTATCTATCTATCTATCTATCTATCTATCTATCTATCTATCTATCTATCTATCTATCTATCTATCTATCTATCTATCTATCTATCTATCTATCTATCTATCTATCTATCTATCTATCTATCTATCTATCTATCTATCTATCTATCTATCTATCTATCTATCTATCTATCTATCTATCTATCTATCTATCTATCTATCTATCTATCTATCTATCTATCTATCTATCTATCTATCTATCTATCTATCTATCTATCTATCTATCTATCTATCTATCTATCTATCTATCTATCTATCTATCTATCTATCTATCTATCTATCTATCTATCTATCTATCTATCTATCTATCTATCTATCTATCTATCTATCTATCTATCTATCTATCTATCTATCTATCTATCTATCTATCTATCTATCTATCTATCTATCTATCTATCTATCTATCTATCTATCTATCTATCTATCTATCTATCTATCTATCTATCTATCTATCTATCTATCTATCTATCTATCTATCTATCTATCTATCTATCTATCTATCTATCTATCTATCTATCTATCTATCTATCTATCTATCTATCTATCTATCTATCTATCTATCTATCTATCTATCTATCTATCTATCTATCTATCTATCTATCTATCTATCTATCTATCTATCTATCTATCTATCTATCTATCTATCTATCTATCTATCTATCTATCTATCTATCTATCTATCTATCTATCTATCTATCTATCTATCTATCTATCTATCTATCTATCTATCTATCTATCTATCTATCTATCTATCTATCTATCTATCTATCTATCTATCTATCTATCTATCTATCTATCTATCTATCTATCTATCTATCTACCTTGCCCAAAATAAACAGCAAGGCACCTCAAAACATTGCTCGAGCCGGATTCAAACCAGCGAATGAGGGAACACAATTGTAAATCTACAGCCCCCCGCTCTATCAACTGAGCTATCGAAGGATGGATGTACATTGAAAGGACAATCAACGTGACCTTGCCCAAAAAAAAAAGCAGTGCATTTAAAAAAATTATTCGAGCCGGATTCGAACCAGCGACCAAGGGATCACAATTATAAATCTACAGTCCCTCGTTCTACCAACTGAGCTATCGAAGGATGGATGTCCATGGAAAGGACAATCAACGTAACCTTGACCAAAATAAACAGCAGTGAACGTAAATATATACTTCGAGCCGGATTCGAACCAGCCACCTAGGGATCACAATTATAAATCTACAGTCCCCCGCTCTACAAATCTGAGCTGTCGAAGGATGGATGTACATGGAAAGGACAATCACCGTAACCTTGCCCAAAATAAACAACAGTGCACATAAAAAATCCTTCAAGCCGGATTTTAACCAGCGACCTAGGGATCACAGTTATAAATCTACAGTCCCCCGCTCTACCAACTGAGCTATCGAAGGATGGATGAGCATTGAAAGGGCAATCAACGTAACCTTGACCAAAATAAACAGCATTGAACGTAAAAAATTATTCGAGCCGGATTCGAACCAGCAACCTAGGATCAGTCTCCAAGAAAATGAAATTCCATGTAACATTGCCCAACGTAAAGCGCATGTATAAAACATCATTTGAGCCGGATTCGAACCAGCGAATGAGGGATCACAATTGTAAATCTACAGCCACCCGCTCTACCAACTGAGCTATCGAAGGATAGAAGTACATTGAAAGGACAATCATCGTGACCTTGCCCAAAATAAAAAAGCAGTGCATTTAAAAAAAATTCTTCGAACCGGATTCGAACCAGCGACCTAGGGATCACAATTATAAATCTACAGTCCCCCGCTCTACCAATTGAGCTATCGAAGGATGGACGTACATGGAAAGGACAATCAACGTAACCTTGCCCAAAATAAACAGCAGTGAACGTAAAAAATCCTTCGAGCCGGATTCGAACCAGCGACCTAGGGATCACAATTATAAATCTACAGCACCCCGCTCTACAAAACTGAGCTATCGAAGGATGGATGTACATGGAAAGGACAATCAACGTAACCTTGCCCAAAATAAACAGCAGTGAACGTAAAAAATCCTTCGAGCCGGATTCGAACCAGCGACCTAGGGATCACAATTATAAATCTACAGCCACCCGCTCTACCAACTGGTCTATCGAAGGATGGATATACATTGAAAGGACAATCAACGTAACTTTGCCCAAAATAAATCTAAAATCTCCAAGGAAAGGACATTCCATGTAACCTTCCCTAAAATAAACAGCAGTGCACGTAACAAAATCCTTGGAGACGGATTCGAACCAGCGACCAAGGGATCACAATTATAAATCTACAGTCCCCCGTTCTACCAACTGAGCTATCGAAGGATGGATGTCCATGGAAAGGACAATCAACGTAACCTTGACCAAAATAAACAGCAGTGCACATAAAAAATCCTTCAAGCCGGATTTTAACCAGCGACCTAGAGATCACAGTCATAAATCTACAGTCTCCACGGAAAGGAAATTTCATGTAACCTTGCCCAAAATAAACAGCAATGCACGTAAAACAATCCTTCGAGCCGGATTCGAACCAGCGACCTAGGGATCACAGTTATAAATCTACAGTCCCCCGCTCTACCAACTGAGCTATCGAAGGATGGATGTATATTGAAAGGACAATCAACGTAAACTTGGCCAAAATAAAAAAGCAGTGCACCTAAAAAAAAATTTCGAGCCGGATTCGAACCAGCGATTTAGGGATCACAATTATAAATCTACAGTCCCCCGCTCTACCAACTGAGCTATCGCATGATGGATGTACACGGAAGGAACAATCAATGTAACCTTGCCCAAAATAAACAGCAGTGAACATAAAAAAATCCTTCGAGCCGGATTCGAACCAGCGACCTGGGGATCACAATTATAAATCTACAGTCCCCCGCTTTACCAACTGTGCTATCGAAGGATTGATGTACGTGGAAAGGACAATTAATGTAAACTTGCCCAAAATAAACAGTATTGCACGTAAAAAAATCCTTCGAGCAGGATTCGAACCAGCAACCTAGAGATCCCAATTATAAATCTACAGTCCTCCGCTCTACCAACTGAGCTATCGAAGGATGGATGTACAATAAAAGGACAATCAACGTAATCTTACGCAAAATAAAAAAAGCAGTGCACCTAAAAAAATTTCTTCGGGCAGGATTCGAACCAACGATTTAGGGATCACAGTTATACATCTACAGTCTCCAAGAAAAGAACATTCCATGTAATCTGTCCAAAATAAACAGCAACTCACGTAAAAAAATTCTTCGAGCCGGATTCGACCCAGCATCTAGGGATCACAATTATAAATCTACAGTCCCCCGCTCTACCAACTGAGCTATCGCATGATGGATGTAAATGGAAAGGACAATCGACAAAACCTTGACTAAAATAAACAGCAGTGAACGTAATAAAAATGCTTCGAGCCGTATTCGAACCAGTGACCTAGGGATCACAGTTATAAATCTACAGTCTCCAAGGAAAGGACATTCCATGTAACCTTGCCCAATATAAGCAGCAGTGCACGTAAAAGAATCCTTCGAGCCGTATTCGAACCAGCGACCTAGGGATCACAGTTATAAATCTACAGTCCCCCGCTCCACCAACTGAGCTATCGAAGGATGGATGTACATGGAAAGGACAATCAACGTAACCTTGCCCAAAATAAACAGCAGTGAACGTAAAAAAATACTTCGAGCCGGATTCGAACCAGCCACCTAGGGATCACAATTATAAATCTACAGTCCCCCGCTCTACAAAACTGAGCTATCGAAGGATGGATGTACATGGAAAGGACAATCAACGTAACCTTGCCCAAAATAAACAGCAGTGCACATAAAAAAAATCCTTCAAGCCGGATTTTAACCAGCGACCTAGAGATCCCAGTCATAAATCTACAGTCTCCAAGGAAAGGACATTTCATGTAACCTTGCCCAAAATAAACAGCAGTGCACGTAAAACAATCCTTCGAGCCGGATTCAAACCAGCAAACTTCGGATCACAATTATAAATCTACAGCCCCCCGCTCTACCAACTGGGCTATCGAAGGATGGATATGCATTGAAAGGACAATCAACGTAACCTTGCCCAAAATAAACAGCAAGGCACCTAAAAACATTGTTCGAGCCGGATTCAAACCAGCAACCTTCGGATCACAATTATATATCTACAGTCTCCAAGGAAAGGACATTCCATGTAACCTTGCCCATAATAAACAGCAGTGCACGTAAAAAAATACTTCGAGCCGGATTCGAACCAGCGACCTAGGGATCACAATTATAAATCTACAGTCCCCCGCTCTACCAATTGAGCTATCGAAGGATGGATGTACATGGAAAGGACAATCAACGTAACCTTGCCCAAAATAAACATCAGTGAACGTAAAACATCCTTCGAGCCGGATTCGAACCAGCGACCTAGGGATCACAATTATAAATCTACAGCCCCCCGCTCTACAAAACTGAGCTATCGAAGGATGGATGTACATGGAAAGGACAGTAAACGTAACCTTGCCCAAAATAAACAGCAAGGCACTTAAAAACATTTTTCGAGCCGGATTCAAACCAGCAAACTTCGGATCACAATTATAAATCTACAGCCCCCCGCTCTACCAACTGGGCTATCGAAGGATGGATATGCATTGAAAGGACAATCAACGTAACCTTGCCCAAAATAAATCTATAGTCTCCAAGGAAAGGACATTCCATGTAACCTTCCCTACAATAAACAGCAGTGCACGTAACAAAATCCTTGGAGACGGATTCGAACCAGCGACAAAGGGATCACAATTATAAATCTACAGTCCCCCGTTCTACCAACTGAGCTATCGAAGGATGGATGTCCATGGAAAGGACAATCAACGTAACCTTGACCAAAATAAACAGCAGTGCACATAAAAAATCCTTCAAGCCGGATTTTAACCAGCGACCTAGAGATCACAATTATAAATCTACAGTCCCCCGCTCTACCAACTGAGCTATCGCATGATGGATGTAAATGGAAAGGACAATCGACAAAACCTTGACTAAAATAAACAGCAGTGAACGTAATAAAAATGCTTCGAGCCGTATTCGAACCAGTGACCTAGGGATCACAGTTATAAATCTACAGTCTCCAAGGAAAGGACATTCCATGTAACCTTGCCCAAAATAAGCAGAAGTGCACGTAAAAGAATCCTTCGAGCCGTATTCGAACCAGCGACCTAGGGATCACAGTTATAAATCTACAGTCCCCCGCTCCACCAACTGAGCTATCGAAGGATGGATGTACATGGAAAGGACAATCAACGTAACCTTGCCCAAAATAAACAGCAGTGAACGTAAAAAAATACTTCGAGCCGGATTCGAACCAGACACCTAGGGATCACAATTATAAATCTACAGTCCCCCGCTCTACAAAACTGAGCTATCGAAGGATGGATGTACATGGAAAGGACAATCAACGTAACCTTAAGAGCTGTTTTTAAAGACTGGAATTGCACTTACCACGAACTATTAATAAAGGCTAATTTATCTACTCTACGTAATCGTAGACTGCAAGACATTTGCATCTTAATGTACAAAGTTAAAAATGGCCTTTGTCCATCTGGGATTAGTGATTTGTTTTCTAAAAAAAACACGAACTATAATTTAAGATTGTCCGATTTTGTTATTCCAAGATTTAACACAGTCACTTACGGGAAACATTCCCTAAGATATATGGGGGCTAAACTATGGAATAGCCTACCTACGGCAGAAAGATCAATTGACAGTTTAAAAAGTTTTAAAGTGACTATGAGAAAAAAGGATTTCGAATTTATAGAAAATTGCAAGGGCTGTGCCCTATGTTCCGCATGATAATTTTTAAATCTAGTCAATTTTTTTTTCATAATTTCATATAGATTACAATCAATTTACATGTATATATATATATATATATATATATATATATTTATTTAGCTTTATCAGTGAGAATCTACAATTTTAAATTTTTAATAATCAGTATAATTTTTATAATTTTATCTTTTTTTTGTGTCCCCCAATTAGTAGGGGTCTTATCCCCGGCTAGAGGTTGTTTATGACACTTTAATAAAGTTTCTATCTATCTACCTTGCCCAAAATAAACAGCAAGGCACCTAAAAACATTGCTCGAGCCGGATTCAAACCAGCAACCTTCGGATCACAATTATATATCTACAGTCTCCAAGGAAAGGACATTCCATGTAACCTTGCCCATAATAAACAGCAGTGCACGTAAAAAAATATTTCGAGCCGGATTCGAACCAGCGACCTAGGGATCACAATTATAAATCTACAGTCCCCCGCTCTACCAATTGAGCTATCGAAGGATGGATGTACATGGAAAGGACAATCAACGTAACCTTGCCCAAAATAAACATCAGTGAACGTAAAACATCCTTCGAGCCGGATTCGAACCAGCGCCCTAGGGATCACAATTATAAATCTACAGCCCCCCGCTCTACAAAACTGAGCTATCGAAGGATGGATGTACATGGAAAGGACATTAAACGTAACCTTGCCCAAAATAAACAGCAAGGCACTTAAAAACATTTTTCGAGCCGGATTCAAACCAGCAAACTTCGGATCACAATTATAAATCTACAGCCCCCCGCTCTACCAACTGGGCTATCGAAGGATGGATATGCATTGAAAGGACAATCAACGTAACCTTGCCCAAAATAAATCTATAGTCTCCAAGGAAAGGACATTCCATGTAACCTTCCCTACAATAAACAGCAGTGCACGTAACAAAATCCTTGGAGACGGATTCGAACCAGCGACAAAGGGATCACAATTATAAATCTACAGTCCCCCGTTCTACCAACTGAGCTATCGAAGGATGGATGTCCATGGAAAGGACAATCAACGTAACCTTGACCAAAATAAACAGCAGTGCACAAACAAAAACCTTCAAGCCGGATTTTAACCAGCGACCTAGAGATCACAGTCATAAATCTACAGTCTCCAAGGAAAGGACATTTCATGTAACCTTGCCCAAAATAAACAGCAGTGCACGTAAAACAATACTTCGAGCCGGATTCGAACCAGCGACCTAGGGATCACAGTTATAAATCTACAGTCCCCCGCTCTACAAAACTGAGCTATCGAAGGATGGATGTACATGGAAAGGACATTAAACGTAACCTTGCCCAAAATAAACAGCAAGGCACTTAAAAACATTTTTCGAGCCGGATTCAAACCAGCAAACTTCGGATCACAATTATAAATCTACAGCCCCCCGCTCTACCAACTGGGCTATCGAAGGATGGATATGCATTGAAAGGACAATCAACGTAACCTTGCCCAAAATAAATCTATAGTCTCCAAGGAAAGGACATTCCATGTAACCTTCCCTACAATAAACAGCAGTGCACGTAACAAAATCCTTGGAGACGGATTCGAACCAGCGACAAAGGGATCACAATTATAAATCTACAGTCCCCCGTTCTACCAACTGAGCTATCGAAGGATGGATGTCCATGGAAAGGACAATCAACGTAACCTTGACCAAAATAAACAGCAGTGCACAAACAAAAACCTTCAAGCCGGATTTTAACCAGCGACCTAGAGATCACAGTCATAAATCTACAGTCTCCAAGGAAAGGACATTTCATGTAACCTTGCCCAAAATAAACAGCAGTGCACGTAAAACAATACTTCGAGCCGGATTCGAACCAGCGACCTAGGGATCACAGTTATAAATCTACAGTCCCCCGCTCTACCAACTGAGCTATCGAAGGATGGATGTACATTGAAAGGACAATCAACGTAACCTTGCCCAAAATAAACAGCAAGGCACCTAAAAACATTGTTCGAGCCGGATTCAAACCAGCAACCTTCGGATCACAATTATATATCTACAGTCTCCAAGGAAAGGACATTCCATGTAACCTTGCTAATAATAAACAGCAGTGCACGTAAAAAATACTTAGAGCCGGATTCGAACCAGTGACCTAGGGATCACAATTATAAATCTACAGTCCCCCGCTCTACCAATTGAGCTATCGAAGGATGGATGTACATGGAAAGGACAATCAACGTAACCTTGCCCAAAATAAACATCAGTGAACGTAAAACATCCTTCGAGCCGGATTCGAACCAGCGACCTAGGGATCACAATTATAAATCTACAGCCCCCCGCTCTACAAAACTGAGCTATCGAAGGATGGATGTACATGGAAAGGACAGTAAACGTAACCTTGCCCAAAATAAACAGCAAGGCACTTAAAAACATTTTTCGAGCCGGATTCAAACCAGCAAACTTCGGATCACAATTATAAATCTACAGCCCCCCGCTCTACCAACTGGGCTATCGAAGGATGGATATGCATTGAAAGGACAATCAACGTAACCTTGCCCAAAATAAATCTATAGTCTCCAAGGAAAGGACATTCCATGTAACCTTCCCTACAATAAACAGCAGTGCACGTAACAAAATCCTTGGAGACGGATTCGAACCAGCGACAAAGGGATCACAATTATAAATCTACAGTCCCCCGTTCTACCAACTGAGCTATCGAAGGATGGATGTCCATGGAAAGGACAATCAACGTAACCTTGACCAAAATAAACAGCAGTGCACATAAAAAATCCTTCAAGCCGGATTTTAACCAGCGACCTAGAGATCACAATTATAAATCTACAGTCCCCCGCTCTACCAACTGAGCTATCGCATGATGGATGTAAATGGAAAGGACAATCGACAAAACCTTGACTAAAATAAACAGCAGTGAACGTAATAAAAATGCTTCGAGCCGTATTCGAACCAGTGACCTAGGGATCACAGTTATAAATCTACAGTCTCCAAGGAAAGGACATTCCATGTAACCTTGCCCAAAATAAGCAGAAGTGCACGTAAAAGAATCCTTCGAGCCGTATTCGAACCAGCGACCTAGGGATCACAGTTATAAATCTACAGTCCCCCGCTCCACCAACTGAGCTATCGAAGGATGGATGTACATGGAAAGGACAATCAACGTAACCTTGCCCAAAATAAACAGCAGTGAACGTAAAAAAATACTTCGAGCCGGATTCGAACCAGACACCTAGGGATCACAATTATAAATCTACAGTCCCCCGCTCTACAAAACTGAGCTATCGAAGGATGGATGTACATGGAAAGGACAATCAACGTAACCTTAAGAGCTGTTTTTAAAGACTGGAATTGCACTTACCACGAACTATTAATAAAGGCTAATTTATCTACTCTACGTAATCGTAGACTGCAAGACATTTGCATCTTAATGTACAAAGTTAAAAATGGCCTTTGTCCATCTGGGATTAGTGATTTGTTTTCTAAAAAAAACACGAACTATAATTTAAGATTGTCCGATTTTGTTATTCCAAGATTTAACACAGTCACTTACGGGAAACATTCCCTAAGATATATGGGGGCTAAACTATGGAATAGCCTACCTAGGGCAGAAAGATCAATTGACAGTTTAAAAAGTTTTAAAGTGACTATGAGAAAAAAGGATTTCGAATTTATAGAAAATTGCAAGGGCTGTGCCCTATGTTCCGCATGATAATTTTTAAATCTAGTCAATTTTTTTTTCATAATTTCATATAGATTACAATCAATTTACATGTATATATATATATATATATATATATATATATATATATTTATTTATTTATTTATTTAGCTTTATCAGTAAGAATCTACAATTTTAAATTTTTAATAATCAGTATAATTTTTATAATTTTATCTTTTTTTTGTGTCCCCCAATTAGTAGGGGTCTTATCCCCGGCTAGAGGTTGTTTATGACACTTTAATAAAGTTTCTATCTATCTATCTATCTATCTATCTATCTATCTATCTATCTATCTATCTATCTATCTATCTATCTATCTATCTATCTATCTATCTATCTATCTATCTATCTATCTATCTATCTATCTATCTATCTATCTATCTATCTGTCTATCTGTCTATCTGTCTATCTGTCTATCTGTCTGTCTGTCTGTCTGTCTGTCTGTCTGTCTGTCTGTCTGTCTGTCTGTCTGTCTGTCTGTCTGTCTGTCTGTCTGTCTGTCTGTCTGTCTGTCTGTCTGTCTGTCTGTCTGTCTGTCTGTCTGTCTGTCTGTCTGTCTGTCTGTCTGTCTGTCTGTCTGTCTGTCTGTCTGTCTGTCTGTCTGTCTGTCTGTCTGTCTGTCTGTCTGTCTGTCTGTCTGTCTGTCTGTCTGTCTGTCTGTCTGTCTGTCTGTCTGTCTGTCTGTCTGTCTGTCTGTCTGTCTGTCTGTCTGTCTGTCTGTCTGTCTGTCTGTCTGTCTGTCTGTCTGTCTGTCTGTCTGTCTGTCTGTCTGTCTGTCTGTCTGTCTGTCTGTCTGTCTGTCTGTCTGTCTGTCTGTCTGTCTGTCTGTCTGTCTGTCTGTCTGTCTGTCTGTCTGTCTGTCTGTCTGTCTGTCTGTCTGTCTGTCTGTCTGTCTGTCTGTCTGTCTGTCTGTCTGTCTGTCTGTCTGTCTGTCTGTCTGTCTGTCTGTCTGTCTGTCTGTCTGTCTGTCTGTCTGTCTGTCTGTCTGTCTGTCTGTCTGTCTGTCTGTCTGTCTGTCTGTCTGTCTGTCTGTCTGTCTGTCTGTCTGTCTGTCTGTCTGTCTGTCTGTCTGTCTGTCTGTCTGTCTGTCTGTCTGTCTGTCTGTCTGTCTGTCTGTCTGTCTGTCTGTCTGTCTGTCTGTCTGTCTGTCTGTCTGTCTGTCTGTCTGTCTGTCTGTCTGTCTGTCTGTCTGTCTGTCTGTCTGTCTGTCTGTCTGTCTGTCTGTCTGTCTGTCTGTCTGTCTGTCTGTCTGTCTGTCTGTCTGTCTGTCTGTCTGTCTGTCTGTCTGTCTGTCTGTCTGTCTGTCTGTCTGTCTTTCTGTCTGTCTGTCTGTCTGTCTGTCTGTCTGTCTGTCTGTCTGTCTGTCTGTCTGTCTGTCTGTCTGTCTGTCTGTCTGTCTGTCTGTCTGTCTGTCTGTCTGTCTGTCTGTCTGTCTGTCTGTCTGTCTGTCTGTCTGTCTGTCTGTCTATCTATCTATCTACCTTGCCCAAAATAAACAGCAAGGCACCTAAAAACATTGCTCGAGCCGGATTCAAACCAGCAACCTTCGGATCACAATTATATATCTACAGTCTCCAAGGAAAGGACATTCCATGTAACCTTGCCCATAATAAACAGCAGTGCACGTAAAAAAATACTTCGAGCCGGATTCGAACCAGCGACCTAGGGATCACAATTATAAATCTACAGTCCCCCGCTCTACCAATTGAGCTATCGAAGGATGGATGTACATGGAAAGGACAATCAACGTAACCTTGCCCAAAATAAACATCAGTGAACGTAAAACATCCTTCGAGCCGGATTCGAACCAGCGACCTAGGGATCACAATTATAAATCTACAGCCCCCCGCTCTACAAAACTGAGCTATCGAAGGATGGATGTACATGGAAAGGACATTAAACGTAACCTTGCCCAAAATAAACAGCAAGGCACTTAAAAACATTTTTCGAGCCGGATTCAAACCAGCAAACTTCGGATCACAATTATAAATCTACAGCCCCCCGCTCTACCAACTGGGCTATCGAAGGATGGATATGCATTGAAAGGACAATCAACGTAACCTTGCCCAAAATAAATCTATAGTCTCCAAGGAAAGGACATTCCATGTAACCTTCCCTACAATAAACAGCAGTGCACGTAACAAAATCCTTGGAGACGGATTCGAACCAGCGACAAAGGGATCACAATTATAAATCTACAGTCCCCCGTTCTACCAACTGAGCTATCGAAGGATGGATGTCCATGGAAAGGACAATCAACGTAACCTTGACCAAAATAAACAGCAGTGCACAAACAAAAACCTTCAAGGCGGATTTTAACCAGCGACCTAGAGATCACAGTCATAAATCTACAGTCTCCAAGGAAAGGACATTTCATGTAACCTTGCCCAAAATAAACAGCAGTGCACGTAAAACAATACTTCGAGCCGGATTCGAACTAGCGACCTAGGGATCACAGTTATAAATCTACAGTCCCCCGCTCTACCAACTGAGCTATCGAAGGATGGATGTACATTGAAAGGACAATCAACGTAACCTTGCCCAAAATAAACAGCAAGGCACCTAAAAACATTGTTCGAGCCGGATTCAAACCAGCAACCTTCGGATCACAATTATATATCTACAGTCTCCAAGGAAAGGACATTCCATGTAACCTTGCCCATAATAAACAGCAGTGCACGTAAAAAATACTTCGAGCCGGATTCGAACCAGCGACCTAGGGATCACAATTATAAATCTACAGTCCCCCGCTCTACCAATTGAGCTATCGAAGGATGGATGTACATGGAAAGGACAATCAACGTAACCTTGCCCAAAATAAACATCAGTGAACGTAAAACATCCTTCGAGCCGGATTCGAACCAGCGACCTAGGGATCACAATTATAAATCTACAGCCCCCCGCTCTACAAAACTGAGCTATCGAAGGATGGATGTACATAGAAAGGACATTAAACGTAACCTTGCCCAAAATAAACAGCAAGGCACTTAAAAACATTTTTCGAGCCGGATTCAAACCAGCAAACTTCGGATCACAATTATAAATCTACAGCCCCCCGCTCTACCAACTGGGCTATCGAAGGATGGATATGCATTGAAAGGACAATCAACGTAACCTTGCCCAAAATAAATCTATAGTCTCCAAGGAAAGGACATTCCATGTAACCTTCCCTACTATAAACAGCAGTGCACGTAACAAAATCCTTGGAGACGGATTCGAACCAGCGACAAAGGGATCACAATTATAAATCTACAGTCCCCCGTTCTACCAACTGAGCTATCGAAGGATGGATGTCCATGGAAAGGACAATCAACGTAACCTTGACCAAAATAAACAGCAGTGCACATAAAAAATCCTTCAAGCCGGATTTTAACCAGCGACCTAGAGATCACAATTATAAATCTACAGTCCCCCGCTCTACCAACTGAGCTATCGCATGATGGATGTAAATGGAAAGGACAATCGACAAAACCTTGACTAAAATAAACAGCAGTGAACGTAATAAAAATGCTTCGAGCCGTATTCTAACCAGTGACCTAGGGATCACAGTTATAAATCTACAGTCTCCAAGGAAAGGACATTCCATGTAACCTTGCCCAAAATAAGCAGAAGTGCACGTAAAAGAATCCTTCGAGCCGTATTCGAACCAGCGACCTAGGGATCACAGTTATAAATCTACAGTCCCCCGCTCCACCAACTGAGCTATCGAAGGATGGATGTACATGGAAAGGACAATCAACGTAACCTTGCCCAAAATAAACAGCAGTGAACGTAAAAAAATACTTCGAGCCGGATTCGAACCAGCCACCTAGGGATCACAATTATAAATCTACAGTCCCCCGCTCTACAAAACTGAGCTATCGAAGGATGGATGTAAATGGAAAGGACAATCAACGTAACCTTGCCCCACCTAAAAACATTGTTCGAGCCGGATTCAAACCAGCAACCTTCGGATCACAATTATATATCTACAGTCTCCAAGGAAAGGACATTCCATGTAACCTTGCCCATAATAAACAGCAGTGCACGTAAAAAAATACTTCGAGCCGGATTCGAACCAGCGACCTAGGGATCACAATTATAAATCTACAGTCCCCCGCTCTACCAATTGAGCTATCGAAGGATGGATGTACATGGAAAGGACAATCAACGTAACCTTGCCCAAAATAAACATCAGTGAACGTAAAACATCCTTCGAGCCGGATTCGAACCAGCGACCTAGGGATCACAATTATAAATCTACAGCCCCCCGCTCTACAAAACTGAGCTATCGAAGGATGGATGTACATGGAAAGGACATTAAACGTAACCTTGCCCAAAATAAACAGCAAGGCACTTAAAAACATTTTTCGAGCCGGATTCAAACCAGCAAACTTCGGATCACAATTATAAATCTACAGCCCCCCGCTCTACCAACTGGGCTATCGAAGGATGGATATGCATTGAAAGGACAATCAACGTAACCTTTCCCAAAATAAATCTATAGTCTCCAAGGAAAGGACATTTCATGTAACCTTGCCCAAAATAAACAGCAGTGCACGTAAAACAATCCTTCGAGCAGGATCCGAACCAGCGACCTAGGGATCACAGTTATAAATCTACAGTCCCCCGCTCTACCAACTGAGCTATCGAAGGATGGATGTACATTGAAAGGACAATCAACGTAACCTTGCCCAAAATAAACAGCAGTGAACGTAAAAAATCCTTCGAGCCGGATTCGAACCAGCGACCTAGGGATCACAATTATAAATCTACAGTCCCCCGCTATACAAAACTGAGCTATCGAAGGATGGATGTACATGGAAAGGACAATCAACGTAACCTTGCCCAAAATAAACAGCAAGGCACCTAAAAACATTGTTCGAGCCGGATTCAAACCAGCAACCTTCGGATCACAATTATATATCTACAGTCTCCAAGGAAAGGACATTTCATGTAACCTTGCCCAAAATAAACAGCAGTGCACGTAAAACATTCCTTCGAGCCGGATTCGAACCAGCGACCTAGGGATCACAGTTATAAATCTACAGTCCCCCGCTCTACCAACTGAGCTATAGAAGGATGGATGAGCATTGAAAGGGCAATCAACGTAACCTTGACCAAAATAAACAGCAGTGAACGTAAAAAATTATTCGAGCCGGATTCGAACCAGCAACCTAGGATCAGTCTCCAAGAAAATGAAATTCCATGTAACATTGCCCAACGTAAAGCGCATGTATAAAACATCCTTTGAGCCGGATTCGAACCAGCGAATGAGGGATTACAATTGTAAATCTACAGCCCCCCGCTCTACCAACTGAGATATCGAAGGATGGATGTACATTGAAAGGACAATCAACGTGCCCTTGCCCAAAATAAAAAAGCAGTGCATTTAAAAAAATTCTTCGAGCCGGATTCGAACCAGCGACCTAGGGATCACAATTATAAATCTACAGTCCCCCGCTCTACCAATTGAGCTATCGAAGGATGGATGTACATAGAAAGGACAATCAACGTAACCTTGCCCAAAATAAACAGCAGTGAACGTAAAAAATCCTTCGAGCCGTATTCGAACCAGCGACCTAGGGATCACAATTATAAATCTACAGCCCACCGCTCTACAAAACTGAGCTATCGAAGGTTGGATGTACATGGAAAGGACAATCAACGTAACCTTGCCCAAAATAAACAGCAAGGCACGTAAAAACATTTTTCGAGCCGGATTCAAACCAGCAACCTTCGGATCACAAACATAAATCTACAGCCCCCCGCTCTACCAACTGGGCTATCGAAGGATGGATATACATTGAAAGGACAATCAACGTAACCTTGCCCAAAATAAATCTAAAGTCTCCAAGTAAAGGACATTCCATGTAACCTTCCCTAAAATAAACATCAGTGCACGTAACAAAATCCTTGGAGAGGGATTCGAACCAGCGACCAAGGGATCACAATTATAAATCTACAGTCCCCCGTTCTACCAACTGAGCTATCGAAGGATGTATGTCCATGGAAAGGACAATCAACGTAACCTTGACCAAAATAAACAGCAGTGCACATAAATATTCCTTCAAGCCGGATTTTAATCAGCGACCTAGAGATCCCAGTCATAAATCTACAGTCTCCAAGGAAAGGACATTTCATGTAACCTTGCCCAAAATAAACAGCAGTGCACGTAAAACAATCCTTCGAGCCGGATTCGAACCAGCGACCTAGGGATCACAGTTATAAATCTACAGTACCCCGCTCTACCAACTGAGCTATCGAAGGATGGATGTACATTAAAAGGACAATCAACGTAACCTTGCCCAAAATAAACAGCAGTGAACGTAAAATATTCTTCGAGCCGGATTCGAACCAGCGACCTAGGGATCACAATTATAAATCTACAGTCCCCCGCTCTACCAACTGAGCTATCGAAGGTTGGATGAGCATTGAAAGGGCAATCAACGTAACCTTGACCAAAAAAAAAAGCAGTGAACGTAAAAAAATACTTCGAGCCAGATCCGAACCAGCGACCTAGGGATCACAATTATAAATCTACAGTCCCCCGCTCTACAAAACTGAGCTATCGAAGGTTGGATGAGCATTGAAAGGGCAATCAACGTAACCTTGACCAAAATAAACAGCAGTGAACGTAAAAAATCCTTCGAGCCGGATTCGAACCAGCGACCTAGGGATCACAATTATAAATCTACAGTCCCCCGCTCTACCAACTGAGCTATCGAAGGTTGGATGAGCATTGAAAGGGCAATCAACGTAACCTTGACCAAAATAAACAGCAGTGAACGTAAAAAAATACTTCGAGCCAGATTCGAACCAGCGACCTAGGGATCACAATTATAAATCTACAGTCCCCCGCTCTACAAAACTGAGCTATCGAAGGTTGGATGAGCATTGAAAGGGCAATCAACGTAACCTTGACCAAAATAAACAGCAGTGCACGTAAAAAATCCTTCGAGCCGGATTCGAACCTGCGACCTAGGGATCACAATTATAAATCTACAGTCCCCCGCTATACAAAACTGAGCTATCGAAGGATGGATGTACATGGAAAGGACAATCAACGTAACAAAGCCCAAAATAAACAGCAAGGCACCTAAAAACATTGTTCGAGCCGGATTCAAACCAGCAACCTTCGGATCACAATTATATATCTACAGTCTCCAAGGAAAGGACATTCCATGTAACCTTGCCCATAATAAACAGCAGTGAACGTAAAACATCCTTCAAGCCGGATTTTAACCAGCGACCTAGAGATCCCAGTCATAAATCTACAGTCTCCAAGGAAAGGACATTTCATGTAACCTTGCCCAAAATAAACAGCAGTGCACGTAAAAAAATCCTTCGAGCCGGATTCGAACCAGCGACCTAGGGATCACAGTTAAAAATCTACAGTCCCCCGCTCTACCAACTGAGCTATCGAAGGATGGATGTACATTAAAAGGACAATCAACGTAACCTTGCCCAAAATAAACAGCAGTGAACGTAAAAAATTCTTCGAGCCGGATTCGAACCAGCGACCTAGGGATCACAATTATAAATCTACAGTCCCCCGCTCTATCAACTGAGCTATCGAAGGTTGGATGAGCATTGAAAGGGCAGTCAACGTAACCTTGACCAAAATAAACAGCAGTGAACGTAAAAAAATACTTCGAGCCAGATTCGAACCAGCGACCTAGGGATCACAATTATAAATCTACAGTCCCCCGCTCTACAAAACTGAGCTATCGAAGGTTGGATGAGCATTGAAAGGGCAATCAACGTAACCTTGACCAAAATAAACAGCAGTGAACGTAAAAAAATACTTCGAGCCAGATTCGAACCAGCGACCTAGGGATCACAATTATAAATCTACAGTCCCCCGTTCTACCAACTGAGCTATCGAAGGATGGATGTCCATGGAAAGGACAATCAACTTAACCTTGCCCAAAATAAACAGCAGTGCACATAAAAAATCCTTCAAGCCGGATTTTAACCAGCGACCTAGAGATCACAGTCATAAATCTACAGTCTCCAAGGAAAGGACATTTCATGTAACCTTGCCCAAAATAAACAGCAGTGCACGTAAAACAATCCTTCGAGCCGGATTCGAACCAGCGACCTAGGGATCACAGTTATAAATCTACAGTCCCCCGCTCTACCAACTGAGCTATCGAAGGATGGATGTACATTGAAAGGACAATCAACGTAACCTTGCCCAAAATAAACAGCAGTGAACGTAAAAAAATCCTTCGAGCCGGATTCGAACCAGCGACCTAGGGATCACAATTATAAATCTTCAGACCCCCGCTCTACCAACTGAGCTATCGAAGGATGGATGAGCATTGAAAGGGCAATCAACGTAACCTTGACCAAAATAAACAGCAGTAAACGTAAAAAATTCTTCGAGCCGGATTCGAACCAGCAACCTAGGATCAATCTCCAAGAAAATGAAATTCCATGTAACATTGCCCAACGTAAAGCGCATGTATAAAGCATCCTTTGAGCCGGATTCGAACCAGTGAATGACGGATCACAATTGTAAATCTACAGCCCCCCGCTCTACCAATTGAGCTATCGAAGGATGGATGTATATTGAAAGGACAATCAACGTAAACTTGGCCAAAATAAAAAAGCAGTGCACCTAAAAAAAAATTTCGAGCCGGATTCGAACCAGCGATTTAGGGATCACATTTATAAATCTACAGTCCCCCGCTCTACCAACTGAGCTATCGCATGATGGATGTCCATGGAAGGAACAATCAACGTAACCTTGCTTAAAATAAACAGCAGTGAACATAAAAAAATCCTTCGAGCCGGATTCGAACCAGCGACCTAGGGATCACAATTATAAATCTACAGTCCCCCGCTTTACCAACTGTGCTATCGAAGGATGGATGTACGTGGAAAGGACAATTAATGTAAACTTGCCCAAAATAAACAGTATTGCACGTAAAAAAATCCTTCGAGCAGGATTCGAACCAGCGACCTAGAGATCCCAATTATAAATCTACAGTCCTCCGCTCTACCAACTGAGCTATCGAAGGATGGATGTACATTAAAAGGACAATCAACGTAATCTTACCCAAAATAAAAAAAGCAGTGCACCTAAAAAAATTTCTTCGGGCAGGATTTGAACCAACGATTTAGGGATCACAGTTATACATCTACAGTCTCCAAGAAAAGGACATTCCATGTAATCTGTCCAAAATAAACAGCAACTCACGTAAATAAATTCTTCGAGCCGTATTCGACCCAGCATCTAGGGATCACAATTATAAATCTACAGTCCCCCGCTCTACCAACTGAGCTATCGCATGATGGATGTAAATGGAAAGGACAATCGACAAAACCTTGACTAAAATAAACAGCAGTGAACGTAATAAAAATGCTTCGAGCCGTATTCGAACCAGTGACCTTGGGATCACAGTTATAAATCTACAGTCTTCAAGGAAAGCACATTCCATGTAACCTTGCCCAAAATAAGCAGAAGTGCACGTAAAAGAATCCTTCGAGCCGTATTCGAACCAGCGACCTAGGGATCACAGTTATAAATCTACAGTCCCCCGCTCCACCAACTGAGCTATCGAAGGATGGATGTACATGGAAAGGACAATCAACGTAACCTTGCCCAAAAAAAACAGCAGTGAACGTAAAAAAATACTTCGAGCCGGATTCGAACCAGCCACCTAGGGATCACAATTATAAATCTACAGTCCCCCGCTCTACAAAACTGAGCTATCGAAGGATGGATGTACATGGAAAGGACAATCAACGTAACCTTGCCCAAAATAAACAGCAAGGCACCTAAAAACATTGTTCGAGCCGGATTCAAACCAGCAACCTTCGGATCACAATTATATATCTACAGTCTCCAAGGAAAGGACATTCCATGTAACCTTGCCCATCTTAAACAGCAGTGCACGTGAAAAAATACTTCGAGCCGGATTCGAACCAGCGACCTAGGGATCACAATTATAAATCTACAGTCCCCCGCTCTACCAATTGAGCTATCGAAGGATGGATGTACATGGAAAGGACAATCAACGTAACCTTGCCCAAAATAAACATCAGTGAACGTAAAACATCCTTCGAGCCGGATTCGAACCTGCGACCTAGGGATCACAATTATAAATCTACAGCCCCCCTCTCTACAAAACTGAGCTATCGAAGGATGGATGTACATGGAAAGGACATTAAACGTAACCTTGCCCAAAATAAACAGCAAGGCACTTAAAAACATTTTTCGAGCCGGATTCAAACCAGCAAACTTCGGATCACAATTATAAATCTACAGCCCCCCGCTCTACCAACTGGGCTATCTAAGGATGGATATGCATTGAAAGGACAATCAACGTAACCTTGCCCAAAATAAATCTATAGTCTGTAAGGAAAGGACATTCCATGTAACCTTCCCTACAATAAACAGCAGTGCACGTAACAAAATCCTTGGAGACGGATTCGAACCAGCGACAAAGGGATCACAATTATAAATCTACAGTCCCCCGTTCTACCAACTGAGCTATCGAAGGATGGATGTCCATGGAAAGGACAATCAACGTAACCTTGACCAAAATAAACAGCAGTGCACATAAAAAATCCTTCAAGCCGGATTTTAACCAGCGACCTAGAGATCACAATTATAAAGCTACAGTCCCCCGCTCTACCAACTGAGCTATCGCATGATGGATGTAAATGGAAAGGACAATCGACAAAACCTTGACTAAAATAAACAGCAGTGAACGTAATAAAAATGCTTCGAGCCGTATTCGAACCAGTGACCTAGGGATCACAGTTATAAATCTACAGTCTCCAAGGAAAGTACATTCCATGTAACCTTGCCCAAAATAAGCAGAAGTGCACGTAAAAGAATCCTTCGAGCCGTATTCGAACCAGCGACCTAGGGATCACAGTTATAAATCTACAGTCCCCCGCTCCACCAACTGAGCTATCGAAGGATGGATGTACATGGAAAGGACAATCAACGTAACCTTGCCCAAAATAAACAGCAGTGAACGTAAAAAAATACTTCGAGCCGGATTCGAACCAGCCACCTAGGGATCACAATTATAAATCTACAGTCCCCCGCTCTACAAAACTGAGCTATCGAAGGATGGATGTACATGGAAAGGACAATCAACGTAACCTTGCCCAAAATAAACAGCAAGGCACCTAAAAACATTGTTCGAGCCGGATTCAAACCAGCAACCTTCGGATCACAATTATATATCTACAGTCTCCAAGGAAAGGACATTCCATGTAACCTTGCCCATAATAAACAGCAGTGCACGTAAAAAAATACTTCGAGCCGCATTCGAACCAGCGACCTAGGGATCACAATTATAAATCTACAGTCCCCCGCTCTACCAATTGAGCTATCGAAGGATGGATGTACATGGAAAGGACAATCAACGTAACCTTGCCCAAAATAAACATCAGTAAACGTAAAACATCCTTCGAGCAGGATTCGAACCAGCGACCTAGGGATCACAATTATAAATCTACAGCCCCCCGCTCTACAAAACTGAGCTATCGAAGGATGGATGTACATGGAAAGGACATTAAACGTAACCTTGCCCAAAATAAACAGCAAGGCACTTAAAACATTTTTCGAGCCGGATTCAAACCAGCAAACTTCGGATCACAATTATAAATCTACAGCCCCCCGCTCTACCAACTGGGCTATCGAAGGATGTATATGCATTGAAAGGACAATCAACGTAACCTTGCCCAAAATAAATCTATAGTCTCCAAGGAAAGGACATTCCATGTAACCTTCCCTACAATAAACAGCAGTGCACGTAACAAAATCCTTGGAGACGGATTCGAACCAGCGACAAAGGGATCACAATTATAAATCTACAGTCCCCCGTTCTACCAACTGAGCTATCGAAGGATGGATGTCCATGGAAAGGACAATCAACGTAACCTTGACCAAAATAAACAGCAGTGCACAAAAAAAATCCTTCAAGCCGGATTTTAACCAGCGACCTAGAGATCACAGTCATAAATCTACAGTCTCCAAGGAAAGGACATTTCATGTAACCTTGCCCAAAATAAACAGCAGTGCACGTAAAACAATCCTTCGAGCCGGATTCGAACCAGCGACCTAGGGATCACAGTTATAAATCTACAGTCCCCCGCTCTACCAACTGAGCTATCGAAGGATGGATGTACATTGAAAGGACAATCAACGTAACCTTGCCCAAAATAAACAGCAAGGCACCTAAAAACATTGTTCGAGCCGGATTCAAACCAGCAACCTTCGGATCACAATTATATATCTACAGTCTCCAAGGAAAGGACATTCCATGTAACCTTGCCCATAATAAACAGCAGTGCACGTAAAAAAATACTTCGAGCCGCATTCGAACCAGCGACCTAGGGATCACAATTATAAATCTACAGTCCCCCGCTCTACCAATTGAGCTATCGAAGGATGGATGTACATGGAAAGGACAATCAACGTAACCTTGCCCAAAATAAACATCAGTGAACGTAAAACATCCTTCGAGCCGGATTCGAACCAGCGACCTAGGGATCACAATTATAAATCTACAGCCCCCCGCTCTACAAAACTGAGCTATCGAAGGATGGATGTACATGGAAAGGACATTAAACGTAACCTTGCCCAAAATAAACAGCAAGGCACTTAAAAACATTTTTCGAGCCGGATTCAAACCAGCAAACTTCGGATCACAATTATAAATCTACAGCCCCCCGCTCTACCAACTGGGCTATCGAAGGATGGATATGCATTGAAAGGACAATCAACGTAACCTTGCCCAAAATAAATCTATAGTCTCCAAGGAAAGGACATTCCATGTAACCTTCCCTTAAATAAACAGCAGTGCACGTAACAAAATCCTTGGAGACGGATTCGAACCAGCGACAAAGGGATCACAATTATAAATCTACAGTCCCCCGTTCTACCAACTGAGCTATCGAAGGATGGATGTCCATGGAAAGGACAATCAACGTAACCTTGACCAAAATAAACAGCAGTGCACATAAAAAATCCTTCAAGCCGGATTTTAACCAGCGAATTAGAGATCACAATTATAAATCTACTGTCCCCTGCTCTACCAACTGAGCTATCGCATGATGGATGTAAATGGAAAGGACAATCGACAAAACCTTGACTAAAATAAACAGCAGTGAACGTAATAAAAATGCTTCGAGCCGTATTCTAACAAGTGACCTAGGGATCACAGTTATAAATCTACAGTCTCCAAGGAAAGGACATTACATGTAACCTTGCCCAAAATAAGCAGAAGTGCACGTAAAAGAATCCTTCGAGCCGTATTCGAACCAGCGACCTAGGGATCACAGTTATAAATCTACAGTCCCCCGCTCCACCAACTGAGCTATCGAAGGATGGATGTACATGGAAAGGACAATCAACGTAACCTTGCCCAAAATAAACAGCAGTGAACGTAAAAAAATACTTCGAGCCGGATTCGAACCAGCCACCTAGGGATCACAATTATAAATCTACAGTCCCCCGCTCTACAAAACTGAGCTATTGAAGGATGGATATACATGGAAAGGACAATCAACGTAACCTTGCCCAAAATAAACAGCAAGGCACCTAAAAACATTGTTCGAGCCGGATTCAAACCAGCAACCTTCGGATCACAATTATATATCTACAGTCTCCAAGGAAAGGACATTCCATGTAACCTTGCCCATAATAAACAGCAGTGCACGTAAAAAAATTCTTCGAGCCGGATTCGAACCAGCGACCTAGGGATCACAATTATAAATCTACAGTCCCCCGCTCTACCAACTGAGCTATCGAAGGTTGGATGAGCATTGAAAGGGCAGTCAACGTAACCTTGACCAAAATAAACTGCAGTGAACGTAAAAAAATACTTCGAGCCAGATTCGAACCAGCGACCTAGGGATCACAATTATAAATCTACAGCCCCCCGCTCTACAAAACTGAGCTTTTGAAGGATGGATGTACATGGAAAGGACATTAAACGTAACCTTGCCCAAAATAAACAGCAAGGCACATAAAAACATTTTTCGAGCCGGATTCAAACCAGCAAACTTCGGATCACAATTATAAATCTACAGCCCCCCGCTCTACCAACTGGGCTATCGAAGGATGGATATGCTTTGAAAGGACAATCAACGTAACCTTGCCCAAAATAAATCTATAGTCTCCAAGGAAAGGACATTTCATGTAACCTTGCCCAAAATAAACAGCAGTGCACGTAAAACAATCCTTCGAGCCGGATTCGAACCAGCGACCTAGGGATCACAGTTATAAATCTACAGTCCCCCGCTCTACCAACTGAGCTATCGAAGGATGGATGTACATTGAAAGGACAATCAACGTAACCTTGCCCAAAATAAACAGCAGTGAACGTAAAAAAATCCTTCGAGCCGGATTCGAACCAGCGACCTAGGGATCACAATTATAAATCTACAGTCCCCCGCTCTACCAACTGAGCTATCGAAGGATGGATGAGCATTGAAAGGGCAATCAACGTAACCTTGACCAAAATAAACAGCAGTGAACGTAAAAAATTATTCGGGCCGGATTCGAACCAGCAACCTAGGATCAGTCTCCAAGAAAATGAAATTCCATGTAACATTGCCCAACGTAAAGCGCATGTATAAAACATCCTTTGAGCCGGATTCGAACCAGCGAATGAGGGATCACAATTGTAAATCTACAGCCCCCCGCTCTACCAACTGAGCTATCGAAGGATGGATGTACATTGAAAGGACAATCAACGTGACCTTGCCCAAAATAAAAAAGCAGTGCATTTAAAAAAATTCTTCGAGCCGGATTCGAACCAGCGACCTAGGGATCACAATTATAAATCTACAGTCCCCCGCTCTACCAATTGAGCTATCGAAGGATGGATGTACATGGAAAGGACAATCAACGTAACCTTGCCCAAAATAAACAGCAGTGAACGTAAAAAAATACTTCGAGCCGGATTCGAACCAGCCACCTAGGGATCACAATTATAAATCTACAGTCCCCCGCTCTACAAAACTGAGCTATCGAAGGATGGATGTACATGGAAAGGACAATCAACGTAACCTTGCCCAAAATAAACAGCAAGGCACCTAAAAACATTGTTCGAGCCGGATTCAAACCAGCAACCTTCGGATCACAATTATATATCTACAGTCTCCAAGGAAAGGACATTCCATGTAACCTTGCCCATAATAAACAGAAGTGCACGCAAAAAAATACTTCGAGCCGGATTCGAACCAGCGACCTAGGGATCACAATTATAAATCTACAATCCCCCGCTCTACCAATTGAGCTATCGAAGGATGGATGTACATGGAAAGGACAATCAACGTAACCTTGCCCAAAATAAACATCAGTGAACGTAAAACATCCTTCGAGCCGGATTCGAACCAGCGACCTAGGGATCACAATTATAAATCTACAGCCCCCCGCTCTACAAAACTGAGCTATCGAAGGATGGATGTACATGGAAAGGACATTAAACGTAACCTTGCCCAAAATAAACAGCAAGGCACTTAAAAACATTTTTCGAGCCGGATTCAAACCAGCAAACTTCGGATCACAATTATAAATCTACAGCCCCCCGCTCTACCAACTGGGCTATCGAAGGATGGATATGCATTGAAAGGACAATCAACGTAACCTTGCCCAAAATAAATCTATAGTCTCCAAGGAAAGGACATTTCATGTAACCTTGCCCAAAATAAACAGCAGTGCACGTAAAACAATCCTTCGAGCCGGATTCGAACCAGCGACCTAGGGATCACAGTTATAAATCTACAGTCCCCCGCTCTACCAACTGAGCTATCGAAGGATGGATGTACATTGAAAGGACAATCAACGTAACCTTGCCCAAAATAAACAGCAGTGAACGTAAAAAAATCCTTCGAGCCGGATTCGAACCAGCGACCTAGGGATCACAATTATAAATCTACAGACCCCCGCTCTACCAACTGAGCTATCGAAGGATGGATGAGCATTGAAAGGGCAATCAACGTAACCTTGACCAAAATAAACAGCAGTGAACGTAAAAAATTATTCGAGCCGGATTCGAACCAGCAACCTAGGATCAGTCTCCAAGAAAATGAAATTCCATGTAACATTGCCCAACGTAAAGCGCATGTATAAAACATCCTTTGAGCCGGATTCGAACCAGCGAATGAGGGATCACAATTGTAAATCTACAGCCCCCCGCTCTACCAACTGAGCTATCGAAGGATGGATGTACATTGAAAGGACAATCAACGTGACCTTGCCCAAAATAAAAAAGCAGTGCATTTAAAAAAATTCTTCGAGCCGGATTCGAACCAGCGACCTAGGGATCACAATTATAAATCTACAGTCCCCCGCTCTACCAATTGAGCTATCGAAGGATGGATGTACATGGAAAGGACAATCAACGTAACCTTGCCCAAAATAAACAGCAGTGAACGTAAAAAATCCTTCGAGCCGGATTCGAACCAGCGACCTAGGGATCACAATTATAAATCTACAGCACACAGCTCTACAAAACTGAGCTATCGAAGGATGGATGTACATGGAAAGGACAATCAACGTAACCTTGCCCAAAATAAACAGCAAGGCACCTAAAAACATTTTTCGAGCCGGATTCAAACCAGCAACCTTCGGATCACAAACATAAATCTACAGCCCCCCGCTCTACCAACTGCGCTATCGAAGGATGGATATACATTGAAAGGACAATCAACGTAACCTTGCCCAAAATAAATCTAAAGTCTCCAAGGAAAGGACATTCCATGTAACCTTCCCTAAAATAAACAGCAGTGCACGTAACAAAATCCTTGGAGAGGGATTCGAACCAGCGACCAAGGGATCACAATTATAAATCTACAGTCCCCCGTTCTACCAACTGAGCTTTCGAAGGATGGATGTCCATGGAAAGGACAATCAACGTAACCTTGACCAAAATAAACAGCAGTGCACATAAAAAATCCTTCAAGCCGGATTTTAATCAGCGACCTAGAGATCCCAGTCATAAATCTACAGTCTCCAAGGAAAGGACATTTCATGTAACCTTGCCCAAAATAAACAGCAGTGCACGTAAAACAATCCTACGAGCCGGATTCGAACCAGCGACCTAGGGATCACAGTTATAAATCTACAGTCCCCCGCTCTACCAACTGAGCTATCGAAGGATGGATGTACATTAAAAGGACAATCAACGTAACCTTGCCCAAAATAAACAGCAGTGAACGTAAAAAATTCTTCGAGCCGGATTCGAACCAGCGACCTAGGGATCACAATTATAAATCTACAGTCCCCCGCTCTACCAACTGAGCTATCGAAGGTTGGATGAGCATTGAAAGGGCAATCAACGTAACCTTGACCAAAATAAACAGCAGTGAACGTAAAAAAATACTTCGAGCCAGATTGGAACCAGCGACCTAGGGATCACAATTATAAATCTACAGTCCCCCGCTCTACAAAACTGAGCTATCGAAGGTTGGATGAGCATTGAAAGGGCAATCAACGTAACCTTGACCAAAATAAACAGCAGTGAACGTAAAAAATCCTTCGAGCCGGATTCGAACCAGCGACCTAGGGATCACAATTATAAATCTACAGTCCCCCGCTATACAAAACTGAGCTATCGAAGGATGGATGTACATGGAAAGGACAATCAACGTAACCTTGCCCAAAATAAACAGCAAGGCACCTAAAAACATTGTTCGAGCCGGATTCAAACCAGCAACCTTCGGATCACAATTATATATCTACAGTCTCCAAGGAAAGGACATTCCATGTAACCTTGCCAAAAATAAACAGCAGTGCACGTAAAACAATCCTTCTAGCCGGATTCGAACCAGCGACCTAGGGATCACAATTATAAATCTACAGTCCCCCGCTCTACCAATTGAGCTATCGAAGGATGGATGTACATTAAAAGGACAATCAACGTAACCTTGCCCAAAATAAACAGCAGTGAACGTAAAAAATTCTTCGAGCCGGATTCGAACCAGCGACCTAGGGATCACAATTATAAATCTACAGTCCCCCGCTCTACCAACTGAGCTATCGAAGGATGGATGTACATTAAAAGGACAATCAACGTAACCTTGCCCAAAATAAACAGCAGTCAACGTAAAAAATTCTTCGAGCCGGATTCGAACCAGCGACCTTGGGATCACCATTATAAATCTACAGTCCCCCGCTCTACCAACTGAGCTATCGAAGGTTGGATGAGCATTGAAAGGGCAATCAACGTAACCTTGACCAAAATAAACAGCAGTGAACGTAAAAAATCCTTCGAGCCGGATTCGAACCTGCGACCTAGGGATCACAATTATAAATCTACAGTCCCCCGCTATACAAAACTGAGCTATCGAAGGATGGATGTACATGGTAAGGACAATCAACGTAACCTTGCCCAAAATATACAGCAAGGCACCTAAAAACATTGTTCGAGCCGGATTCAAACAAGCAACCTTCGGATCACAATTATATATCTACAGTCTCCAAGGAAAGGACATTCCATGTAACCTTGCCCATAATAAACAGCAGTGAACGTAAAACATCCTTCAAGCCGGATTTTAACCAGCGACCTAGAGATCCCAGTCATAAATCTACAGTCTACAAGGAAAGGACATTTCATGTAACCTTGCCCAAAATAAACAGCAGTGGACGTAAAAAAATCCTTCGAGCCGGATTCGAACCAGCGACCTAGGGATCACAGTTATAAATCTACAGTCCCCCGCTCTACCAACTGAGCTATCGAAGGATGGATGTACATTAAAAGGACAATCAACGTAACCTTGCCCAAAATAAACAGCAGAGAACGTAAAAAATTCTTCGAGCCGGATTCGAACCAGCGACCTAGGGATCACAATTATAAATCTACAGTCCCCCGCTCTACCAACTGAGCTATCGAAGGTTGGATGAGCATTGAAAGGGCAGTCAACGTAACCTTGACCAAAATAAACAGCAGTGAACGTAAAAAAATACTTCGAGCCAGATTCGAACCAGCGACCTAGGGATCACAATTATAAATCTACAGTTCCCCGCTCTACAAAACTGAGCTATCGAAGGTTGGATGAGCATTGAAAGGGCAATCAACGTAACCTTGACCAAAATAAACAGCAGTGAACGTAAAAAAATACTTCGAGCCAGATTCGAACCAGCGACCTAGGGATCACAATTATAAATCTACAGTCCCCCGTTCTACCAACTGAGCTATCGAAGGATGGATGTCCATGGAAAGGACAATCAACGTAACCTTGCCCAAAATAAACAGCAGTGCACATAAAAAATCCTTCAAGCCGGATTTTAACCAGCGACCTAGAGATCACAGTCATAAATCTACAGTCTCCAAGGAAAGGACATTTCATGTAACCTTGCCCAAAATAAACAGCAGTGCACGTAAAACAATCCTTCGAGCCGGATTCGAACCAGCGACCTAGGGATCACAGTTATAAATCTACAGTCCCCCGCTCTACCAACTGAGCTATCGAAGGATTTATGTACATTGAAAGGACAATCAACGTAACCTTGCCCAAAATAAACAGCAGTGAACGTAAAAAAATCCTTCGAGCCGGATTCGAACCAGCGACCTAGGGATCACAATTATAAATCTACAGTCCCCCGCTCTACCAACTGAGCTATCGAAGGCTGGATGAGCATTGAAAGGGCAATCAACGTAACCTTGACCAAAAAAAACAGCAGTAAACGTAAAAAATTCTTCGAGCCGGATTCGAACCAGCAACCTAGGATCAATCTCCAAGAAAATGAAATTCCATGTAACATTGCCCAACGTAAAGCGCATGTATAAAGCATCCTTTGAGCCGGATTCTAACCAGCGAATGAGGGATCACAATTGTAAATCTACAGCCCCCCGCTCTACCAACTGAGCTATCGAAGGATGGATGTACATTGAAAGGACAATCAACGTGACCTTGCCCAAAATAAAAAAGCAGTGCATTTAAAAAAAGTCTTCGAGCCGGATTCGAACCTGCGACCAAGGGATCACAATTATAAATCTACAGTCCCCCGTTCTACCAACTGAGCTATCGAAGGATGGATGTCCATGGAAAGGACAATCAACGTAACCTTGAGCAAAATAAACAGCAGTGCACATAAAAAATCCTTCAAGCCTTATTTTAACCAGCGACCTAGAGATCACAGTCATAAATCTACAGTCTCCAAGGAAAGGACATTTCATGTAACCTTGCCCATAATAAACAGCAGTGCACGTAAAAAAATACTTCGAGCCGGATTCGAACCAGCGACCTAGGGATCACAATTATAAATCTACAGTCCCCCGTTCTACCAACTGAGCTATCGAAGGATGGATGTCCATGGAAAGGACAATCAACGTAACCTTGACCAAAATAAACAGCAGTGCACATAAAAAATCCTTCAAGCCGGATTTTAACCAGCGACCTAGAGATCACAGTCATAAATCTACAGTCTCCAAGGAAAGGACATTTCATGTAACCTTGCCCAAAATAAACAGCAGTGCACGTAAAACAATCCTTCGAGCCGGATTCGAACCAGCGACCTAGGGATCACAGTTATAAATCTACAGTCCCCCGCTCTACCAACTGAGCTATCGAAGGATGGATGTACATTGAAAGGACAATCAACGTAACCTTGCCCAAAATAAACAGCAGTGAACGTAAAAAAATCCTTCGAGCCGGATTCGAACCAGCGACCTAGGGATCACAATTATAAATCTACAGACCCCCGCTCTACCAACTGAGCTATCGAAGGATGGATGAGCATTGAAAGGGCAATCAACGTAACCTTGACCAAAATAAACAGCAGTGAACGTAAAAAATTATTCGAGCCGGATTCGAACCAGCAACCTAGGATCAGTCTCCAAGAAAATGAAATTCCATGTAACATTGCCCAACGTAAAGCGCATGTATAAAACATCCTTTGAGCCGGATTCGAACCAGCGAATGAGGGATCACAATTGTAAATCTACAGCCCCCCGCTCTACCAACTGAGCTATCGAAGGATGGATGTACATTGAAAGGACAATCAACGTGACCTTGCCCAAAATAAAAAAGCAGTGCATTTAAAAAAATTCTTCGAGCCGGATTCGAACCAGCGACCTAGGGATCACAATTATAAATCTACAGTCCCCCGCTCTACCAATTGAGCTATCGAAGGATGGATGTACATGGAAAGGACAATCAACGTAACCTTGCCCAAAATAAACAGCAGTGAACGTAAAAAATCCTTCGAGCCGGATTCGAACCAGCGACCTAGGGATCACAATTATAAATCTACAGCCCACCGCTCTACAAAACTGAGCTATCGAAGGATGGATGTACATGGAAAGGACAATCAACGTAACCTTGCCCAAAATAAACAGCAAGGCACCTAAAAACATTTTTCGAGCCGGATTCAAACCAGCAACCTTCGGATCACAAACATAAATCTACAGCCCCCCGCTCTACCAACTGGGCTATCGAAGGATGGATATACATTGAAAGGACAATCAACGTAACCTTGCCCAAAATAAATCTAAAGTCTCCAAGGAAAGGACATTCCATGTAACCTTCCCTAAAATAAACAGCAGTGCACGTAACAAAATCATTGGAGAGGGATTCGAACCAGCGACCAAGGGATCACAATTATAAATCTACAGTCCCCCGTTCTACCAACTGAGCTTTCGAAGGATGGATGTCCATGGAAAGGACAATCAACGTAACCTTGACCAAAATAAACAGCAGTGCACATAAAAAATCCTTCAAGCCGGATTTTAATCAGCGACCTAGAGATCCCAGTCATAAATCTACAGTCTCCAAGGAAAGGACATTTCATGTAACCTTGCCCAAAATAAACAGCAGTGCACGTAAAACAATCCTTCGAGCCGGATTCGAACCAGCGACCTTGGGATCACAGTTATAAATCTACAGTCCCCCGCTCTACCAACTGAGCTATCGAAGGATGGATGTACATTAAAAGGACAATCAACGTAACCTTGCCCAAAATAAACAGCAGTGAACGTAAAAAATTCTTCGAGCCGGATTCGAACCAGCGACCTATGGATCACAATTATAAATCTACAGTCCCCCGCTCTACCAACTGAGCTATCGAAGGTTGGATGAGCATTGAAAGGGCAATCAACGTAACCTTGACCAAAATAAACAGCAGTGAACGTAAAAAAATACTTCGAGCCAGATTCGAACCAGCGACCTAGGGATCACAATTATAAATCTACAGTCCCCCGCTCTACAAAACTGAGCTATCGAAGGTTGGATGAGCATTGAAAGGGCAATCAACGTAACCTTGACCAAAATAAACAGCAGTGAACGTAAAAAATCCTTCGAGCCGGATTCGAACCAGCGACCTAGGGATCACAATTATAAATCTACAGTCCCCCGCTATACAAAACTGAGCTATCGAAGGATGCATGTACATGGAAAGGACAATCAACGTAACCTTGCCCAAAATAAACAGCAAGGCACCTAAAAACATTGTTCGAGCCGGATTCAAACCAGCAACCTTCGGATCACAATTATATATCTACAGTCTCCAAGGAAAGGACATTCCATGTAACCTTGCCAAAAATAAACAGCAGTGCACGTAAAACAATCCTTCGAGCCGGATTCGAACCAGCGACCTAGGGATCACAATTATAAATCTACAGTCCCCCGCTCTACCAACTGAGCTATCGAAGGATGGATGTACATTAAAAGGACAATCAACGTAACCTTGCCCAAAATAAACAGCAGTGAACGTAAAAAATTCTTCGAGCCGGATTCGAACCAGCGACCAAGGGATCACAATTATAAATCTACAGTCCCCCGCTCTACCAACTGAGCTATCGAAGGTTGGATGAGCATTGAAAGGGCAATCAACGTAACCTTGCCCAAAATAAACAGCAGTGCACATAAAAAATCCTTCAAGCCGGATTTTAACAAGCGACCTAGAGATCACAGTCATAAATCTACAGTCTCCAAGGAAAGGACATTTCATGTAACCTTGCCCAAAATAAACAGCAGTGCACGTAAAACAATCCTTCGAGCCGGATTCGAACCAGCGACCTAGGGATCACAGTTATAAATCTACAGTCCCCCGCTCTACCAACTGAGCTATCGAAGGATTTATGTACATTGAAAGGACAATCAACGTAACCTTGCCCAAAATAAACAGCAGTGAACGTAAAAAAATCCTTCGAGCCGGATTCGAACCAGCGACCTAGGGATCACAATTATAAATCTACAGTCCCCCGCTCTACCAACTGAGCTATCGAAGGCTGGATGAGCATTGAAAGGGCAATCAACGTAACCTTGACCAAAAAAAACAGCAGTAAACGTAAAAAATTCTTCGAGCCGGATTCGAACCAGCAACCTAGGATCAATCTCCAAGAAAATGAAATTCCATGTAACATTGCCCAACGTAAAGCGCATGTATAAAGCATCCTTTGAGCCGGATTCTAACCAGCGAATGAGGGATCACAATTGTAAATCTACAGCCCCCCGCTCTACCAACTGAGCTATCGAAGGATGGATGTACATTGAAAGGACAATCAACGTGACCTTGCCCAAAATAAAAAAGCAGTGCATTTAAAAAAAGTCTTCGAGCCGGATTCGAACCAGCGACCAAGGGATCACAATTATAAATCTACAGTCCCCCGTTCTACCAACTGAGCTATCGAAGGATGGATGTCCATGGAAAGGACAATCAACGTAACCTTGAGCAAAATAAACAGCAGTGCACATAAAAAATCCTTCAAGCCTTATTTTAACCAGCGACCTAGAGATCACAGTCATAAATCTACAGTCTCCAAGGAAAGGACATTTCATGTAACCTTGCCCATAATAAACAGCAGTGCACGTAAAAAAATACTTCGAGCCGGATTCGAACCAGCGACCTAGGGATCACAATTATAAATCTACAGTCCCCCGTTCTACCAACTGAGCTATCGAAGGATGGATGTCCATGGAAAGGACAATCAACGTAACCTTGACCAAAATAAACAGCAGTGCACATAAAAAATCCTTCAAGCCGGATTTTAACCAGCGACCTAGAGATCACAGTCATAAATCTACAGTATCCAAGGAAAGGACATTTCATGTAACCTTGCCCAAAATAAACAGCAGTGCACGTAAAACAATCCTTCGAGCCGGATTCGAACCAGCGACCTAGGGATCACAGTTATAAATCTACAGTCCCCCGCTCTACCAACTGAGCTATCGAAGGATGGATGTACATTGAAAGGACAATCAACGTAACCTTGCCCAAAATAAACAGCAGTGAACGTAAAAAAATCCTTCGAGCCGGATTCGAACCAGCGACCTAGGGATCACAATTATAAATCTACAGACCCCCGCTCTACCAACTGAGCTATCGAAGGATGGATGAGCATTGAAAGGGCAATCAACGTAACCTTGACCAAAATAAACAGCAGTGAACGTAAAAAATTATTCGAGCCGGATTCGAACCAGCAACCTAGGATCAGTCTCCAAGAAAATGAAATTCCATGTAACATTGCCCAACGTAAAGCGCATGTATAAAACATCCTTTGAGCCGGATTCGAACCAGCGAATGAGGGATCACAATTGTAAATCTACAGCCCCCGGCTCTACCAACTGAGCTATCGAAGGATGGATGTACATTGAAAGGACAATCAACGTGACCTTGCCCAAAATAAAAAAGCAGTGCATTTAAAAAAATTCTTCGAGCCGGATTCGAACCAGCGACCTAGGGATCACAATTATAAATCTACAGTCCCCCGCTCTACCAATTGAGCTATCGAAGGATGGATGTACATGGAAAGGACAATCAACGTAACCTTGCCCAAAATAAACAGCAGTGAACGTAAAAAATCCTTCGAGCCGGATTCGAACCAGCGACCTAGGGATCACAATTATAAATCTACAGCCCACCGCTCTACAAAACTGAGCTATCGAAGGATGGATGTACATGGAAAGGACAATCAACGTAACCTTGCCCAAAATAAACAGCAAGGCACCTAAAAACATTTTTCGAGCCGGATTCAAACCAGCAACCTTCGGATCACAAACATAAATCTACAGCCCCCCGCTCTACCAACTGGGCTATCGAAGGATGGATATACATTGAAAGGACAATCAACGTAACCTTGCCCAAAATAAATCTAAAGTCTCCAAGGAAAGGACATTCCATGTAACCTTCCCTAAAATAAACAGCAGTGCACGTAACAAAATCATTGGAGAGGGATTCGAACCAGCGACCAAGGGATCACAATTATAAATCTACAGTCCCCCCGTTCTACCAACTGAGCTTTCGAAGGATGGATGTCCATGGAAAGGACAATCAACGTAACCTTGACCAAAATAAACAGCAGTGCACATAAAAAATCCTTCAAGCCGGATTTTAATCAGCGACCTAGAGATCCCAGTCATAAATCTACAGTCTCCAAGGAAAGGACATTTCATGTAACCTTGCCCAAAATAAACAGCAGTGCACGTAAAACAATCCTTCGAGCCGGATTCGAACCAGCGACCTAGGGATCACAGTTATAAATCTACAGTCCCCCGCTCTACCAACTGAGCTATCGAAGGATGGATGTACATTAAAAGGACAATCAACGTAACCTTGCCCAAAATAAACAGCAGTGAACGTAAAAAATTCTTCGAGCCGGATTCGAACCAGCGACCTATGGATCACAATTATAAATCTACAGTCCCCCGCTCTACCAACTGAGCTATCGAAGGTTGGATGAGCATTGAAAGGGCAATCAACGTAACCTTGACCAAAATAAACAGCAGTGAACGTAAAAAAATACTTCGAGCCAGATTCGAACCAGCGACCTAGGGATCACAATTATAAATCTACAGTCCCCCGCTCTACAAAACTGAGCTATCGAAGGTTGGATGAGCATTGAAAGGGCAATCAACGTAACCTTGACCAAAATAAACAGCAGTGAACGTAAAAAATCCTTCGAGCCGGATTCGAACCAGCGACCTAGGGATCACAATTATAAATCTACAGTCCCCCGCTATACAAAACTGAGCTATCGAAGGATGCATGTACATGGAAAGGACAATCAACGTAACCTTGCCCAAAATAAACAGCAAGGCACCTAAAAACATTGTTTGAGCCGGATTCAAACCAGCAACCTTCGGATCACAATTATATATCTACAGTCTCCAAGGAAAGGACATTCCATGTAACCTTGCCAAAAATAAACAGCAGTGCACGTAAAACAATCCTTCGAGCCGGATTCGAACCAGCGACCTAGGGATCACAATTATAAATCTACAGTCCCCCGCTCTACCAACTGAGCTATCGAAGGATGGATGTACATTAAAAGGACAATCAACGTAACCTTGCCCAAAATAAACAGCAGTGAACGTAAAAAATTCTTCGAGCCGGATTCGAACCAGCGACCAAGGGATCACAATTATAAATCTACAGTCCCCCGCTCTACCAACTGAGCTATCGAAGGTTGGATGAGCATTGAAAGGGCAATCAACGTAACCTTGACCAAAATAAACAGCAGTGAACGTAAAAAAATACTTCGAGCCAGATTCGAACCAGCGACCTAGGGATCACAATTATAAATCTACAGTCCCCCGCTCTACAAAACTGAGCTATCGAAGGTTGGATGAGCATTGAAAGGGCAATCAACGTAACCTTGACCAAAATAAACAGCAGTGAACGTAAAAAATCCTTCGAGCCGGATTCGAACCTGCAACCTAGGGATCTTAATTATAAATCTACAGTCTCCCGCTATACAAAACTGAGCTATCGAAGGATGGATGTACATGGAAAGGACAATCAACGTAACCTTGCCCAAAATAAACAGCAAGGCACCTAAAAACATTGTTCGAGCCGGATTCAAACCAGCAACCTTCGGATCACAATTATATATCTACAGTCTCCAAGGAAAGGACATTCCATGTAACCTTGCCCATAATAAACAGCAGTGAACGTAAAACATCCTTCAAGCCGGATTTTAACCAGCGACCTAGAGATCCCAGTCATAAATATACAGTCTCCAAGGAAAGGACATTTCATGTAACCTTGCCCAAAATAAACAGCAGTGCACGTAAAAATATCCTTCGAGCCGGATTCGAACCAGCGACCTAGGGATCACAGTTATAAATCTACAGTCCCCCGCTCTACCAACTGAGCTATCGAAGGATGGATGTACATTAAAAGGACAATCAACGTAACCTTGCCCAAAATAAACAGCAGTGAACGTAAAAAATTCTTCGAGCCGGATTCGAACCAGCGACCTAGGGATCACAATTATATATCTACAGTCCCCCGCTCTACCAACTGAGCTATCGAAGGTTGGATGAGCATTGAAAGGGCAGTCAACGTAACCTTGACCAAAATAAACTGCAGTGAACGTAAAAAAATACTTCGAGCCAGATTCGAACCAGCGACCTAGGGATCACAATTATAAATCTACAGTCCCCCGCTCTACAAAACTTAGCTATCGAAGGTTGGATGAGCATTGAAAGGGCAATCAACGTAACCTTGACCAAAATAAACAGCAGTGAACGTAAAAAATACTTCGAGCCAGATTCGAACCAGCGACCTAGGGATCACAATTATAAATCTACAGTCCCCCGTTCTACCAACTGAGCTATCGAAGGATGGATGTCCATGGAAAGGACAATCAACGTAACCTTGCCCAAAATAAACAACAGTGCACATAAAAAATACTTCAAGCCGGATTTTAACCAGCGACCTAGAGATCACAGTCATAAATCTACAGTCTCCAAGGAAAGGACATTTCATGTAACCTTGCCCAAAATAAACAGCAGTGCACGTAAAACAATCCTTCGAGCCGGATTCGAACCAGCGACCTAGGGATCACAGTTATAAATCTACAGTCCCCCGCTCTACCAACTGAGCTATCGAAGGATGGATGTACATTGAAAGGACAATCAACGTAACCTTGCCCAAAATAAACAGCAGTGAACGTAAAAAAATCCTTCGAGCCGGATTCGAACCAGCGACCTAGGGATCACAATTATAAATCTACAGTCCCCCGCTCTACCAACTGAGCTATCGAAGGATGGATGAGCATTGAAAGGGCAATCAACGTAACCTTGACCAAAATAAACAGCAGTAAACGTAAAAAATTCTTCGAGCCGGATTCGAACCAGCAACCTAGGATCAATCTCCAAGAAAATGAAATTCCATGTAACATTGCCCAACGTAAAGCGCATGTATAAAGCATCCTTTGAGCCGGATTCGAACCAGCGAATGAGGGATCACAATTGTAAATCTACAGCCCCCCGCTCTACCAACTGAGCTATCGAAGTATGGATGTACATTGAAAGGACAATCAACGTGACCTTGCCCAAAATAAAAAAGCAGTGCATTTAAAAAAAGTCTTCGAGCCGGATTCGAACCAGCGACCAAGGGATCACAATTATAAATCTACAGTCCCCCGTTCTACCAACTGAGCTATCGAAGGATGGATGTCCATGGAAAGGACAATCAACGTAACCTTGACCAAAATAAACAGCAGTGCACATAAAAAATCCTTCAAGCCGGATTTTAACCAGCGACCTAGAGATCACAGTCATAAATCTACAGTCTCCAAGGAAAGGACATTTCATGTAACCTTGCCCATAATAAACAGCAGTGCACGTAAAAAAATACTTCGAGCCGGATTCGAACCAGCGACCTAGGGATCACAATTATAAATCTACAGTCCCCCGCTCTACCAATTGAGCTATCGAAGGATGGATGTATATTGAAAGGACAATCAACGTAAACTTGGCCAAAATAAAAAAGCAGTGCACCTAAAAAAAAATTTCGAGCCGGATTCGAACCAGCGATTTAGGGATCACAATTATAAATCTACAGTCCCCCGCTCTACCAACTGAGCTATCGCATGATGGATGTACATGGAAGGAACAATCAACGTAACCTTGCCCAAAATAAACAGCAGTGAACATAAAAAAATCCTTCGAGCCGGATTCGAACCAGCGACCTAGGGATCACAATTATAAATCTACAGTCCCCCGCTATACAAAACTGAGCTATCGAAGGATGGATGTACATGGAAAGGACAATCAACGTAACCTTGCCCAAAATAAACAGCAAGGCACCTAAAAACATTGTTCGAGCCGGATTCAAACCAGCAACCTTCGGATCACAATTATATATCTACAGTCTCCAAGGAAAGGACATTCCATGTAACCTTGCCAAAAATAAACAGCAGTGCACGTAAAACAATCCTTCGAGCCGGATTCGAACCAGCGACCTAGGGATCACAATTTTAAATCTACAGTCCCCCGCTCTACCAACTGAGCTATCGAAGGATGGATGTACATTAAAAGGACAATCAACGTAACCTTGCCCAAAATAAACAGCAGTGAACGTAAAAAATTCTTCGAGCCGGATTCGAACCAGCGACCTAGGGATCACAATTATAAATCTACAGTCCCCCGCTCTACCAACTGAGCTATCGAAGGTTGGATGAGCATTGAAATGGCAATCAACGTAACCTTGACCAAAATAAACAGCAGTGAACGTAAAAAAATACTTCGAGCCAGATTCGAACCAGCGACCTAGGGATCACAATTATAAATCTACAGTCCCCCGCTCTACAAAACTGAGCTATCGAAGGTTGGATGAGCATTGAAAGGGCAATCAACGTAACCTTGACCAAAATAAACAGCAGTGAACGTAAAAAATCCTTCGAGCCGGATTCGAACCTGCGACCTAGGGATCTTAATTATAAATCTACAGTCCCCCGCTATACAAAACTGAGCTATCGAAGGATGGATGTACATGGAAAGGACAATCAACGTAACCTTGCCCAAAATAAACAGCAAGCCACCTAAAAACATTGTTCGAGCCGGATTCAAATCAGCAACCTTCGGATCACAATTATATATCTACAGTCTCCAAGGAAAGGACATTCCATGTAACCTTGCCCATAATAAACAGCAGTGAACGTAAAACATCCTTCAAGCCGGATTTTAACCAGCGACCTAGAGATCCCAGTCATAAATATACAGTCTCCAAGGAAAGGACATTTCATGTAACCTTGCCCAAAATAAACAGCAGTGCACGTAAAACAATCCTTCGAGCCGGATTCGAACCAGCGACCTAGGGATCACAGTTATAAATCTACAGTTCCCCGCTCTACCAAATGAGCTATCGAAGGATGGATGTACATTGAAAGGACAATAAACGTAACCTTGCCCAAAATAAACAGCAGTGAACGTAAAAAAATCCTTCGAGCCGGATTCGAACCAGCGACCTAGGGATCACAATTATAAATCTACAGTCCCCCGCTCTACCAACTGAGCTATCGAAGGATGGATGAGCATTGACAGGGCAATCAACGTAACCTTGACCAAAATAAACAGCAGTAAACGTAAAAAATTCTTCGAGCCGGATTCGAACCAGCAACCTAGGATCAATCTCCAAGAAAATGAAATTCCATGTAACATTGCCCAACGTAAAGCGTATGTATAAAGCATCCTTTGAGCCGGATTCGAACCAGCGAATGAGGGATCACAATTGTAAATCTACAGCCCCCCGCTCTACCAACTGAGCTATCGAAGGATGGATGTACATTGAAAGGACAATCAACGTGACCTTGCCCAAAATAAAAAAGCAGTGCATTTAAAAAATCCTTCAAGCCGGATTTTAACCAGCGACCTAGAGATCACAGTCATAAATCTACAGTCTCCAAGGAAAGGACATTTCATGTAACCTTGCCCATAATAAACAGCAGTGCACGTAAAAAAATACTTCGAGCCGGATTCGAACCAGCGACCTAGGGATCACATATATAAATCTACAGTCTCCCGCTCTATCAATTGAGCTATCGAAGGATGGATGTATATTGAAAGGACAATCAACGTAAACTTGGCCAAAATAAAAAAGCAGTGCACCTAAAAAAAAATTTCGAGCCGGATTCGAACCAGCGATTTAGGGATCACAATTATAAATCTACAGTCCCCCGCTCTACCAACTGAGCTATCGCATGATGGATGTACATGGAAGGAACAATCAACGTAACCTTGCCCAAAATAAACAGCAGTGAACATAAAAAAATCCTTCGAGCCGGATTCGAACCAGCGACCTAGGGATCACAATTATAAATCTACAGTCCCCCGCTTTACCAACTGTGCTATCGAAGGATGGATGTACATGGAAAGGACAATTAATGTAAACTTGCCCAAAATAAACAGTATTGCACTTAAAAAAATCCTTCGAGCAGGATTCGAACCAGCGACCTAGAGATCCCAATTATAAATCTACAGTCCTCCGCTCTACCAACTGAGCTATCGAAGGATGGATGTACATTAAAAGGACAATCAACGTAATCTTACCAAAAATAAAAAAAGCAGTGCACCTAAAAAAATTTCTTCAAGCAGGATTCGAACCAACGATTTAGGGATCACAGTTATACATCTACAGTCTCCAAGAAAAGGACATTCCATGTAATCTGTCCAAAATAAACAGCAACTCACGTAAATAAATTCTTCGAGCCGTATTCGACCCAGCATCTAGGGATCACAATTATAAATCTACAGTCCCCCGCTCTACCAACTGAGCTATCGCATGATGGATGTAAATGGAAAGGACAATCGACAAAACCTTGACTAAAATAAACAGCAGTGAACGTAATAAAAATGCTTCGAGCCGTATTCGAACAAGTGACCTAGGGATCACAGTTATAAATCTACAGTCTTCAAGGAAAGCATATTCCATGTAACCTTGCCCAAAATAAGCAGAAGTGCACGTAAAAGAATCCTTCGAGCCGTATTCGAACCAGCGACCTAGGGATCACAGTTATAAATCTACAGTCCCCCGCTCTACCAACTGAGCTATCGAAGGATGGATGTACATTAAAAGGACAATCAACGTAACCTTGCCCAAAATAAACAGCAGTGAACGTAATAAAAATGCTTCGAGCCGTATTCGAACAAGTGACCTAGGGATCACAGTTATAAATTTACAGTCTTCAAGGAAAGCATATTCCATGTAACCTTGCCCAAAATAAGCAGAAGTGCACGTAAAAGAATCCTTCGAGCCGTATTCGAACCAGCGACCTAGGGATCACAGTTATAAATCTACAGTCCCCCGCTCTACCAACTGAGCTATCGAAGGATGGATGTACATTAAAAGGGCAATCAACGTAACCTTGACCAAAATAAACAGCAGTGAACGTAAAAAAATACTTCGAGCCAGATTCGAACCAGCGACCTAGGGATCACAATTATAAATCTACAGTCCCCCGCTCTACAAAACTGAGCTATCGAAGGTTGGATGAGCATTGAAAGGGCAATCAACGTAACCTTGACCAAAATAAACAGCAGTGAACGTAAAAAATCCTTCGAGCCGGATTCGAACCTGCGACCTAGGGATCTTAATTATAAATCTACAGTCCCCCGCTATACAAAACTGAGCTATCGAAGGATGGATGTACATGGAAAGGACAATCAACGTAACCTTGCCCAAAATAAACAGCAAGCCACCTAAAAACATTGTTCGAGCCGGATTCAAACCAGCAACCTTCGGATCACAATTATATATCTACAGTCTCCAAGGAAAGGACATTCCATGTAACCTTGCCCATAATAAACAGCAGTGAACGTAAAACATCCTTCAAGCCGGATTTTAACCAGCGACCTAGAGATCCCAGTCATAAATATACAGTCTCCAAGGAAAGGACATTTCATGTAACCTTGCCCAAAATAAACAGCAGTGCACGTAAAACAATCCTTCGAGCCGGATTCGAACCAGCGACCTAGGGATCACAGTTATAAATCTACAGTCCCCCGCTCTACCAAATGAGCTATCGAAGGATGGATGTACATTGAAAGGACAATCAACGTAACCTTGCCCAAAATAAACAGCAGTGAACGTAAAAAAATCCTTCGAGCCGGATTCGAACCAGCGACCTAGGGATCACAATTATAAATCTACAGTCCCCCGCTCTACCAACTGAGCTATCGAAGGATGGATGAGCATTGACAGGGCAATCAACGTAACCTTGACCAAAATAAACAGCAGTAAACGTAAAAAATTCTTCGAGCCGGATTCGAACCAGCAACCTAGGATCAATCTCCAAGAAAATGAAATTCCATGTAACATTGCCCAACGTAAAGCGTATGTATAAAGCATCCTTTGAGCCGGATTCGAACCAGCGAATGAGGGATCACAATTGTAAATCTACAGCCCCCCGCTCTACCAACTGAGCTATCGAAGGATGGATGTACATTGAAAGGACAATCAACGTGACCTTGCCCAAAATAAAAAAGCAGTGCATTTAAAAAAATTCTTCGAGCCGGATTCGAACCAGCGACCAAGGGATCACAATTATAAATCTACAGTCCCCCGTTCTACCAACTGAGCTATCGAAGGATGGATGTCCATGGAAAGGACAATCAACGTAACCTTGACCAAAATAAACAGCAGTGCACATAAAAAATCCTTCAAGCCGGATTTTAACCAGCGACCTAGAGATCACAGTCATAAATCTACAGTCTCCAAGGAAAGGACATTTCATGTAACCTTGCCCATAATAAACAGCAGTGCACGTAAAAAAATACTTCGAGCCGGATTCGAACCAGCGACCTAGGGATCACATATATAAATCTACAGTCCCCCGCTCTATCAATTGAGCTATCGAAGGATGGATGTATATTGAAAGGACAATCAACGTAAACTTGGCCAAAATAAAAAAGCAGTGCACCTAAAAAAAAATTTCGAGCCGGATTCGAACCAGCGATTTAGGGATCACAATTATAAATCTACAGTCCCCCGCTCTACCAACTGAGCTATCGCATGATGGATGTACATGGAAGGAACAATCAACGTAACCTTGCCCAAAATAAACAGCAGTGAACATAAAAAAATCCTTCGAGCCGGATTCGAACCAGCGACCTAGGGATCACAATTATAAATCTACAGTCCCCCGCTTTACCAACTGTGCTATCGAAGGATGGATGTACATGGAAAGGACAATTAATGTAAACTTGCCCAAAATAAACAGTATTGCACGTAAAAAAATCCTTCGAGCAGGATTCGAACCAGGGACCTAGAGATCCCAATTTTAAATCTACAGTCCTCCGCTCTACCAACTGAGCTATCGAAGGATGGATGTACATTAAAAGGACAATCAACGTAATCTTACCAAAAATAAAAAAAGCAGTGCACCTAAAAAAATTTCTTCGAGCAGGATTCGAACCAACGATTTAGGGATCACAGTTATACATCTACAGTCTCCAAGAAAAGGACATTCCATGTAATCTGTCCAAAATAAACAGCAACTCACGTAAATAAATTCTTCGAGCCGTATTCGACCCAGCATCTAGGGATCACAATTATATATCTACAGTCCCCCGCTCTACCAACTGAGCTATCGCATGATGGATGTAAATGGAAAGGACAATCGACAAAACCTTGACTAAAATAAACAGCAGTGAACGTAATAAAAATGCTTCGAGCCGTATTCGAACAAGTGACCTAGGGATCACAGTTATAAATCTACAGTCTTCAAGGAAAGCATATTCCATGTAACCTTGCCCAAAATAAGCAGAAGTGCACGTAAAAGAATCCTTCGAGCCGTATTCGAACCAGCGACCTAGGGATCACAGTTATAAATCTACAGTCCCCCGCTCTACCAACTGAGCTATCGAAGGATGGATGTACATTAAAAGGACAATCAACGTAACCTTGCCCAAAATAAACAGCAGTGAACGTAATAAAAATGCTTCGAGCCGTATTCGAACAAGTGACCTAGGGATCACAGTTATAAATCTACAGTCTTCAAGGAAAGCATATTCCATGTAACCTTGCCCAAAATAAGCAGAAGTGCACGTAAAAGAATCCTTCGAGCCGTATTCGAACCAGCGACCTAGGGATCACAGTTATAAATCTACAGTCCCCCGCTCTACCAACTGAGCTATCGAAGGATGGATGTACATTAAAAGGGCAATCAACGTAACCTTGACCAAAATAAACAGCAGTGAACGTAAAAAAATACTTCGAGCCGTATTCGAACCAGCGACCTAGGGATCACAGTTATAAATCTACAGTCCCCCGCTCTACCAACTGAGCTATCGAAGGATGGATGTATATTGAAAGGACAATCAACGTAAACTTGGCCAAAATAAAAAAGCAGTGCACCTAAAAAAAAATTTCGAGCCGGATTCGAACCAGCGATTTAGGGATCACAATTATAAATCTACAGTCCCCCGTTCTACAAACTGAGCTATCGAAGGATGGATGTCCATGGAAAGGACAATCAACGTAACCTTGAGCAAAATAAACAGCAGTGCACATAAAAAATCCTTCAAGCCTTATTTTAACCAGCGACCTAGAGATCACAGTCATAAATCTACAGTCTCCAAGGAAAGGACATTTCATGTAACCTTGCCCATAATAAACAGCAGTGCACGTAAAAAAATACTTCGAGCCGGATTCGAACCAGCGACCTAGGGATCACAATTATAAATCTACAGTCCCCCGTTCTACCAACTGAGCTATCGAAGGATGGATGTCCATGGAAAGGACAATCAACGTAACCTTGACCAAAATAAACAGCAGTGCACATAAAAAATCCTTCAAGCCGGATTTTAACCAGCGACCTAGAGATCACAGTCATAAATCTACAGTCTCCAAGGAAAGGACATTTCATGTAACCTTGCCCAAAATAAACAGCAGTGCACGTAAAACAATCCTTCGAGCCGGATTCGAACCAGCGACCTAGGGATCACAGTTATAAATCTACAGTCCCCCGCTCTACCAACTGAGCTATCGAAGGATGGATGTACATTGAAAGGACAATCAACGTAACCTTGCCCAAAATAAACAGCAGTGAACGTAAAAAAATCCTTCGAGCCGGATTCGAACCAGCGACCTAGGGATCACAATTATAAATCTACAGACCCCCGCTCTACCAACTGAGCTATCGAAGGATGGATGAGCATTGAAAGGGCAATCAACGTAACCTTGACCAAAAAAAACAGCAGTGAACGTAAAAAATTTTTCGAGCCGGATTCGAACCAGCAACCTAGGATCAGTCTCCAAGAAAATGAAATTCCATGTAACATTGCCCAACGTAAAGCGCATGTATAAAACATCCTTTGAGCCGGATTCGAACCAGCGAATGAGGGATCACAATTGTAAATCTACAGCCCCCCGCTCTACCAACTGAGCTATCGAAGGATGGATGTACATTGAAAGGACAATCAACGTGACCTTGCCCAAAATAAAAAAGCAGTGCATTTAAAAAAATTCTTCGAGCCGGATTCGAACCAGCGACCTAGGGATCACAATTATAAATCTACAGTCCCCCGCTCTACCAATTGAGCTATCGAAGGATGGATGTACATGGAAAGGACAATCAACGTAACCTTGCCCAAAATAAACAGCAGTGAACGTAAAAAATCCTTCGAGCCGGATTCGAACCAGCGAGCTAGGGATCACAATTATAAATCTACAGCCCACCGCTCTACAAAACTGAGCTATCGAAGGATGGATGTACATGGAAAGGACAATCAACGTAACCTTGCCCAAAATAAACAGCAAGGCACCTAAAAACATTTTTCGAGCCGGATTCAAACCAGCAACCTTCGGATCACAATCATAAATCTACAGCCCCCCGCTCTACCAACTGGGCTATCGAAGGATGGATATACATTGAAAGGACAATCAACGTAACCTTGCCCAAAATAAATCTAAAGTCTCCAAGGAAAGGACATTCCATGTAACCTTCCCTAAAATAAACAGCAGTGCACGTAACAAAATCATTGGAGAGGGATTCGAACCAGCGACCAAGGGATCACAATTATAAATCTACAGTCCCCCGTTCTACCAACTGAGCTTTCGAAGGATGGATGTCCATGGAAAGGACAATCAACGTAACCTTGACCAAAATAAACAGCAGTGCACATAAAAAATCCTTCAAGCCGGATTTTAATCAGCGACCTAGAGATCCCAGTCATAAATCTACAGTCTCCAAGGAAAGGACATTTCATGTAACCTTGCCCAAAATAAACAGCAGTGCACGTAAAACAATCCTTCGAGCCGGATTCGAACCAGCGACCTAGGGATCACAGTTATAAATCTACAGTCCCCCGCTCTACCAACTGAGCTATCGAAGGATGGATGTACATTAAAAGGACAATCAACGTAACCTTGCCCAAAATAAACAGCAGTGAACGTAAAAAATTCTTCGAGCCGGATTCGAACCAGCGACCTATGGATCACAATTATAAATCTACAGTCCCCCGCTCTACCAACTGAGCTATCGAAGGTTGGATGAGCATTGAAAGGGCAATCAACGTAACCTTGACCAAAATAAACAGCAGTGAACGTAAAAAAATACTTCGAGCCAGATTCGAACCAGCGACCTAGGGATCACAATTATAAATCTACAGTCCCCCGCTCTACAAAACTGAGCTATCGAAGGTTGGATGAGCATTGAAAGGGCAATCAACGTAACCTTGACCAAAATAAACAGCAGTGAACGTAAAAAATCCTTCGAGCCGGATTCGAACCAGCGACCTAGGGATCACAATTATAAATCTACAGTCCCCCGCTATACAAAACTGAGCTATCGAAGGATGCATGTACATGGAAAGGACAATCAACGTAACCTTGCCCAAAATAAACAGCAAGGCACCTAAAAACATTGTTCGAGCCGGATTCAAACCAGCAACCTTCGGATCACAATTATATATCTACAGTCTCCAAGGAAAGGACATTCCATGTAACCTTGCCAAAAATAAACAGCAGTGCACGTAAAACAATCCTTCGAGCCGGATTCGAACCAGCGACCTAGGGATCACAATTATAAATCTACAGTCCCCCGCTCTACCAACTGAGCTATCGAAGGATGGATGTACATTAAAAGGACAATCAACGTAACCTTGCCCAAAATAAACAGCAGTGAACGTAAAAAATTCTTCGAGCCGGATTCGAACCAGCGACCAAGGGATCACAATTATAAATCTACAGTCCCCCGCTCTACCAACTGAGCTATCGAAGGTTGGATGAGCATTGAAAGGGCAATCAACGTAACCTTGACCAAAATAAACAGCAGTGAACGTAAAAAAATACTTCGAGCCAGATTCGAACCAGCGACCTAGGGATCACAATTATAAATCTACAGTCCCCCGCTCTACAAAACTGAGCTATCGAAGGTTGGATGAGCATTGAAAGGGCAATCAACGTAACCTTGACCAAAATAAACAGCAGTGAACGTAAAAAATCCTTCGAGCCGGATTCGAACCTGCAACCTAGGGATCTTAATTATAAATCTACAGTCTCCCGCTATACAAAACTGAGCTATCGAAGGATGGATGTACATGGAAAGGACAATCAACGTAACCTTGCCCAAAATAAACAGAAAGGCACCTAAAAACATTGTTCGAGCCGGATTCAAACCAGCAACCTTCGGATCACAATTATATATTTACAGTCTCCAAGGAAAGGACATTCCATGTAACCTTGCCCATAATAAACAGCAGTGAACGTAAAACATCCTTCAAGCCGGATTTTAACCAGCGACCTAGAGATCCCAGTCATAAATATACAGTCTCCAAGGAAAGGACATTTCATGTAACCTTGCCCAAAATAAACAGCAGTGCACGTAAAAATATCCTTCGAGACGGATTCGAACCAGCGACCTAGGGATCACAGTTATAAATCTACAGTCCCCCGCTCTACCAACTGAGCTATCGAAGGATGGATGTACATTGAAAGGACAATCAACGTAACCTTGCCCAAAATAAACAGCAGTGAACGTAAAAAATTCTTCGAGCCGGATTCGAACCAGCGACCTAGGGATCACAATTATAAATCTACAGTCCCCCGCTCTACCAACTGAGCTATCGAAGGTTGGATGAGCATTGAAAGGGCAGTCAACGTAACCTTGACCAAAATAAACTGCAGTGAACGTAAAAAAATACTTCGAGCCAGATTCGAACCAGCGACCTAGGGATCACAATTATAAATCTACAGTCCCCCGCTCTACAAAACTTAGCTATCGAAGGTTGGATGAGCATTGAAAGGGCAATCAACGTAACCTTGACCAAAATAAACAGCAGTGAACGTAAAAAATACTTCGAGCCAGATTCGAACCAGCGACCTAGGGATCACAATTATAAATCTACAGTCCCCCGTTCTACCAACTGAGCTATCGAAGGATGGATGTCCATGGAAAGGACAATCAACGTAACCTTGCCCAAAATAAACAACAGTGCACATAAAAAATACTTCAAGCCGGATTTTAACCAGCGACCTAGAGATCACAGTCATAAATCTACAGTCTCCAAGGAAAGGACATTTCATGTAACCTTGCCCAAAATAAACAGCAGTGCACGTAAAACAATCCTTCGAGCCGGATTCGAACCAGCGACCTAGGGATCACAGTTATAAATCTACAGTCCCCCGCTCTACCAACTGAGCTATCGAAGGATGGATGTACATTGAAAGGACAATCAACGTAACCTTGCCCAAAATAAACAGCAGTGAACGTAAAAAAATCCTTCGAGCCGGATTCGAACCAGCGACCTAGGGATCACAATTATAAATCTACAGTCCCCCGCTCTACCAACTGAGCTATCGAAGGATGGATGAGCATTGAAAGGGCAATCAACGTAACCTTGACCAAAATAAACAGCAGTAAACGTAAAAAATTCTTCGAGCCGGATTCGAACCAGCAACCTAGGATCAATCTCCAAGAAAATGAAATTCCATGTAACATTGCCCAACGTAAAGCGCATGTATAAAGCATCCTTTGAGCCGGATTCGAACCAGCGAATGAGGGATCACAATTGTAAATCTACAGCCCCCCGCTCTACCAACTGAGCTATCGAAGTATGGATGTACATTGAAAGGACAATCAACGTGACCTTGCCCAAAATAAAAAAGCAGTGCATTTAAAAAAAGTCTTCGAGCCGGATTCGAACCAGCGACCAAGGGATCACAATTATAAATCTACAGTCCCCCGTTCTACCAACTGAGCTATCGAAGGATGGATGTCCATGGAAAGGACAATCAACGTAACCTTGACCAAAATAAACAGCAGTGCACATAAAAAATCCTTCAAGCCGGATTTTAACCAGCGACCTAGAGATCACAGTCATAAATCTACAGTCTCCAAGGAAAGGACATTTCATGTAACCTTGCCCATAATAAACAGCAGTGCACGTAAAAAAATACTTCGAGCCGGATTCGAACCAGCGACCTAGGGATCACAATTATAAATCTACAGTCCCCCGCTCTACCAATTGAGCTATCGAAGGATGGATGTATATTGAAAGGACAATCAACGTAAACTTGGCCAAAATAAAAAAGCAGTGCACCTAAAAAAAAATTTCAAGCCGGATTCGAACCAGCGATTTAGGGATCACAATTATAAATCTACAGTCCCCCGCTCTACCAACTGAGCTATCGCATGATGGATGTACATGGAAGGAACAATCAACGTAACCTTGCCCAAAATAAACAGCAGTGAACATAAAAAAATCCTTCGAGCCGGATTCAAACCAGCGACCTAGGGATCACAATTATAAATCTACAGTCCCCCGCTATACAAAACTGAGCTATCGAAGGATGGATGTACATGGAAAGGACAATCAACGTAACCTTGCCCAAAATAAACAGCAAGGCACCTAAAAACATTGTTCGAGCCGGATTCAAACCAGCAACCTTCGGATCACAATTATATATCTACAGTCTCCAAGGAAAGGACATTCCATGTAACCTTGCCAAAAATAAACAGCAGTGCACGTAAAACAATCCTTCGAGCCGGATTCGAACCAGCGACCTAGGGATCACAATTATAAATCTACAGTCCCCCGCTCTACCAACTGAGCTATCGAAGGATGGATGTACATTAAAAGGACAATCAACGTAACCTTGCCCAAAAAAAAAAGCAGTGAACGTAAAAAATTCTTCGAGCCGGATTCGAACCAGCGACCTAGGGATCACAGTTATAAATCTACAGTCCCCCGCTCTACCAACTGAGCTATCGAAGGATGGATGTACATTAAAAGGACAATCAACGTAACCTTGCCCAAAATAAACAGCAGTGAACGTAATAAAAATGCTTCGAGCCGTATTCGAACAAGTGACCTAGGGATCACAGTTATAAATTTACAGTCTTCAAGGAAAGCATATTCCATGTAACCTTGCCCAAAATAAGCAGAAGTGCACGTAAAAGAATCCTTCGAGCCGTATTCGAACCAGCGACCTAGGGATCACAGTTATAAATCTACAGTCCCCCGCTCTACCAACTGAGCTATCGAAGGATGGATGTACATTAAAAGGGCAATCAACGTAACCTTGACCAAAATAAACAGCAGTGAACGTAAAAAAATACTTCGAGCCAGATTCGAACCAGCGACCTAGGGATCACAATTATAAATCTACAGTCCCCCGCTCTACAAAACTGAGCTATCGAAGGTTGGATGAGCATTGAAAGGGCAATCAACGTAACCTTGACCAAAATAAACAGCAGTGAACGTAAAAAATCCTTCGAGCCGGATTCGAACCTGCGACCTAGGGATCTTAATTATAAATCTACAGTCCCCCGCTATACAAAACTGAGCTATCGAAGGATGGATGTACATGGAAAGGACAATCAACGTAACCTTGCCCAAAATAAACAGCAAGCCACCTAAAAACATTGTTCGAGCCGGATTCAAACCAGCAACCTTCGGATCACAATTATATATCTACAGTCTCCAAGGAAAGGACATTCCATGTAACCTTGCCCATAATAAACAGCAGTGAACGTAAAACATCCTTCAAGCCGGATTTTAACCAGCGACCTAGAGATCCCAGTCATAAATATACAGTCTCCAAGGAAAGGACATTTCATGTAACCTTGCCCAAAATAAACAGCAGTGCACGTAAAACAATCCTTCGAGCCGGATTCGAACCAGCGACCTAGGGATCACAGTTATAAATCTACAGTCCCCCGCTCTACCAAATGAGCTATCGAAGGATGGATGTACATTGAAAGGACAATCAACGTAACCTTGCCCAAAATAAACAGCAGTGAACGTAAAAAAATCCTTCGAGCCGGATTCGAACCAGCGACCTAGGGATCACAATTATAAATCTACAGTCCCCCGCTCTACCAACTGAGCTATCGAAGGATGGATGAGCATTGACAGGGCAATCAACGTAACCTTGACCAAAATAAACAGCAGTAAACGTAAAAAATTCTTCGAGCCGGATTCGAACCAGCAACCTAGGATCAATCTCCAAGAAAATGAAATTCCATGTAACATTGCCCAACGTAAAGCGTATGTATAAAGCATCCTTTGAGCCGGATTCGAACCAGCGAATGAGGGATCACAATTGTAAATCTACAGCCCCCCGCTCTACCAACTGAGCTATCGAAGGATGGATGTACATTGAAAGGACAATCAACGTGACCTTGCCCAAAATAAAAAAGCAGTGCATTTAAAAAAAGTCTTCGAGCCGGATTCGAACCAGCGACCAAGGGATCACAATTATAAATCTACAGTCCCCCGTTCTACCAACTGAGCTATCGAAGGATGGATGTCCATGGAAAGGACAATCAACGTAACCTTGACCAAAATAAACAGCAGTGCACATAAAAAATCCTTCAAGCCGGATTTTAACCAGCGACCTAGAGATCACAGTCATAAATCTACAGTCTCCAAGGAAAGGACATTTCATGTAACCTTGCCCATAATAAACAGCAGTGCACGTAAAAAAATACTTCGAGCCGGATTCGAACCAGCGACCTAGGGATCACATATATAAATCTACAGTCCCCCGCTCTATCAATTGAGCTATCGAAGGATGGATGTATATTGAAAGGACAATCAACGTAAACTTGGCCAAAATAAAAAAGCAGTGCACCTAAAAAAAAATTTCGAGCCGGATTCGAACCAGCGATTTAGGGATCACAATTATAAATCTACAGTCCCCCGCTCTACCAACTGAGCTATCGCATGATGGATGTACATGGAAGGAACAATCAACGTAACCTTGCCCAAAATAAACAGCAGTGAACATAAAAAAATCCTTCGAGCCAGATTCGAACCAGCGACCTAGGGATCACAATTATAAATCTACAGTCCCCCGCTTTACCAACTGTGCTATCGAAGGATGGATGTACATGGAAAGGACAATTAATGTAAACTTGCCCAAAATAAACAGTATTGCACGTAAAAAAATCCTTCGAGCAGGATTCGAACCAGCGACCTAGAGATCCCAATTATAAATCTACAGTCCTCCGCTCTACCAACTGAGCTATCGAAGGATGGATGTACATTAAAAGGACAATCAACGTAATCTTACCAAAAATAAAAAAAGCAGTGCACCTAAAAAAATTTCTTCGAGCAGGATTCGAACCAACGATTTAGGGATCACAGTTATACATCTACAGTCTCCAAGAAAAGGACATTCCATGTAATCTGTCCAAAATAAACAGCAACTCACGTAAATAAATTCTTCGAGCCGTATTCGACCCAGCATCTAGGGATCACAATTATAAATTTACAGTCCCCCGCTCTACCAACTGAGCTATCGCATGATGGATGTAAATGGAAAGGACAATCGACAAAACCTTGACTAAAATAAACAGCAGTGAACGTAATAAAAATGCTTCGAGCCGTATTCGAACAAGTGACCTAGGGATCACAGTTATAAATCTACAGTCTTCAAGGAAAGCATATTCCATGTAACCTTGCCCAAAATAAGCAGAAGTGCACGTAAAAGAATCCTTCGAGCCGTATTCGAACCAGCGACCTAGGGATCACAGTTATAAATCTACAGTCCCCCGCTCTACCAACTGAGCTATCGAAGGATGGATGTACATTAAAAGGACAATCAACGTAACCTTGCCCAAAATAAACAGCAGTGAACGTAATAAAAATGCTTCGAGCCGTATTCGAACAAGTGACCTAGGGATCACAGTTATAAATCTACAGTCTTCAAGGAAAGCATATTTTATGTAACCTTGCCCAAAATAAGCAGAAGTGCACGTAAAAGAATCCTTCGAGCCGTATTCGAACCAGCGACCTAGGGATCACAGTTATAAATCTACAGTCCCCCGCTCTACCAACTGAGCTATCGAAGGATGGATGTACATTAAAAGGGCAATCAACGTAACCTTGACCAAAATAAACAGCAGTGAACGTAAAAAAATACTTCGAGCCAGATTCGAACCAGCGACCTAGGGATCACAATTATAAATCTACAGTCCCCCGCTCTACAAAACTGAGCTATCGAAGGTTGGATGAGCATTGAAAGGGCAATCAACGTAACCTTGACCAAAATAAACAGCAGTGAACGTAAAAAATCCTTCGAGCCGGATTCGAACCTGCGACCTAGGGATCTTAATTATAAATCTACAGTCCCCCGCTATACAAAACTGAGCTATCGAAGGATGGATGTACATGGAAAGGACAATCAACGTAACCTTGCCCAAAATAAACAGCAAGCCACCTAAAAACATTGTTCGAGCCGGATTCAAACCAGCAACCTTCGGATCACAATTATATATCTACAGTCTCCAAGGAAAGGACATTCCATGTAACCTTGCCCATAATAAACAGCAGTGAACGTAAAACATCCTTCAAGCCGGATTTTAACCAGCGACCTAGAGATCCCAGTCATAAATATACAGTCTCCAAGGAAAGGACATTTCATGTAACCTTGCCCAAAATAAACAGCAGTGCACGTAAAACAATCCTTCGAGCCGGATTCGAACCAGCGACCTAGGGATCACAGTTATAAATCTACAGTCCCCCGCTCTACCAAATGAGCTATCGAAGGATGGATGTACATTGAAAGGACAATCAACGTAACCTTGCCCAAAATAAACAGCAGTGAACGTAAAAAAATCCTTCGAGCCGGATTCGAACCAGCGACCTAGGGATCACAATTATAAATCTACAGTCCCCCGCTCTACCAACTGAGCTATCGAAGGATGGATGAGCATTGACAGGGCAATCAACGTAACCTTGACCAAAATAAACAGCAGTAAACGTAAAAAATTCTTCGAGCCGGATTCGAACCAGCAACCTAGGATCAATCTCCAAGAAAATGAAATTCCATGTAACATTGCCCAACGTAAAGCGTATGTATAAAGCATCCTTTGAGCCGGATTCGAACCAGCGAATGAGAGATCACAATTGTAAATCTACAGCCCCCCGCTCTACCAACTGAGCTATCGAAGGATGGATGTACATTGAAAGGACAATCAACGTGACCTTGCCCAAAATAAAAAAGCAGTGCATTTAAAAAAAGTCTTCGAGCCGGATTCGAACCAGCGACCAAGGGATCACAATTATAAATCTACAGTCCCCCGTTCTACCAACTGAGCTATCGAAGGATGGATGTCCATGGAAAGGACAATCAACGTAACCTTGACCAAAATAAACAGCAGTGCACATAAAAAATCCTTCAAGCCGGATTTTAACCAGCGACCTAGAGATCACAGTCATAAATCTACAGTCTCCAAGGAAAGGACATTTCATGTAACCTTGCCCATAATAAACAGCAGTGCACGTAAAAAAATACTTCGAGCCGGATTCGAACCAGCGACCTAGGGATCACAATTATAAATCTACAGTCCCCCGCTCTACCAATTGAGCTATCGAAGGATGGATGTATATTGAAAGGACAATCAACGTAAACTTGGCCAAAATAAAAAAGCAGTGCACCTAAAAAAAAATTTCGAGCCGGATTCGAACCAGCGATTTAGGGATCACAATTATAAATCTACAGTCCCCCGCTCTACCAACTGAGCTATCGCATGATGGATGTACATGGAAGGAACAATCAACGTAACCTTGCCCAAAATAAACAGCAGTGAACATAAAAAAATCCTTCGAGCCGGATTCGAACCAGCGACCTAGGGATCACAATTATAAATCTACAGTCCCCCGCTATACAAAACTGAGCTATCGAAGGATGGATGTACATGGAAAGGACAATCAACGTAACCTTGCCCAAAATAAACAGCAAGGCACCTAAAAACATTGTTCGAGCCGGATTCAAACCAGCAACCTTCGGATCACAATTATATATCTACAGTCTCCAAGGAAAGGACATTCCATGTAACCTTGCCAAAAATAAACAGCAGTGCACGTAAAACAATCCTTCGAGCCGGATTCGAACCAGCGACCTAGGGATCACAATTATAAATCTACAGTCCCCCGCTCTACCAAATGAGCTATCGAAGGATGGATGTACATTGAAAGGACAATCAACGTAACCTTGCCCAAAATAAACAGCAGTGAACGTAAAAAAATCCTTCGAGCCGGATTCGAACCAGCGACCTAGGGATCACAATTATAAATCTACAGTCCCCCGCTCTACCAACTGAGCTATCGAAGGATGGATGAGCATTGACAGGGCAATCAACGTAACCTTGACCAAAATAAACAGCAGTAAACGTAAAAAATTCTTCGAGCCGGATTCGAACCAGAAACCTAGGATCAATCTCCAAGAAAATGAAATTCCATGTAACATTGCCCAACGTAAAGCGTATGTATAAAGCATCCTTTGAGCCGGATTCGAACCAGCGAATGAGGGATCACAATTGTAAATCTACAGCCCCCCGCTCTACCAACTGAGCTATCGAAGGATGGATGTACATTGAAAGGACAATCAACGTGACCTTGCCCAAAATAAAAAAGCAGTGCATTTAAAAAAAGTCTTCGAGCCGGATTCGAACCAGCGACCAAGGGATCACAATTATAAATCTACAGTCCCCCGTTCTACCAACTGAGCTATCGAAGGATGGATGTCCATGGAAAGGACAATCAACGTAACCTTGACCAAAAAAAAAAACAGCAGTGCACATAAAAAATCCTTCAAGCCGGATTTTAACCAGCGACCTAGAGATCACAGTCATAAATCTACAGTCTCCAAGGAAAGGACATTTCATGTAACCTTGCCCATAATAAACAGCAGTGCACGTAAAAAAATACTTCGAGCCGGATTCGAACCAGCGACCTAGGGATCACAATTATAAATCTACAGTCCCCCGCTCTATCAATTGAGCTATCGAAGGATGGATGTATATTGAAAGGACAATCAACGTAAACTTGGCCAAAATAAAAAAGCAGTGCACCTAAAAAAAAATTTCGAGCCGGATTCGAACCAGCGATTTAGGGATCACAATTATAAATCTACAGTCCCCCGCTCTACCAACTGAGCTATCGCATGATGGATGTACATGGAAAGGACAATCAACGTAACCTTGACCAAAATAAACAGCAGTGCACATAAAAAATCCTTCAAGCCTTATTTTAACCAGCGACCTAGAGATCACAGTCATAAATCTACAGTCTCCAAGGAAAGGACATTTCATGTAACCTTGCCCATAATAAACAGCAGTGCACGTAAAAAAATACTTCGAGCCGGATTCGAACCAGCGACCTAGGGATCACAATTATAAATCTACAGTCCCCCGCTCTACCAATTGAGCTATCGAAGGATGGATGTATATTGAAAGGACAATCAACGTAAACTTGGCCAAAATAAAAAAGCAGTGCACCTAAAAAAAAATTTCGAGCCGGATTCGAACCAGCGATTTAGGGATCACAATTATAAATCTACAGTCCCCCGCTCTACCAACTGAGCTATCGCATGATGGATGTACATGGAAGGAACAATCAACGTAACCTTGCCCAAAATAAACAGCAGTGAACATAAAAAAATCCTTCGAGCCGGATTCGAACCAGCGACCTAGGGATCACAATTATAAATCTACAGTCCCCCGCTATACAAAACTGAGCTATCGAAGGATGGATGTACATGGAAAGGACAATCAACGTAACCTTGCCCAAAATAAACAGCAAGGCACCTAAAAACATTGTTCGAGCCGGATTCAAACCAGCAACCTTCGGATCACAATTATATATCTACAGTCTCCAAGGAAAGGACATTCCATGTAACCTTGCCAAAAATAAACAGCAGTGCACGTAAAACAATCCTTCGAGCCGGATTCGAACCAGCGACCTAGGGATCACAATTATAAATCTACAGTCCCCCGCTCTACCAAATGAGCTATCGAAGGATGGATGTACATTGAAAGGACAATCAACGTAACCTTGCCCAAAATAAACAGCAGTGAACGTAAAAAAATCCTTCGAGCCGGATTCGAACCAGCGACCTAGGGATCACAATTATAAATCTACAGTCCCCCGCTCTACCAACTGAGCTATCGAAGGATGGATGAGCATTGACAGGGCAATCAACGTAACCTTGACCAAAATAAACAGCAGTAAACGTAAAAAATTCTTCGAGCCGGATTCGAACCAGAAACCTAGGATCAATCTCCAAGAAAATGAAATTCCATGTAACATTGCCCAACGTAAAGCGTATGTATAAAGCATCCTTTGAGCCGGATTCGAACCAGCGAATGAGGGATCACAATTGTAAATCTACAGCCCCCCGCTCTACCAACTGAGCTATCGAAGGATGGATGTACATTGAAAGGACAATCAACGTGACCTTGCCCAAAATAAAAAAGCAGTGCATTTAAAAAAAGTCTTCGAGCCGGATTCGAACCAGCGACCAAGGGATCACAATTATAAATCTACAGTCCCCCGTTCTACCAACTGAGCTATCGAAGGATGGATGTCCATGGAAAGGACAATCAACGTAACCTTGACCAAAAAAAAAAACAGCAGTGCACATAAAAAATCCTTCAAGCCGGATTTTAACCAGCGACCTAGAGATCACAGTCATAAATCTACAGTCTCCAAGGAAAGGACATTTCATGTAACCTTGCCCATAATAAACAGCAGTGCACGTAAAAAAATACTTCGAGCCGGATTCGAACCAGCGACCTAGGGATCACAATTATAAATCTACAGTCCCCCGCTCTATCAATTGAGCTATCGAAGGATGGATGTATATTGAAAGGACAATCAACGTAAACTTGGCCAAAATAAAAAAGCAGTGCACCTAAAAAAAAATTTCGAGCCGGATTCGAACCAGCGATTTAGGGATCACAATTATAAATCTACAGTCCCCCGCTCTACCAACTGAGCTATCGCATGATGGATGTACATGGAAAGGACAATCAACGTAACCTTGACCAAAATAAACAGCAGTGCACATAAAAAATCCTTCAAGCCGGATTTTAACCAGCGACCTAGAGATCACAGTCATAAATCTACAGTCTCCAAGGAAAGGACATTTCATGTAACCTTGCCCATAATAAACAGCAGTGCACGTAAAAAAATACTTCGAGCCGGATTCGAACCAGCGACCTAGGGATCACAATTATAAATCTACAGTCCCCCGCTCTACCAATTGAGCTATCGAAGGATGGATGTATATTGAAAGGACAATCAACGTAAACTTGGCCAAAATAAAAAAGCAGTGCACCTAAAAAAAAATTTCGAGCCGGATTCGAACCAGCGATTTAGGGATCACAATTATAAATCTACAGTCCCCCGCTCTACCAACTGAGCTATCGCATGATGGATGTACATGGAAGGAACAATCAACGTAACCTTGCCCAAAATAAACAGCAGTGAACATAAAAAAATCCTTCGAGCCGGATTCGAACCAGCGACCTAGGGATCACAATTATAAATCTACAGTCCCCCGCTATACAAAACTGAGCTATCGAAGGATGGATGTACATGGAAAGGACAATCAACGTAACCTTGCCCAAAATAAACAGCAAGGCACCTAAAAACATTGTTCGAGCCGGATTCAAACCAGCAACCTTCGGATCACAATTATATATCTACAGTCTCCAAGGAAAGGACATTCCATGTAACCTTGCCAAAAATAAACAGCAGTGCACGTAAAACAATCCTTCGAGCCGGATTCGAACCAGCGACCTAGGGATCACAATTATAAATCTACAGTCCCCCGCTCTACCAAATGAGCTATCGAAGGATGGATGTACATTGAAAGGACAATCAACGTAACCTTGCCCAAAATAAACAGCAGTGAACGTAAAAAAATCCTTCGAGCCGGATTCGAACCAGCGACCTAGGGATCACAATTATAAATCTACAGTCCCCCGCTCTACCAACTGAGCTATCGAAGGATGGATGAGCATTGACAGGGCAATCAACGTAACCTTGACCAAAATAAACAGCAGTAAACGTAAAAAATTCTTCGAGCCGGATTCGAACCAGAAACCTAGGATCAATCTCCAAGAAAATGAAATTCCATGTAACATTGCCCAACGTAAAGCGTATGTATAAAGCATCCTTTGAGCCGGATTCGAACCAGCGAATGAGGGATCACAATTGTAAATCTACAGCCCCCCGCTCTACCAACTGAGCTATCGAAGGATGGATGTACATTGAAAGGACAATCAACGTGACCTTGCCCAAAATAAAAAAGCAGTGCATTTAAAAAAAGTCTTCGAGCCGGATTCGAACCAGCGACCAAGGGATCACAATTATAAATCTACAGTCCCCCGTTCTACCAACTGAGCTATCGAAGGATGGATGTCCATGGAAAGGACAATCAACGTAACCTTGACCAAAAAAAAAAACAGCAGTGCACATAAAAAATCCTTCAAGCCGGATTTTAACCAGCGACCTAGAGATCACAGTCATAAATCTACAGTCTCCAAGGAAAGGACATTTCATGTAACCTTGCCCATAATAAACAGCAGTGCACGTAAAAAAATACTTCGAGCCGGATTCGAACCAGCGACCTAGGGATCACAATTATAAATCTACAGTCCCCCGCTCTATCAATTGAGCTATCGAAGGATGGATGTATATTGAAAGGACAATCAACGTAAACTTGGCCAAAATAAAAAAGCAGTGCACCTAAAAAAAAATTTCGAGCCGGATTCGAACCAGCGATTTAGGGATCACAATTATAAATCTACAGTCCCCCGCTCTACCAACTGAGCTATCGCATGATGGATGTACATGGAAGGAACAATCAACGTAACCTTGCCCAAAATAAACAGCAGTGAACATAAAAAAATCCTTCGAGCCGGATTCGAACCAGCGACCTAGGGATCACAATTATAAATCTACAGTCCCCCGCTTTACCAACTGTGCTATCGAAGGATGGATGTACATGGAATGGACAATTAATGTAAACTTGCCCAAAATAAACAGTATTGCACGTAAAAAAATCCTTCGAGCAGGATTCGAACCAGCGACCTAGAGATCCCAATTATAAATCTACAGTCCTCCGCTCTACCAACTGAGCTATCGAAGGATGGATGTACATTAAAAGGACAATCAACGTAATCTTACCCAAAATAAAAAAAGCAGTGCACCTAAAAAAATTTCTTCGAGCAGGATTCGAACCAACGATTTAGGGATCACAGTTATACATCTACAGTCTCCAAGAAAAGGACATTCCATGTAATCTGTCCAAAATAAACAGCAACTCACGTAAATAAATTCTTCGAGCCGTATTCGACCCAGCATCTAGGGATCACAATTATAAATCTACAGTCCCCCGCTCTACCAACTGAGCTATCGCATGATGGATGTAAATGGAAAGGACAATCGACAAAACCTTGACTAAAATAAACAGCAGTGAACGTAATAAAAATGCTTCGAGCCGTATTCGAACAAGTGACCTAGGGATCACAGTTATAAATCTACAGTCTTCAAGGAAAGCATATTCCATGTAACCTTGCCCAAAATAAGCAGAAGTGCACGTAAAAGAATCCTTCGAGCCGTATTCGAACCAGCGACCTAGGGATCACAGTTATAAATCTACAGTCCCCCGCTCTACCAACTGAGCTATCGAAGGATGGATGTACATTAAAAGGACAATCAACGTAACCTTGCCCAAAATAAACAGCAGTGAACGTAATAAAAATGCTTCGAGCCGTATTCGAACAAGTGACCTAGGGATCACAGTTATAAATCTACAGTCTTCAAGGAAAGCATATTCCATGTAACCTTGCCCAAAATAAGCAGAAGTGCACGTAAAAGAATCCTTCGAGCCGTATTCGAACCAGCGACCTAGGGATCACAGTTATAAATCTACAGTCCCCCGCTCTACCAACTGAGCTATCGAAGGATGGATGTACATTAAAAGGGCAATCAACGTAACCTTGACCAAAATAAACAGCAGTGAACGTAAAAAAATACTTCGAGCCAGATTCGAACCAGCGACCTAGGGATCACAATTATAAATCTACAGTCCCCCGCTCTACAAAACTGAGCTATCGAAGGTTGGATGAGCATTGAAAGGGCAATCAACGTAACCTTGACCAAAATAAACAGCAGTGAACGTAAAAAATCCTTCGAGCCGGATTCGAACCTGCGACCTAGGGATCTTAATTATAAATCTACAGTCCCCCGCTATACAAAACTGAGCTATCGAAGGATGGATGTACATGGAAAGGACAATCAACGTAACCTTGCCCAAAATAAACAGCAAGCCACCTAAAAACATTGTTCGAGCCGGATTCAAACCAGCAACCTTCGGATCACAATTATATATCTACAGTCTCCAAGGAAAGGACATTCCATGTAACCTTGCCCATAATAAACAGCAGTGAACGTAAAACATCCTTCAAGCCGGATTTTAACCAGCGACCTAGAGATCCCAGTCATAAATATACAGTCTCCAAGGAAAGGACATTTCATGTAACCTTGCCCAAAATAAACAGCAGTGCACGTAAAACAATCCTTCGAGCCGGATTCGAACCAGCGACCTAGGGATCACAGTTATAAATCTACAGTCCTCCGCTCTACCAAATGAGCTATCGAAGGATGGATGTACATTGAAAGGACAATCAACGTAACCTTGCCCAAAATAAACAGCAGTGAACGTAAAAAAATCCTTCGAGCCGGATTCGAACCAGCGACCTAGGGATCACAATTATAAATCTACAGTCCCCCGCTCTACCAACTGAGCTATCGAAGGATGGATGAGCATTGACAGGGCAATCAACGTAACCTTGACCAAAATAAACAGCAGTAAACGTAAAAAATTCTTCGAGCCGGATTCGAACCAGCAACCTAGGATCAATCTCCAAGAAAATGAAATTCCATGTAACATTGCCCAACGTAAAGCGTATGTATAAAGCATCCTTTGAGCCGGATTCGAACCAGCGAATGAGGGATCACAATTGTAAATCTACAGCCCCCCGCTCTACCAACTGAGCTATCGAAGGATGGATGTACATTGAAAGGACAATCAACGTGACCTTGCCCAAAATAAAAAAGCAGTGCATTTAAAAAAAGTCTTCGAGCCGGATTCGAACCAGCGACCAAGGGATCACAATTATAAATCTACAGTCCCCCGTTCTACCAACTGAGCTATCGAAGGATGGATGTCCATGGAAAGGACAATCAACGTAACCTTGACCAAAATAAACAGCAGTGCACATAAAAAATCCTTCAAGCCGGATTTTAACCAGCGACCTAGAGATCACAGTCATAAATCTACAGTCTCCAAGGAAAGGACATTTCATGTAACCTTGCCCATAATAAACAGCAGTGCACGTAAAAAAATACTTCGAGCCGGATTCGAACCAGCGACCTAGGGATCACAATTATAAATCTACAGTCCCCCGCTCTACCAATTGAGCTATCGAAGGATGGATGTATATTGAAAGGACAATCAACGTAAACTTGGCCAAAATAAAAAAGCAGTGCACCTAAAAAAAAATTTCGAGCCGGATTCGAACCAGCGATTTAGGGATCACAATTATAAATCTACAGTCCCCCGCTCTACCAACTGAGCTATCGCATGATGGATGTACATGGAAGGAACAATCAACGTAACCTTGCCCAAAATAAACAGCAGTGAACATAAAAAAATCCTTCGAGCCGGATTCGAACCAGCGACCTAGGGATCACAATTATAAATCTACAGTCCCCCGCTATACAAAACTGAGCTATCGAAGGATGGATGTACATGGAAAGGACAATCAACGTAACCTTGCCCAAAATAAACAGCAAGGCACCTAAAAACATTGTTCGAGCCGGATTCAAACCAGCAACCTTCGGATCACAATTATATATCTACAGTCTCCAAGGAAAGGACATTCCATGTAACCTTGCCAAAAATAAACAGCAGTGCACGTAAAACAATCCTTCGAGCCGGATTCGAACCAGCGACCTAGGGATCACAATTATAAATCTACAGTCCCCCGCTCTACCAAATGAGCTATCGAAGGATGGATGTACATTGAAAGGACAATCAACGTAACCTTGCCCAAAATAAACAGCAGTGAACGTAAAAAAATCCTTCGAGCCGGATTCGAACCAGCGACCTAGGGATCACAATTATAAATCTACAGTCCCCCGCTCTACCAACTGAGCTATCGAAGGATGGATGAGCATTGACAGGGCAATCAACGTAACCTTGACCAAAATAAACAGCAGTAAACGTAAAAAATTCTTCGAGCCGGATTCGAACCAGCAACCTAGGATCAATCTCCAAGAAAATGAAATTCCATGTAACATTGCCCAACGTAAAGCGTATGTATAAAGCATCCTTTGAGCCGGATTTGAACCAGCGAATGAGGGATCACAATTGTAAATTTACAGCCCCCCGCTCTACCAACTGAGCTATCGAAGGATGGATGTACATTGAAAGGACAATCAACGTGACCTTGCCCAAAATAAAAAAGCAGTGCATTTAAAAAAAGTCTTCGAGCCGGATTCGAACCAGCGACCAAGGGATCACAATTATAAATCTACAGTCCCCCGTTCTACCAACTGAGCTATCGAAGGATGGATGTCCATGGAAAGGACAATCAACGTAACCTTGACCAAAATAAACAGCAGTGCACATAAAAAATCCTTCAAGCCGGATTTTAACCAGCGACCTAGAGATCACAGTCATAAATCTACAGTCTCCAAGGAAAGGACATTTCATGTAACCTTGCCCATAATAAACAGCAGTGCACGTAAAAAAATACTTCGAGCCGGATTCGAACCAGCGACCTAGGGATCACAATTATAAATCTACAGTCCCCCGCTCTATCAATTGAGCTATCGAAGGATGGATGTATATTGAAAGGACAATCAACGTAAACTTGGCCAAAATAAAAAAGCAGTGCACCTAAAAAAAAATTTCGAGCCGGATTCGAACCAGCGATTTAGGGATCACAATTATAAATCTACAGTTCCCCGCTCTACCAACTGAGCTATCGCATGATGGATGTACATGGAAGGAACAATCAACGTAACCTTGCCCAAAATAAACAGCAGTGAACATAAAAAAATCCTTCGAGCCGGATTCGAACCAGCGACCTAGGGATCACAATTATAAATCTACAGTCCCCCGCTTTACCAACTGTGCTATCGAAGGATGGATGTACATGGAAAGGACAATTAATGTAAACTTGCCCAAAATAAACAGTATTGCACGTAAAAAAATCCTTCGAGCAGGATTCGAACCAGCGACCTAGAGATCCCAATTATAAATCTACAGTCCTCCGCTCTACCAACTGAGCTATCGAAGGATGGATGTACATTAAAAGGACAATCAACGTAATCTTACCCAAAATAAAAAAAGCAGTGCACCTAAAAAAATTTCTTCGAGCAGGATTCGAACCAACGATTTAGGGATCACAGTTATACATCTACAGTCTCCAAGAAAAGGACATTCCATGTAATCTGTCCAAAATAAACAGCAACTCACGTAAATAAATTCTTCGAGCCGTATTCGACCCAGCATCTAGGGATCACAATTATAAATCTACAGTCCCCCGCTCTACCAACTGAGCTATCGCATGATGGATGTAAATGGAAAGGACAATCGACAAAACCTTGACTAAAATAAACAGCAGTGAACGTAATAAAAATGCTTCGAGCCGTATTCGAACAAGTGACCTAGGGATCACAGTTATAAATCTACAGTCTTCAAGGAAAGCATATTCCATGTAACCTTGCCCAAAATAAGCAGAAGTGCACGTAAAAGAATCCTTCGAGCCGTATTCGAACCAGCGACCTAGGGATCACAGTTATAAATCTACAGTCCCCCGCTCTACCAACTGAGCTATCGAAGGATGGATGTACATTAAAAGGACAATCAACGTAACCTTGCCCAAAATAAACAGCAGTGAACGTAATAAAAATGCTTCGAGCCGTATTCGAACAAGTGACCTAGGGATCACAGTTATAAATCTACAGTCTTCACGGAAAGCATATTCCATGTAACCTTGCCCAAAATAAGCAGAAGTGCACGTAAAAGAATCCTTCGAGCCGTATTCGAACCAGCGACCTAGGGATCACAGTTATAAATCTACAGTCCCCCGCTCTACCAACTGAGCTATCGAAGGATGGATGTACATTAAAAGGGCAATCAACGTAACCTTGACCAAAATAAACAGCAGTGAACGTAAAAAAATACTTCGAGCCAGATTCGAACCAGCGACCTAGGGATCACAATTATAAATCTACAGTCCCCCGCTCTACAAAACTGAGCTATCGAAGGTTGGATGAGCATTGAAAGGGCAATCAACGTAACCTTGCCCAAAATAAACAGCAGTGCACATAAAAAATCCTTCAAGCCGGATTTTAACCAGCGACCTAGAGATCACAGTCATAAATCTACAGTCTCCAAGGAAAGGACATTTCATGTAACCTTGCCCAAAATAAACAGCAGTGCACGTAAAACAATCCTTCGAGCCGGATTCGAACCAGCGACCTAGGGATCACAGTTATAAATCTACAGTCCCGCGCTCTACCAACTGAGCTATCGAAGGATGGATGTACATTGAAAGGACAATCAACGTAACCTTGCCCAAAATAAACAGCAGTGAACGTAAAAAATTCCTTCGAGCCGGATTCGAACCAGCGACCTAGGGATCACAATTATAAATCTACAGTCCCCCGCTCTACCAACTGAGCTATCGAAGGATGGATGAGCATTGAAAGGGCAATCAACGTAACCTTGACCAAAATAAGCAGCAGTGAACGTAATAAAAATGCTTCGAGCCGGATTCGAACCAGCCACCTAGGGATCACAATTATAAATCTACAGTCCCCCGCTCTACAAAACTGAGCTATCGAAGGATGGATGTACATTAAAAGGACAATCAACGTAACCTTGCCCAAAATAAAAAGCAAGGCACCTAAAAACATTGTTCGAGCCGGATTCAAACCAGCAACCTTCGGATCACAATTATATATCTACAGTCTCCAAGGAAAGGACATTCCATGTAACCTTGCCCATAATAAACAGCAGTGCACGTAAAAAAATACTTCGAGCCGGATTCGAACCAGCGACCTAGGGATCACAATTATAAATCTACAGTCCCCCGCTCTACCAATTGAGCTATCGAAGGATGGATGTATATGGAAAGGACAATCAACGTAACCTTGCCCAAAATAAACATCAGTGAACGTAAAACATCCTTCGAGCCGGATTCGAACCAGCGACCTAGGGATCACAATTATAAATCTACAGCCCCCCGCTCTACAAAACTGAGCTATCGAAGGATGGATGTACGTGGAAAGGACATTAAACGTAACCTTGCCCAAAATAAACAGCAAGGCACTTAAAAACATTTTTCGAGCCGGATTCAAACCAGCAAACTTCGGATCACAATTATAAATCTACAGCCCCCCGCTCTACCAACTGGGCTATCGAAGGATGGATATGCATTGAAAGGACAATCAACGTAACCTTGCCCAAAATAAATCTATAGTCTCCAAGGAAAGGACTTTCCATGTAACCTTCCCTACAATAAACAGCAGTGCACGTAACAAAATCCTTGGAGACGGATTCGAACCAGCGACAAAGGGATCACAATTATAAATCTACAGTCCCCCGTTCTACCAACTGAGCTATCGAAGGATGGATGTCCATGGAAAGGACAATCAACGTAACCTTGACCAAAATAAACAGCAGTGCACAAAAAAAATCCTTTAAGCCGGATTTTAACCAGCGACCTAGAGATCACAGTCATAAATCTACTGTCTCCAAGGAAAGGACATTTCATGTAACCTTGCCCAAATTAAACAGCAGTGCACGTAAAACAATCCTTCGAGCCGGATTCGAACCAGCGACCTAGGGATCACAGTTATAAATCTACAGTCCCCCGCTCTACCAACTGAGCTATCGAAGGATGGATGTCCATGGAAAGGACAATCAACGTAACCTTGACCAAAATAAACAGCAGTGTACAAAAAAAATCCTTCAAGCCGGATTTTAACCAGCGACCTAGAGATCACAGTCATAAATCTACTGTCTCCAAGGAAAGGACATTTCATGTAACCTTTTCCAAATTTAACAGCAGTGCACGTAAAACAATCCTTCGAGCCGGATTCGAACCAGCGACCTAGGGATCACAGTTATAAATCTACAGTCCCCCGCTCTACCAACTGAGCTATCGAAGGATGGATGTACATTGAAAGGACAATCAACGTAACCTTGCCCAAAATAAACAGCAAGGCACCTAAAAACATTGTTCGAGACGGATTAAAACCAGCAACCTTCGGATCACAATTATATATCTACAGTCTCCAAGGAACGGACATTCCATGTAACCTTGCCCATAATAAACAGCAGTGCACGTAAAAAAATACTTCGAGCCGGATTCGAACCAGCGACCTAGGGATCACAATTATAAATCTACAGTCCCCCGCTCTACCAATTGAGCTATCGAAGGATGGATGTACATGGAAAGGACAATCAACGTAACCTTGCCCAAAATAAACATCAGTGAACGTAAAACATCCTTCGAGCCGGATTCGAACCAGCGACCTAGGGATCACAATTATAAATCTACAGCCCCCCGCTCTACAAAACTGAGCTATCGAAGGATGGATGTACATGGAAAGGACATTAAACGTAACCTTGCCCAAAATAAACAGCAAGGCACTTAAAAACATTTTACGAGCCGGATTCAAACCAGCAAACTTCGGATCACAATTATAAATCTACAGCCCCCCGCTCTACCAACTGGGCTATCGAAGGATGGATATGCATTGAAAGGACAATCAACGTAACCTTGCCCAAAATAAATCTATAGTCTCCAAGGAAAGGACTTTCCATGTAACCTTCCCTACAATAAACAGCAGTGCACGTAACAAAATCCTTGGAGACGGATTCGAACCAGCGACAAAGGGATCACAATTATAAATCTACAGTCCCCCGTTCTACCAACTGAGCTATCGAAGGATGGATGTCCATGGAAAGGACAATCAACGTAACCTTGACCAAAATAAACAGCAGTGCACAAAAAAAATCCTTTAAGCCGGATTTTAACCAGCGACCTAGAGATCACAGTCATAAATCTACTGTCTCCAAGGAAAGGACATTTCATGTAACCTTGCCCAAATTAAACAGCAGTGCACGTAAAACAATCCTTCGAGCCGGATTCGAACCAGCGACCTAGGGATCACAGTTATAAATCTACAGTCCCCCGCTCTACCAACTGAGCTATCGAAGGATGGATGTCCATGGAAAGGACAATCAACGTAACCTTGACCAAAATAAACAGCAGTGTACAAAAAAAATCCTTCAAGCCGGATTTTAACCAGCGACCTAGAGATCACAGTCATAAATCTACTGTCTCCAAGGAAAGGACATTTCATGTAACCTTTTCCAAATTTAACAGCAGTGCACGTAAAACAATCCTTCGAGCCGGATTCGAACCAGCGACCTAGGGATCACAGTTATAAATCTACAGTCCCCCGCTCTACCAACTGAGCTATCGAAGGATGGATGTACATTGAAAGGACAATCAACGTAACCTTGCCCAAAATAAACAGCAAGGCACCTAAAAACATTGTTCGAGACGGATTAAAACCAGCAACCTTCGGATCACAATTATATATCTACAGTCTCCAAGGAACGGACATTCCATGTAACCTTGCCCATAATAAACAGCAGTGCACGTAAAAAAATACTTCGAGCCGGATTCGAACCAGCGACCTAGGGATCACAATTATAAATCTACAGTCCCCCGCTCTACCAATTGAGCTATCGAAGGATGGATGTACATGGAAAGGACAATCAACGTAACCTTGCCCAAAATAAACATCAGTGAACGTAAAACATCCTTCGAGCCGGATTCGAACCAGCGACCTAGGGATCACAATTATAAATCTACAGCCCCCCGCTCTACAAAACTGAGCTATCGAAGGATGGATGTACATGGAAAGGACATTAAACGTAACCTTGCCCAAAATAAACAGCAAGGCACTTAAAAACATTTTACGAGCCGGATTCAAACCAGCAAACTTCGGATCACAATTATAAATCTACAGCCCCCCGCTCTACCAACTGGGCTATCGAAGGATGGATATGCATTGAAAGGACAATCAACGTAACCTTGCCCAAAATAAATCTATAGTCTCCAAGGAAAGGACATTCCATGTAACCTTCCCTTCAATAAACAGCAGTGCACGTAACAAAATCCTTGGAGACGGATTCGAACCAGCGACAAAGGGATCACAATTATAAATCTACAGTCCCCCGTTCTACCAACTGAGCTATCGAAGGATGGATGTCCATGGAAAGGACAATCAACGTAACCTTGACCAAAATAAACAGCAGTGCACATAAAAAATCCTTCGAGCCGGATTCGAACCAGCGACCTAGGGATCACAATTATAAATCTACAGTCCCCCGCTCTACCAACTGAGCTATCGAAGGATGGATGAGCATTGAAAGGGCAATCAACGTAACCTTGACCAAAATAAACAGCAGTAAACGTAAAATATTCTTCGAGCCGGATTCGAACCAGCATCCTAGGATCAATCTCCAAGAAAATGAAATTCCATGTAACATTGCCCAACGTAAAGCGCATGTATAAAACATCCTTTGAGCCGGATTCGAACCAGCGAATGAGGGATCACAATTGTAAATCTACAGCCCCCCGCTCTACCAACTGAGCTATCGAAGGATGGATGTACATTGAAAGGACAATCAACGTGACCTTGCCCAAAATAAAAAAGCAGTGCATTTAAAAAAAGTCTTCGAGCCGGATTCGAACCAGCGACCAAGGGATCACAATTATAAATCTACAGTCCCCCGTTCTACCAACTGGGCTATCGAAGGATGGATGTCCATGGAAAGGACAATCAACGTAACCTTGACCAAAATAAACAGCAGTGCACATAAAAAAATCCTTCAAGCCGGATTTTAACCAGCGACCTAGACATCACAGTCATAAATCTACAGTCTCCAAGGAAAGGACATTTCATGTAACCTTGCCCATAATAAACAGCAGTGCACGTAAAAAAATACTTCGAGCCGGATTCGAACCAGCGACCTAGGGATCACAATTATAAATCTACAGTCCCCCGCTCTACCAATTGAGCTATCGAAGGATGGATGTATATTGAAAGGACAATCAACGTAAACTTGGCCAAAATAAAAAAGCAGTGCACCTAAAAAAAAATTTCGAGCCGGAGTCGAACCAGCAATTTAGGGATCACAATTATAAATCTACAGTCCCCCGCTCTACCAACTGAGCTATCGCATGATGGATGTACATGGAAGGAACAATCAACGTAACCTTGCCCAAAATAAACAGCAGTGAACATAAAAAAATCCTTCGAGCCGGATTCGAACCAGCGACCTGGGGATCACAATTATAAATCTACAGTCCCCCGCTTTACCAACTGTGCTATCGAGGGATGGATGTACGTGGAAAGGACAATTAATGTAAACTTGCCCAAAATAAACAGTATTGCACGTAAAAAAATCCTTCGAGCAGGATTCGAACCAGCGACCTAGAGATCCCAATTATAAATCTACAGTCCTCCGCTCTACCAACTGAGCTATCGAAGGATGGATGTACGTTAAAAGGACAATCAACGTAATCTTACCCAAAATAAAAAAAGCAGTGCACCTAAAAAAATTTCTTCGAGCAGGATTCGAACCAACGATTTAGGGATCACAGTTATACATCTACAGTCTCCAAGAAAAGGACATTCCATGTAATCTGTCCAAAATAAACAGCAACTCACGTAAATAAATTCTTCTAGCCGGATTCGACCCAGCATCTAGGGATCACAATTATAAATCTACAGTCCCCCGCTCTACCAACTGAGCTATCGCATGATGGATGTAAATGGAAAGGACAATCGACAAAACCTTGACTAAAATAAACAGCAGTGAACGTAATAAAAATGCTTCGAGCCGTATTCGAACCAGTGACCTAGGGATCACAGTTATAAATCTACAGTCTCCAAGGAAAGGACATTCCATGTAACCTTGCCCAAAATAAGCAGAAGTGCACGTAAAAGAATCCTTCGAGCCGTATTCGAACCAGCGACCTAGGGATCACAGTTATAAATCTACAGTCCCCCGCTTCACCAACTGAGCTATCGAAGGATGGATGTACATGGAAAGGACAATCAACGTAACCTTGCCCAAAATAAACAGCAGTGAACGTAAAAAAATACTTCGAGCCGGATTCGAACCAGCGACCTAGGGATCACAATTATAAATCTACAGTCCCCCGCTCTACAAAACTGAGCTATCGAAGGATGGATGTACATGGAAAGGACAATCAACGTAACCTTGACCAAAATAAACTGCAGTGAACGTAAAAAAATACTTCGAGCCAGATTCGAACCAGCGACCTAGGGATCACAGTTATAAATCTACAGTCCCCCGCTCTACCAACTGAGCTATCGAAGGATGGATGTACATTAAAAGGACAATCAACGTAACCTTGCCCAAAATAAACAGCAGTGAACGTAAAAAATTCTTCGAGCCGGATTCGAACCAGCGACCTAGGGATCACAGTTATAAATCTACAGTCCCCCGCTCCACCAACTGAGCTATCGAAGGATGGATGTACATGGAAAGGACAATCAACGTAACCTTGCCCAAAATAAACAGCAGTGAACGTAAAAAAATACTTCGAGCCGGATTCGAACCAGCCACCTAGGGATCACAATTATAAATCTACAGTCCCCCGCTCTACAAAACTGAGCTATCGAAGGATGGATGTACATGGAAAGGACAATCAACGTAACCTTGCCCAAAATAAACAGCAAGGCACCTAAAAACTTTGTTCGAGCCGGATTCAAACCAGCAACCTTCGGATCACAATTATATATCTACAGTCTCCAAGGAAAGGACATTCCATGTAACCTTGCCCATAATAAACAGCAGTGCACGTAAAAAAATACTTCGAGCCGGATTCGAACCAGCGACCTAGGGATCACAATTATAAATCTACAGTCCCCCGCTCTACCAATTGAGCTATCGAAGGATGGATGTACATGGAAAGGACAATCAACGTAACCTTGCCCAAAATAAACATCAGTGAACGTAAAACATCCTTCGAGCCGGATTCGAACCAGCGACCTAGGGATCACAATTATAAATCTACAGCCCCCCGCTCTACAAAACTGAGCTATCGAAGGATGGATGTACGTGGAAAGGACATTAAACGTAACCTTGCCCAAAATAAACAGCAAGGCACTTAAAAACATTTTTCGAGCCGGATTCAAACCAGCAAACTTCGGATCACAATTATAAATCTACAGCCCCCCGCTCTACCAACTGGGCTATCGAAGGATGGATATGCATTGAAAGGACAATCAACGTAACCTTGCCCAAAATAAATCTATAGTCTCCAAGGAAAGGACATTCCATGTAACCTTCCCTACAATAAACAGCAGTGCACGTAACAAAATCCTTGGAGACGGATTCGAACCAGCGACAAAGGGATCACAATTATAAATCTACAGTCCCCCGTTCTACCAACTGAGCTATCGAAGGATGGATGTCCATGGAAAGGACAATCAACGTAACCTTGACCAAAATAAACAGCAGTGCACAAAAAAAATCCTTCAAGCCGGATTTTAACCAGCGACCTAGAGATCACAGTCATAAATCTACAGTCTCCAAGGAAAGGACATTTCATGTAACCTTGCCCAAATTAAACAGCAGTGCACGTAAAACAATCCTTCGAGCCGGATTCGAACCAGCGACCTAGGGATCACAGTTATAAATCTACAGTCCCCCGCTCTACCAACTGAGCTATCGAAGGATGGATGTACATTGAAAGGACAATCAAAGTAACCTTGCCCAAAATAAACAGCAAGGCACCTAAAAACATTGTTCGAGCCGGATTAAAACCAGCAACCTTCGGATCACAATTATATATCTACAGTCTTCAAGGAAAGGACATTCCATGTAACCTTGCCCATAATAAACAGCAGTGCACGGAAAAAAATACTTCGAGCCGGATTCGAACCATCGACCTAGGGATCACAAATATAAATCTACAGTCCCCCGCTCTACCAATTGAGCTATCGAAGGATGGATGTACATGGAAAGGACAATCAACGTAACCTTGCCCAAAATAAATCTAAAGTCTCCAAGGAAAGGACATTCCATGTAACCTTCCCTAAAATAAACAGCAGTGCAAGTAACAAAATCCTTGGAGACGGATTCGAACCAGCGACCAAGGGATCACAATTATAAATCTACAGTCCCACGTTCTACCAACTGAGCTATCGAAGGATGGATGTCCATGGAAAGGACAATCAACGTAACCTTGCCCAAAAAAAACAGCAGTGAACGTAAAAAAATACTTCGAGCCGGATTCGAACCAGCCACCTAGGGATCACAATTATAAATCTACAGTCCCCCGCTCTACAAAACTGAGGTATCGAAGGATGGATGTACATGGAAAGGACAATCAACGTAACCTTGCGCAAAATAAACAGCAAGGCACCTAAGAACATTGTTCGAGCCGGATTCAAACCAGCAACCTTCGGATCACAATTATATATCTACAGTCTCCAAGGAAAGGACATTCCATGTAACCTTGCCCATAATAAACAGAAGTGCACGTAAAAAATACTTCGAGCCGGATTCGAACCAGCGACCTAGGGATCACAATTATAAATCTACAGTCCCCCGCTCTACCAATTGAGCTATCGAAGGATGGATGTACATGGAAAGGACAATCAACGTAACCTTGCCCAAAATAAACATCAGTGAACGTAAAACATCCTTCGAGCCGGATTCGAACCAGCGATCTAGGGATAACAATTATAAATCTACAGCCCCCCGCTCTACAAAACTGAGCTATCGAAGGATGGATGTACATGGAAAGGACATTAAACGTAACCTTGCCCAAAATAAACAGCAAGGCACTTAAAAACATTTTTCGAGCCGGATTCAAACCAGCAAACTTCGGATCACAATTATAAATCTACAGCCCCCCGCTCTACCAACTGGGCTATCGAAGGATGGATATGCATTGAAAGGACAATCAACGTAACCTTGCCCAAAATAAATCTATAGTCTCCAAGGAAAGGACATTCCATGTAACCTTCCCTACAATAAACAGCAGTGCACGTAACAAAATCCTTGGAGACGGATTCGAACCAGCGACAAAGGGATCACAATTATAAATCTACAGTCCCCCGTTCTACCAACTGAGCTATCGAAGGATGGATGTCCATGGAAAGGACAATCAACGTAACCTTGACCAAAATAAACAGCAGTGCACATAAAAAATCCTTCAAGCCGGATTTTAACCAGCGACCTAGAGATCACAATTATAAATCTACAGTCCCCCGCTCTACCAACTGAGCTATCGCATGATGGATGTAAATGGAAAGGACAATCGACAAAACCTTGACTAAAATAAACAGCAGTGAACGTAATAAAAATGCTTCGAGCCGTATTCGAACCAGTGACCTAGGGATCACAGTTATAAATCTACAGTCCCCCGCTCTACCAACTGAGCTATCGAAGGATGGATGTACATTAAAAGGACAATCAACGTAACCTTGCCCAAAATAAACAGCAGTGAACGTAAAAAATTCTTCGAGCCGGATTCGAACCAGCGACCTAGGGATCACAGTTATAAATCTACAGTCCCCCGCTCCACCAACTGAGCTATCGAAGAATGGATGTACATGGAAAGGACAATCAACGTAACCTTGCCCAAAATAAACAGCAGTGAACGTAAAAAAATACTTCGAGCCGGATTCGAACCAGCCACCTAGGGATCACAATTATAAATCTACAGTCCCCCGCTCTACAAAACTGAGCTATCAAAGGATGGATGTACATGGAAAGGACAATCAACGTAACCTTGCCCAAAATAAACAGCAAGGCACCTAAAAACTTTGTTCGAGCCGGATTCAAACCAGCAACCTTCGGATCACAATTATATATCTACAGTCTCCAAGGAAAGGACATTCCATGTAACCTTGCCCATAATAAACAGCAGTGCACGGAAAAAAATACTTCGAGCCGGATTCGAACCAGCGACCTAGGGATCACAATTATAAATCTACAGTCCCCCGCTCTACCAATTGAGCTATCGAAGGATGGATGTACATGGAAAGGACAATCAACGTAACCTTGCCCAAAATAAACATCAGTGAACGTAAAACATCCTTCGAGCCGGATTCGAACCAGCGACCTAGGGATCACAATTATAAATCTACAGCCCCCCGCTCTACAAAACTGAGCTATCGAAGGATGGATGTACGTGGAAAGGACATTAAACGTAACCTTGCCCAAAATAAACAGCAAGGCACTTAAAAACATTTTTCGAGCCGGATTCAAACCAGCAAACTTCGGATCACAATTATAAATCTACAGCCCCCCGCTCTACCAACTGGGCTATCGAAGGATGGATATGCATTGAAAGGACAATCAACGTAACCTTGCCCAAAATAAATCTATAGTCTCCAAGGAAAGGACATTCCATGTAACCTTCCCTACAATAAACAGCAGTGCACGTAACAAAATCCTTGGAGACGGATTCGAACCAGCGACAAAGGGATCACAATTATAAATCTACAGTCCCCCGTTCTACCAACTGAGCTATCGAAGGATGGATGTCCATGGAAAGGACAATCAACGTAACCTTGACCAAAATAAACAGCAGTGCACAAAAAAAATCCTTCAAGCCGGATTTTAACCAGCGACCTAGAGATCACAGTCATAAATCTACAGTCTCCAAGGAAAGGACATTTCATGTAACCTTGCCCAAATTAAACAGCAGTGCACGTAAAACAATCCTTCGAGCCGGATTCGAACCAGCGACCTAGGGATCACAGTTATAAATCTACAGTCCCCCGCTCTACCAACTGAGCTATCGAAGGATGGATGTACATTGAAAGGACAATCAACGTAACCTTGCCCAAAATAAACAGCAAGGCACCTAAAAACATTGTTCGAGCCGGATTAAAACCAGCAACCTTCGGATCACAATTTTATATCTACAGTCTCCAAGGAAAGGACATTCCATGTAACCTTGCCCATAATAAACAGCAGTGCACGTAAAAAAATACTTCGAGCCGGATTCGAACCAGCGACCCAGGGATCACAATTAAAAATCTACAGTCCCCCGCTCTACCAATTGAGCTATCGAAGGATGGATGTACATGGAAAGGACAATCAACGTAACCTTGCCCAAAAAAAACATCAGTGAACGTAAAACATCCTTCGAGCCGGATTCGAACCAGCGACCTAGGGATCACAATTATAAATCTACAGCCCCCCGCTCTACAAAACTGAGCTATCGAAGGATGGATGTACATGGAAAGGACATTAAACGTAACCTTGCCCAAAATAAACAGCAAGGCACTTAAAAACATTTTTCGAGCCGGATTCAAACCAGCAAACTTCGGATCACAATTATAAATCTACAGCCCCCCGCTCTACCAACTGGGCTATCGAAGGATGGATATGCATTGAAAGGACAATCAACGTAACCTTGCCCAAAATAAATCTATAGTCTCCAAGGAAAGGACATTCAATGTAACCTTCCCTTCAATAAACAGCAGTGCACGTAACAAAATCCTCGGAGACGGATTCGAACCAGCGACAAAGGGATCACAATTATAAATCTACAGTCCCCCGTTCTACCAACTGAGCTATCGAAGGATGGATGTCCATGGAAAGGACAATCAACGTAACCTTGACCAAAATAAACAGCAGTGCACATAAAAAATCCTTCAAGCCGGATTCGAACCAGCGACCTAGGGATCCCAATTATAAATCTACAGTCCCCCGCTTTACCAACTGTGCTATCGAGGGATGGATGAGCATTGAAAGGACAATTAATGTAAACTTGCCCAAAATAAACAGTATTGCACGTAAAAAATCCTTCGAGCAGGATTCGAACCAGCGACCTAGAGATCCCAATTATAAATCTACAGTCCTCCGCTCTACCAACTGAGCTATCGAAGGATGAATGTACGTTAAAAGGACAATCAACGTAATCTTACCCAAAATAAAAAAAGCAGTGCACCTAAAAAAATTTCTTCGAGCAGGATTCGAACCAACGATTTAGGGATCACAGTTATACATCTACAGTCTCCAAGAAAAGGACATTCCATGTAATCTGTCCAAAATAAACAGCAACTCACGTAAATAAATTCTTCTAGCCGGATTCGACCCAGCATCTAGGGATCACAATTATAAATCTACAGTCCCCCGCTCTACCAACTGAGCTATCGCATGATGGATGTAAATGGAAAGGACAATCGACAAAACCTTGACTAAAATAAACAGCAGTGAACGTAATAAAAATGCTTCGAGCCGTATTCGAACCAGTGACCTAGGGATCACAGTTATAAATCTACAGTCTCCAAGGAAAGGACATTCCATGTAACCTTGCCCAAAATAAGCAGAAGTGCACGTAAAAGAATCCTTCGAGCCGTATTCGAACCAGCGACCTAGGGATCACAGTTATAAATCTACAGTCCTTCGCTCCACCAACTGAGCTATCGAAGGATGGACGTACATGGAAAGGACAATCAACGTAACCTTGCCCAAAATAAACAGCAGTGAACGTAAAAAAATACTTCGAGCCGGATTCGAACCAGCGACCTAGGGATCACAATTATAAATCTACAGTCCCCCGCTCTACAAAACTGAGCTATCGAAGGATGGATGTACATGGAAAGGACAATCAACGTAACCTTGCCCAAAATAAACAGCAGTGCACATAAAAAATCCTTAAAGCCGGATTTTAACCAGCGACCTAGAGATCCCAGTTATAAATCTACAGTCTCCAAGGAAAGGACATTTCATGTAACCTTGCCCAAAATAAACAGCAGTGCACTTAAAACAATCCTTCGAGCCGGATTCGAACCAGCGACCTAGGGATCACAGTTATAAATCTACAGTCCCCCGCTCTACCAACTGAGCTATCGAAGGATGGATGTACATTAAAAGGACAATCAACGTAACCTTGCCCAAAATAAACAGCAGTGAACGTAAAAAAATCTTTCGAGCCGGATTCGAACCAGCCACCTAGTGGTCACAATTATAAATCTACAGTCCCCCGCTCTACAAAACTGAGCTATCGAAGGATGGATGTACATGGAAAGGACAATCAACGTAACCTTGCCGAAAATAAACAGCAAGGCACCTAAAAACACTGTTCGAGCCGGATTCAAACCAGCAACCTAGGGATCACAATTATAAATCTACAGTCCCCCGCTCTACCAATTGAGCTATCGAAGGATGGATGTATATTGAAAGGACAATCAACGTAAACTTGGCAAAAATAAAAAAGCAGTGCACCTAAAAAAAAATTTCGAGCCGGATTCGAACCAGCGATTTAGGGATCACAATTATAAATCTACAGTCCCCCGCTCTACCAACTGAGCTATCGCATGATGGATGTACATGGAAGGAACAATCAACGTAACCTTGCCCAAAATAAACAGCAGTGAACATAAAAAAATCCTTCGAGCCGGATTCGAACCAGCGACCTAGGGATCACAATTATAAATCTACAGTCCCCCGCTTTACCAACTGTGCTATCGAAGGATGGATGTACGTGGAAAGGACAATTAATGTAAACTTGCCCAAAATAAACAGTATTGCACGTAAAAAAATCCTTCGAGCAGGATTCGAACCAGCGACCTAGAGATCCCAATTATAAATCTACAGTCCTCCGCTCTACCAACTGAGCTATCGAAGGATGGATGTACATTAAAAGGACAATCAACGTAATCTTACCCAAAATAAAAAAAGCAGTGCACCTAAAAAAATTTCTTCGAGCAGTATTCGAACCAACGATTTAGGGATCACAGTTATACATCTACAGTCTCAAAGAAAAGGACATTAAATGTAATCTGTCCAAAATAAACAGCAACTCACGTAAATAAATTCTTCGAGCCGGATTCGACCCAGCATCTAGGGATCACAATTATAAATCTACAGTCCCCCGCTCTACCAACTGAGCTATCGCATGATGGATGTAAATGGAAAGGACAATCGACAAAACCTTGACTAAAATAAACAGCAGTGAACCTAATAAAAATGCTTCGAGCCGTATTCGAACCAGTGACCTAGGGATCACAGTTATAAATCTACAGTCTCCAAGGAAAGGACATTCCATGTAACCTTGCCCAAAATAAGCAGAAGTGCACGTAAAAGAATCCTTCGAGCCCAAAATAAACAGCAAATCACCTAAAAACATTGTTCGAGCCGGATTCAAACCAGCAACCTTCGGATCGCAATTATATATCTACAGTCTCCAAGGAAAGGACATTCCATGTAACCTTGCCCATAATAAACAGCAGTGCACGTAAAAAAATACTTCGAGCCGGATTCGAACCATCGACCTAGGGATCACAATTATAAATCTACAGTCCCCTGCTCTACCAATTGAGCTATC